>NC_143580.1:1556522-1921522 GCF_048544385.1 Mastigoproctus giganteus
CCTGCTCATTGAAAAAAAAACGCAACTCCTCCTCCCCTCCGGTTTTCTCTAGACATGCACACCATCTGATGCCTTGCTGGCCAAGTAGAGGAAAGTGTTTTTTCAATGGATATGGTTTCACGGATATGGTTACAGATCTCATGAAAACATTTATAAATTTATGACTATCACAGGACAACGTGTATACTTATTTACAGTTAAAAATTCAGGTTAGGATTACACAGAGTTTCATAGAATGGCATATTTTCCATATTTGGCACATTTACCAACAGCTCTTCTGACGAATATTTCATCATGTTTTCATTATTATTATTATTATTATTATTATTTCTCCCTGATTGGGGATTCCACCTCGTGACGGGTATTGCTACCAAGTACGCAGGGTGGTTGTTGTTGTGTCTGATCTTACTGTTGGTCAAGGAACTCAGTTTGGGCGGTGCCCAACACTGGCAACCTCCAGAAAACCCATTATTATTATTATTATGAAAACCCTAAACAAGAAAGGTATTAGAACCGATCGTACTTAGTACCGTGCGTGGATTGCAAGTTGAGAAGATACTTGTTGACATTTGACTTAAATTTCAAGTTACGTAGAGATTGTAATTTTCAGGAAATACGTGTGAAGGGAGGCTGGTCCAGAAAACGGAACTTGAAGGGATCAATGAGGAAGAAGAAAAGTTCCGTTGGTTTTGTGAGTTTGAAGTTGGACAGTAAAGGATGTTAAAGGTATGATGACTAATGTCGAAGTTTGCCACGAGAATGCCACGTTCTTAAGATAAACTGGTCATCACAGTTACTTCGCTCCTCTTCTCCGACATCGGAAATGATTGCTGCCCAACATCTCAGTTAAGGTAATTACTATATCTGAATGAATTCTTGTTTCCTGTTGTCTCTGCAAAATTTAAAGGGCCCGTGGCGAGAATATTACAGAGTCCAATTGTGTAGGACGGGAAAAGCGTTTTTGCGAATTCTTGACGACAGTCCGGAGTGGAAATCTCGTGCAACCTCACTCTCAGCCCGCAAGTTTGGGCACCTAATAATACTCGAAATCGATGGGGTTTCTGCGATAGGTGTTGCCTGCCAGCAGTAGAGCTGCACTCGACATCTGACAAAAGCGTAATGCGGTTACAAAAATAATGAATTGCGAAGTGCAGCGCGATAAAAACGAATTAACGTCGCTCGGTGGTGAAAGTTTTGCTTTTGCTGCTCTAAATTTAGGGTTTAAATTTAGAACAGTGCCAGGCCGACTACTGCCAAAACAAAACGAAGGCGATGGACAGACCACGTAGAACATTTGGCATTTTGCAGTTCACAGTAATCACGAAGAGATGGAGTAAGACAGAAGAACTTCAAAGAGTGTTGTGGAAAAAGAAACTGCAACTGCGCAGCGAAATTAAAGCGGAAAATGAAGGGTAGTCGGTGATTTCGCTGGGCAAGGTGCGATTCTGATACCGTAATTTGATTAAATTAAAGGAGGTAACAGACTCAGCATTGCTCGCATCAAAGAATGCTGTGGGAATCCAAAGCAACGTATGAAAGCCTCTAAATACCAGCTGGGTATCAAATCTTGCAGTAATCAGATCATTTCCACCGCGTGTCTGCCTACATCGATGTACTCTCGGCCGGATTATAATGAAAGGTCTTGCATCGGAACGTGGTTTGATTCGTGTCAAAATGAACCAATAAAAGGGACTCGCATGCAAGCTTAACGTCACGTTTCTTCTTATTTTTTAATCGATTAATTATGCGCATCGACTGATTATGTACACTTCGCTTTACACGAGGTGTACGGTTTGATTGCAATCTCCGATCGAGTTGAGAATTCTTATATCTTTTCCGTCATATTCCTTTGTACCATTTCCTTTACTTTTTGTTCCAGAGATATCCGTGGCAAATCACTTTAGTACGCAACATCGTTAAATGTCTCTCTTGTTAACCTCAACGGTGCCTTAACCTTCGGCTTTCTTTTATGAGAGAACCAAATTTCGCGAACATTTCAGCATTTTTACTTTAACACGCATAGTTGCCCCTTTCTCCTTTGACTCCCTATTCTCGTTTTAATTTACCGTGCCCCTCCGGTCAGAATCATCTTTCCAATGAAGGTTCTCCGCTTCATTATACGCTGTTTGGAGTTGTGCAATGTTAGGGCGACTCGTGATCGACCGGATGGCACTTCGACGAACAGGACCTTCCGGTGTGTCTTCAGGACCTGCTCAGGCGCAGTTTCGAAGATCGAGTTCAGTTTGCCGCGGGACCAGGCGAGTGTGTTGCCTCAGCAAAATTGGACTTCGGCTTACACAGCGCGATACTCCGGAGGTATCGCGATGGTGCTCGATCTGTTCGGTCGTCTCGAGAAACTTTTCCGAGCGCATTACTCCTTCGGAATTCCTTGACGTGTACTGAGGCAAGGTTGGCATCGGCGGCACATTATTGCGGGTCATGATGAATGGCTGACGAAGCACGGAGTGACGCAAAAAGAAGAGCGAAAGTTTGGCATCTCTTCGAGCCACATTAATATGAGTGGGTGGGTTGGAACTCGTATTTATAATCCATTTGACAGTGTGACGCCACTGAGTGGCAGAGATGCTTGCGGTTCCCATTACAGCGTCGACTTCCAACGCGGCCTTTCGAATTCGAGGAAACGAGAATGCACGAGCAACAGAAACACACGTTGCACATTCGAGCACTGCTGACAGTTAATGCAGGCTATTGTCGAAACACGAATAACGAAAACTGTTTATTTATGAGAAGGGTTAGTGGTCTTTTCTATTTAATCTTTAAAGTACAGTTTCTCATCAGCAATTCTCTCTCTCTCTCTGTCTCCCACACACATTTACTGCAACTTGTGTACAGAACCACAGGTTACGAACTGGAACATAAAATATTTCGAGACCCTCAAATGCTAAACGTTGATCGGAGAAAGAAAATGTTTGGAAAGGCATTTGGAGGAGGAAAACTTCTTCCAAATATTCGAGAATGTTCACTGTCTGGGAACCAGAGCTGTTTTGAACTTGCTAGCAATCGTGCCATCAAACCATTCATTGGAACCGCTTTGCCTCAAGTTCGCCTGGGCAACGCGGTTGCTCACTTCTAGTTTTTCTACAGTCCCCTTTCCTCTTCTCCAAATAATTCAACTTTGGTCACTCAAGATTGGTCATTCTTCGTCGTGCGTTCGAGAATTTCAATTCCGAATTTAACTGTGGATTCAGCTTGAATGTTGTCGTAAATACAGCGAACTCTTTTCTTTGGAAACTTAAGCAATGTCCATTACTGGGATATTTTTGCTAATCATCATATGCGCGTATTAAAAATACGTCGCGATGGTGATTGAATGGAAGCAAACATTACTGAATATTTTTAGAAGTGAAATATTGAAGTGGCGCATTTAGAGACCTGAAGAAAACGTCTATAACTGCTAAAGCCACCAGCTTTCACTTTATACTTTCTGTACAAAGCCACCAGCTTTCAGTTCATAACTTTCAGTATGTAAATAATATAATATAATTATTATTTTAAACTTAAATCCCTAGAAACGAGACGAACCATGCAGTTACTTCCCAAAATGATCCCTGGGAAGGCCCTTAACCATCTCTTGAAAAAAAAAAAATGTTCCAGCAACTATCTGCTGACGTTAACAACGTGCGCCTGAATACAAGCCTGCAAAGGCCTCCATCTTACTGTTCAAAAGTTCCAGGTGTTCCTTTTGGGTCTACCATCTGTAATCGTTTTCTAAAAGAATCAATTTCCGTAAGATGATCGTGAATCCTGGGAAAGGTCTTTTTATTTGGCACATGACAATTATGGAAGTTTTCTGCATACAGACGTTTGACCTCGAGTGCGTTGTATATAGTGTAGCAAGTTGGCACATGAGATGGCATTGAGAGATGCCATCTCTCAATCTGAATAAGCCTCCATTGTCAGCAAATACACAGTATCAAAATTTTAATAACAAGCTCCAAATTTAGTGCGCTTTATTACGAATTAACTGAAATCACTCAAAGGACACTACGGGATCTTGTTTCAGTAACTATCAGACCGAGCCCTCTATGAGATATCGAACAGTGCTTGTAAACAGTTGAATGGAGCCAGATGTGCTAACTCAGTTTGTGGAAAGAATTGCTGAATAGAAACAACTCGGAAACAAGGCGAAATCAGACCTAGGTTTACACGAAGTTTTTTTTTTTATTGTTTTAAGCGTTATGATACATCCTCCTGTACATATAAATTAATAATAATAATAGTACAGTAAATAATATCGACATAGAGGCAGTTCCAGCAAGGCAGAAACAGACCTTCAACAAGACCACAAAGCTATCACCAGATACAGTTTAAAAACAGACCACCAGCAGTGTCAAGATACTAGGAATCGACACTCCGCGAGCATCAGTGACTTCCTAACTTGTCTTAGAGTTCGATGTTAATATGTTTAGAATTTAAAAAAATTTAAATTTAAATTTAACGAGATATCGAGCAGTGCTTGTAAACAAATAAAATTCACGGAAATTCCAATTAACTGACAATTCTCTTCAATGTCCGTGGGCGACCCAGCCACTGTTTACCACCGGAAGTTGATGTGTTGAGGTCAAATGGGCGAGGTGGGCGCTCAAAGAAATTATGCATCACGGGATGTACATCCTGCGACAACCGTGTCACTGGGTGAGAAACGTGGGTTGCGCCCCCACCTTGCAGGAAAAGAGTTGTGCCCAAGCGGGAAAAATGTGCTCATCTTACAAACCACAAAAAACAACTCTCATGCCCTCTCATGTAGCACAGTGGATATAATCACCGTTCTACCCACCATGCTCAAAAAGCATAAATCTGAATCCCGTCAATAACACGAGGAACTTTTATGGGGTTTTTCCCACAACGTGGTTGGGTCGATCGATCTCAGATCGACTAACTCCGCTACGTTGCGAAAAAAAGTTGTATTGTAGAGTGGCGCATTGTTTTTTTAAGGGAAACTCGGTTTTTAGCAATAATTTTTCGTTCAGGAAACAGCAAACCGACTTTTTTTTTTTTTTTTTTAAAGTTCTAGCCACTGAAATCTTAGGAAATTACCTGGTCTGTCGTGGAGGCAGACCAGGTACATACTAGTGAGTACCTGGTCTGCCTCCACGGGGCGAAAGTGGGGAAACGTCGAGCCTCAGTAGAGGTCTGGCTAAATGACCAGATGAACAACGGTACAAGGCATCACACATATACAAACTCCATACACTTTTAAATCTCTGGCTTTTCCACGCACAATGTAAACTACGCGGAGATGGGGGAAACCCCTGGTGCCACTTGACCCTAAACACACTTTACACTTTACGAATAATGTAACTCTGGCCCTCATCTATAATGTCATATTTGTCCCAAAAGTTTGCTATGGAGACTCAGTATGGTGTACTAGGGCCTCCCTCGACCGAAATCGCCGTAAACTAGACTCCATACAGCATTCTATGGCGTTCCGTACAAGGACGTGCCGCACAGTAAGCACCCCAGCTCTACACGCTCTAGCTGGATGTATACCCCTACACCTAGAGGTAATAAGAAGAGGATTGTATCACCTGTTGAAGTAGAAAACAGCAGGCATCACTCTTAACCGTGATAACAACCCGAAACAGGAAAGGAAAAGAATCTCTGAAATTATGTACAGGACCTGGCAAGAGACATGGGACACCACCAACAAAGGATTGATAACCAAAAAGTTCATTCCCTCTGTGAGCCACATCAGTCCAAAGGCTCCTCCCAGGTACTCACCAGGGCCTCCATACTACATTTATATTGACAGGCCAAAGGCCCTTTAAAGCGAAACTAACATCCCTAGGCATTGAAGATGATCCACTGTCACTGCGGGGCTGAAGAAACGTGGGATCACGTGATGTATGATTGCCATGAATATGACGAGTTCCGGCTAAGGTTTGCCACTAAAATCCAAGAAAATCCCCGGCATTTTGAGCACCTAATTATAATGGACGAGCAGCGTTATGCCGCCTTTACAGAGTTTGCGCAGTCTGTCTTCACTGCTAGACGGGTTCGGCACCCAAAACCACCCATTGAAGATCAAAGTAAGAAACTTCCTGGATATGACAGTCCTCTCAGGAGAAGGAAAAAAAACCCTCCTTCCTTCCTTCCTTCGTCCCAGGAGTGACAGAACTCTCAGCAGCACAGCTCAGCTGTTGCCATTAGGCCTCCCTAACCACGCTCCCTTACGATCCTTTGCCTCCACTCCCCGGCGGGAGGGGGAGTTCATCCCTCGTGTCCTCCCTCCTGCGCCACCCCACTTTTTCACTCTGGTGGGGCATGGGCCTGCTCCACTGACTTGGGGTCCTCTTCCCTATGGACCCCATATCTCTATCTTTTTCCCCCAGTCTTCAGTCTCCCTCCCCTTCTCTAACTTACAACTAGCGTCCGAATCAATTCCAAATTGCTTGAGTCCTACACCCAAAAAACTTAACAACATCAAATCGCCCAACTAGTACTCCCTTTGTTTTGTCTGACCCCTATCTATAGTGGTTTTTTTTTTTTTTTTTAGGTCCTTGCAACTGAAATCTCAGGAAATTAGGTGGCAGGACCAGCCAGAGTAAATAACTATAATATTGGTGTACCTGGTCTGCCTCCACGGGGCGAAGTGGGGCATCATTGGGTCCTATTAGGGGCCCAGCGGCTAAATGACCAGATGAACAACGGTACACGACACTACACGAATACAAAATCCATATACTTTTAAACCTCTGGCATTGACAGTGTTCTGTTTTATACCCACAATGTATAGCACGCGGAGATGGGGGAACCCCTGGTGCCGTTTGACACTAAACACACTCTGCACTCTACACACAGTACGGACAATATAACTTCGCATTACAATTATTCACAAGAAGGAAAACAATTATCTCAATGCAACCTGATCCTCGGGAGGACAATAACACCCAATAGATATATCACAAACCAAATGTCATGGACGAAGTAAAAATAAAGGAGAGACACAGAAGAGTCAAAGCAAGAGCAAAAGAATAAAATCTCAGCATGAAGAAATAGACACGCCATTTGAAACTCAAGAGACCTGCGCAGGGCTACTCCTCCTGGGAGAGATCAAAGCAAGAATCCTGCGGCTAACCATCTCTGACTTGATGCAAACGCGCCACAACGAAGTTCCTGAAAATGATGAAAACTGGAATGACATCAGAACTAGAGTGCCATCTGGCTATCAAATCTCGCACCTGCGAGATTTCTTTAAAACCCTAATCCCTGGTGGGGGGGAGATACATGCTCCCTTCCCGCTTGCCAACCCTATTTCCCTGAAAAACCACTGAAAAACGGGGGTCACGTAGTATCGACCCCTCTGCCTTCCTATTTCACCCCCAGCCTTTTGTCTCCCCACCCAAATCTGTCATCTCACACAGCGATTAGCCTTACACCAAAATTCTTGCCCGACTCAATTAGGCTTTATCAAGACCTTCAGCGTAAAACCCCAAACAGTGCTCCTAAAGCAAAAACCCAAATTCGCAATAAAACATCCTCGCGACTATTTATTTTTCTAATTCTTATTTTATTTATTTTGGTCCTAGCCACTGAAATCCCAGTAAAGTAGGCGGCAGGACCTGCCACAGTACTGATTCAATCACTGGTAACACCCGGCCGGCCTCCCCGTGGCTGGTATTGATAACGTCAGGCCCCACTAGGGGCCCGGCGACTAAAAGGCCGGATGAACAATGGGCACACCATACTACATATCCCACACACTTTTAAATCTCTGGATTGACCAATACAGAGAACAAACGCAGAGATGGGAGAAATCCCAGGAACTGTTAGACCCTCAACATACCAAATACGGACAGTGTAAAGTGTAAAGTGTATTCGTGTCAAACGGCACCAGGGGTTTTCCCCCATCTCCGCGTGCTATACATTGTGGGTGTGAAACAGAATACTGTTGAGGCCAGAGATTTAAAAGTGTATGGATTTTGTACATGTATAGTGTCGTGTACCGTTGTTCATCTGGTCATTTAGCCGCTGGACCCCTACTGAGGCCCAACGTTGCCCACACTTGGCCCCGTGGAGGCAGACCAGGTGCACCAGTATTACAATTATTTACTCTGGCAGGCCCTGGCACCTAATTTCCTGAGATTTCAATGGCTGGGGCCTATGTAAAAAAAAAAAAAAATGAGGTAGACACTAGAGGTTTAGATAAGGCCGAGATAGGCTTTAAATGAAGGTTAGGTTTAATTTTCCACATTGAAGTTTAGCAGCTTGCAGTTGGGACATTCACAGTGGGTAAAGGTAGAGTGGGGGAAGACTTAAGGTTGAGAGGAACAGGTAGAAGTATGGGAACGAAAGAGAAGGCGATCTCAGGAGTGTCAGTGGAGCAAGCCCCACCAGGGAGAAAAGGGGGCAGGGGAGGGGATGAGACAGAGACAAAATACGGACAATGTACCGTAATCCCCCCCCCCCTCTCTACCTGTACTCTAGCGAAAGCCCTACACACCAAAAACTTAACAGGTCTAAATTACCTTACGCCCGTAACTTGGCCTAGCAAAACCAAGCGATTCTACCCCTACGTCGAAGCGTCTCTTTTTTTTTTTTTTTTTTATTTTAGGTTCTTACCGCCGAAATCTCAGGAAATTAAGCGGCAGGACCTGCCAGAGTGAAACAGACTACTGGGTTCCTGGTCTGCTTCCACAGGGCGTAAGTAGGGCCACGTTGGGCCTCAGTAGGGGCCCAGCGGCTAAATGACCAGATGAACAACAGACAGTTGTAGGATCTATCCTACAACTGTCTTTCCTCAATTTGAATTTATGCCTCCTTAAGTTCTTAATCTGAGCAAGTGGAAGAATCCCATCAGAATTCAGCGTGCTCAACCCATTCAAGGCCTTATACACCTCAATCAGATCACCTCGCAGATGCCTACTCTCCAGCCGATGCAACGTACATTACAAAGTATACAAGGCATCGTACATTATAAAGTCCACACACTTTTAAATCTCTGGCTTTTCCAGTCAACTGGTTCACCCACAATGTAAACTACACGGAGATGGGGGAACCCCTGGTGCCGTTTGACTCTAAACAAACATTACACTTTACGGACAAGGTACTGGCGCTTCACAGCTTTTGCTGCTTTGGCGCTTAGCACACTTGTAACCGAAGAATCTATCAAAGGAATCTAACCCTTTTTACTGTCCAACCCACTGTCCTCTAACTCGGTTTCCAACGTAATATTAGGAAAATGAAAACAAACACTGCTGCATGCATAATTTCACATCATGTGCGAGACTCCCCATCTATTCTCAGCTCACATATCTGGCGTCAAGTTCAAAAAGACGCGAGTTTCTGCGAAACGATGCTCCAAGCCCAGAATGGCGATCAACCATACATGTCAGGTTAATACCCGAATATGAGAAGCATATTTAATAAACTCCATGCCCTAGAAACACTGCTTTCATTTGCTTCACTGTGAGCTGGCTCAACAGCGAAAGATAACTCGAGCTGCCCATTAGGTCCTCTGCTTAAAACCTCATTCTGAATGACTGAGCTGGACGAGGAGCGATCCTCTTCTATTACAAAATTTTGAACTTGGATCTGACCACCAAACCCCTGTGATATTAACTCTCCACTAAACTTTTGTTTACTGTTCACAGACTAATACCACACAGACTAAAATATTTTCTTGACAAAATTTTTAAAAATATAGTAAATCAGCACTTCAAGGTGGCTGATTGGCAGGTTAATTAATTCAAATTATACCGTCGAAGAAGAGACATCAGCACGCTCAAAAGGTCTTCCTGGTTTACCTGAGATGCGAAAACTGGTTTCGCCAAAAGTTCAGAAAAACTGCATCAACAACAGATCACATGGTCATTAGGAAAGAGAGCCCATTTCATCAGACTGAAAAGACAAGCTCACTCTCCTATGATTCTCAATCGCCCTCCCAAGAGGATCTATTCCAGAAAATATAATAATACTACATAAATGAATTTTTACACCGCGGACTTTTGGTTAAGACCAAAAATTATTAACTTTTTATTAATATATTTCTCTTTTAAATTGGTCAAGTTTATATTGTATCCATTTTGCTTCTCATATTTGCTCAATAAATTTTGCTTCGAACTTTAGTTATACTTTAAGTAATAACCATGATAGTTTAGGATAATTTAGTTTATTCAGCTGATAGTTTATTCAGTTTATCCACATGTTAGTTTATTCAGTTAATAACTAAATTATTATACATTACTTTACATTATTATACTTACATTATTATATCCCTGCTACATTATTATACTTGCCTAGTGTCTCGATCCCTACTGTGCAGGGATCGAGACACCCAGCAAGCAGGGGCTAGCAACAGTCAATATATGGTCTGTTGATGGGTACCAGCAAGATTCCCAAAACGTAATAGTAATAGTAATAGAGGCATGTGGTGCACGAAAACAAGTGTATGAGCTTATGTAGCATCAGCAAATATAAAAATAAAAAAAAAATCACACAAACATTCCCTCTAAAAGTTTGTCCAGTTCCTCCTTGAATTTATTTAAGTTATCAACTTCCACAACGACAGATGGAAGTTTGTTCCAGCAATCAACACCCGCTGGCTAAAGGCAAATTTCTGCACATCTATTCTACATCTGTCTTTCCTCAATTTGAATTTATGCCCCCTTAGGTTCTTAATCTGAGCAAGTGGAAGAATTCAGCGTGCTCAACCCATTCAAAGCCTTATACACCTCAATCAGATCAGCTCGCAGGTGGCTACTCTCCAGGCGCTGCAACCTGCAGAACTTAAGCCTTTCTTCATAGGAGAACCCCTTTGTTCCCTTCACCAATCTTGTTACCATTTTCTGTACGCATTCAAGAAAATCTACATCCTTCCTAAAATGAGGCCTCCAGACCTGTACGCAGTAGTCAGATGTGGCCTGACCATTGCCTTATACAAGGAGATAACCACCTCCTTATCCCTGCTAGAAAAATTCCTGTATATCATTGACAAAACCACACTCTTACACTCTGTCTGGATTTCTCAGAAAACTACATATCTGACTGCACAATTACTCCCAGGTCTTTTTCATTTTCTACCACCCTAAGTGTAGAACCAGATAGTTGGTACGTTCCTCTGGGGTTGTTACTTCTACCCATAAGCAGTTCTTTGCATTTCTCAATGTTAATCTTCAGTTGCCCACTTCTTAGCACATCTGCCCAAACTATCTAGATCCTGTTGAAGTAGCACACTGCCATTACTGTCAACAACCCTGCCAACCTTTGTATTATCTGCAAACTTGGACATTAAGCCATCAGAAAAAAAAAAAAAAAATCTGTTTATATTCCGGCACGACAACCAAGTCAGTAGAGTTTACTATAAATCGTCAACTATATAATGTCGGTGTAAATACAGCATAGTTAACCCCTAAATTTGAACTACGTAAGTAGCGTTGAAGGCACCGTTTTAAGTGCATCTCATATTGTGGTTGCCTTCACAACGAGATAGCGGTATTGCACTACTTCAAATAAATAACGCTTCTCTAGTAGAGAAGACCACTGTTATTTAGTTCATTACCAAAACCCATAAGAATTATGCTTTTGTGCATTTCGTTTTCAAATTACATTTTTACCAACACCCTTTGGCATCTCTCATATTGTGGATATAACTTCGCAACCGTGAGGGCATGTTGCATTACCAGGGCACCTGCCCACCCACTGATGATAGGCCAATAGCCTTGAAACATGTCTGGGGAGCCTGATATTCACGGAGTTTCCGAGAATGGGTAACAACAGTCTTCTCTGCTGGGGAAGCGTTACCTATTGGAGGAATTTGAGTGGTGTGAGTTGAAGAGTTACTGTCCCTTTCATTCTTCGACATGTTTCCTTTCCTCTTCCACTACTACTATTACTTTCCCTCTACCTTTTTGCTTTTCTAAGTCTAATAGGGACAAATGGTTTGAAACAAATGGTTCATTTGTTTGATTTAATAGATCTGGTCCAATGGGTTTTTTTCACATTAAATTCACAATAGCTTCGAAACGATCGTCTGGGTGGTGGTATCCTCTGAAAATAAATAACAGCAGTCTTCTCTAATAGAGAAGCGTTATTTAATTGAAGTAATGCAATAGGAGAATACAATTAAAAATATCAGATACAATTAAAACGATGCCTTCAACGCAGTTCAAACTTATGGGTGTATTTACTCCGATACTATATAGTTAATTACCAAAACCCAGAAGAATTGTGCATTTTGTTTACAAATAATTGGTCAATACAAATATTTAGTAATCACGAGCTTGAACCCCGGTCTACTCAAAACACGTGCTATGCACCCTCGTTTTTTACCACTCGACTACGTCACGCCAAAATTATTATTATTATTATTATTATCATTGTTAACAGCTACAAAACAGCAAACGAACGTGCCTGAGGGTGCAGCTACAAAGCATTATTACTCAGCTTCAAAGGAGAAGCGTGGAGTATACATTTCCCAAAGTAGAGAGAGAAGAAAATGCACATAAGAAGACTACTCAATTGAAATGTACAGAGAAAATAAATAAATAAAAGTAGGACTCATCCGTCCTATTTAAGTGAACAGGCAGAAGTAAGGCCGAGCACTGGTATTTCTTCTCACACATTACACAATCAGAGTCTTAGAACTTGCAAGAAGAGTCCATTTTAAGTCAGGTACCGGATGAGGTTAGCAATTTCAGTTGCCTCTTGAAGTGTCCGGGGGTGTCAAATATCTCAATATTTGTTTTGTTCATTGATCTTGCAGTCCTGTTGTAGAAGTTGTAGTATCCATAATTAATTCTCGCATAAGATGGTTTCAGCAGTGGATGGTTTCTTAACGCTCTTGTCGGAGCGTTGAAATTTATTTGTGAGATGAGATGAGGGCAATTCAGGGTACCATTTAACAGCTGGTTAAGAAGGAGTAAGTCGGCTTTATCTCTTCTTTCTTCCAGCGTTTCAAGTCCAAAGATCCAAGCACCATTCTTGGTAGGATTTCTCATCGTATTCAAGGCCACTTTTAAAGCAAACGTACTGGATTGCTCTTTTTTGAATATTTTCAATTTCTAATTTTTGATAAGCAACATGTGAGGACCAGACCTGTGAGGCAAATTCTAGGGCTGGCCTAACACAGATTTTTATAAGAAAGATGAAAAGCGCCAACTGATTGAAGTCTCGGTTAATTCTTTTCAGGAAACCTAGTTTTTTGCTTGCTGCCTTCACAATGTTAGAGACATGGACATCAAAGGAAAATGGTTCTTTAATAAAGATACCGAAATTTTTGATTGCCTTGTTGTTGATACAATAAGAAAAATTAAGTTTGTTTTTCTTGTGTGCATTAGCAAAGCTCATCAGCTCACACATGTTTTCATTGACTGCCATTTTGTTCTCCTTCAGATACTGAATAACTCGTTGAAGAGCTTCGTTTAGGATGATGCAGTCATTGGTACTGCAAATTGCTTTATAAATTTTTATGACGTCTGCAAATATGTTGATTTTGATTTGGTAGTCTCCAAGGGTGCTTGGCAGGTCGTTCATGTAGATAAGAAATAATAGCGGGCCTAAGGATGAACCCTGTGGGACACCAATTTTAGTCTTGAAAGGATATGAGGTTTTACCTTTAAATGTCACGGACATTTCTCTACCTTCCAATTAGTTTTCAATCCAGTTTAATGCCTGTCCTCTGAGACCATAGTGATGCAGTTTGTTGATTAGTCTCTGATGGACTACCTTGTCGAAGGCTTTGCTTAAATCAAGAAAGATGGAGTCGACTTGTTTTCCTTCGTCAAGCGCCTGAGATATATTCGAGACAAACGAAATCATGTCTGAGCGTGCTTCATAAAGTTAATGTCATTGATAAATATATAAAACAACAGTGCACCCAACACCGAACTCTGCTGGACTCCACAAAGAGTAGCGTCCATTGATTACCACTCTCTGTCGTCTCCCACTCACCCACTCATTTATCCATTGTAGCAACTTACTCTTAATACCATTCTGCTCCAATTTGTGCAGCAGTCTTCCATGTGCAACAGTATCAAAAGCCTTTCTAAGATCCAAGTATATAATATCAAAGTTATTCCCTGCATCCAGTTCCTTTGTGACTGCATCATAGTATCCAATCAAATTGGTCAGACAAGACTTTCTTTTAACAAACCCATGCTGTGTCTTAACTATAATGGCGATCTTGTCTAGATGATCCTGCAATGCTTCTTTAACCAGTGCCTCCATTAATTTTCCTGGAACAGAAGTTAAACTAACTTCTGTTCCAGGAAAATTTATTTATTTATTAGTGACTAAACAGTGACGCTGTCAGCAATTGGGTTATGCTGTGGCTCGATCAAGCCGGCGCGAGACCAACATCCAATACTGACTAACTTTAAATAAATAACAGGTCTGTAATTACTCGTGTCACCCTTCGATCCCCCTTTGTGAATTGGGGATACATTTGCACATTGCAGTCCGTGGGAAACTCCCCTGAGTCCAAGGATGCTCTCATAATTATGGCTAAGGGTTTGCTTAGTTGCTTTGCCGCCTCCTTTAATATAACTGGATAGATCCCATCCACCCCAGGTGCCTTTCACGTGGTATAAGAGTGGTCATCAATACAAGTATAATTGTATGAAAAACCTCACGTGACATCAATCTCCAACTATATTCGAAATTAAAGTTAACATTTTAAATATTTCCCGAAAATGTTTGTTATTATTTTTTAATAGGTAACATGTTTAATTCAAAAAATAAATAAATAGAATAGAGAAACGTCGGAGAGGTTGGTGACTTATTTACCAACGCTCTGCACAGGAAGCTGATTGGCCGCTCGCCCAATGTGCTTACACAAGTCACCCATGCAAGCGCTAATCTGGCTGCTGCTGCTGCCAAACCCTAATTTCAGTAAGTGGCCCAAATGGCACAGTGATAGATCAGCAGTAAAACTGCTTCGTGCGCGGTCAGGTGGAAATGGTTGTCGTTTTTTTGAACCAAAGAAACTAAGACCATAATGGTACCGCGTTTGTAAAGTTAGTCAGTATTCGATGTCAGTCACGCGCCGGCTTGATCGAGCCACAGCAGAACCCAATTGCTGACAGCGTCACTGTTTACTCACTGATAAATAAATAAATAAATAAATAATGACGCAAGACCTTTTATACTCTCATTTACACTGGTAGAGGACTGGTGTTCATTTGTGCTATGAATTCTGCCGCTGCCTGCAACCTTTTACTTAAATTATTGCCCGGGTGCCACCCAACTCATGTTGCCAACCATCCTCACCCTCCTTCTCACTGAGATCGCTGCTTCGGGATTCTCTTCTTTCCACCCGCTTTATGTTCTGTTGCTGCAAGCTTTTCCAGTCGACAGCCACGATTAGAGGCCCTTCACCCCCAGCGCGTGTTTACAGTGTGTAGCGCACCAAAATAAATAAATAATTTTTTATTTTATTTTATTTTTATTTTATTTTATTAATAAAAAGATACACAACAGGTAACCATTAACAGTGTATCTGAGATCAGATCAATAAACATAATAACAATAATGTGAAATCCTACAGGACGATAAACATTGATACAAATTCAAACAATAAAGCATATGTACAAAAGAGGATTGTATTAAGTTAAGTTACCGGTAAAACAAGTAATAATTAATCCGTTAGAGAATAGAAAAATAATATAACAAATAATAAGCTACAATAATTAGATGTGAGCTAGTCACTTTGCAGTTTAAGTGAAGAGGCAAACTTGTGGATGGAGTTCATCAGTGATTGGGAGTTGTCAAAGAAGTCAATGAGAGAGTCATTTGCTGATTTGCTGATTCTGTTCAGTGGACTGAACTTCATTAAGTCCGTGTTGGCAGAGTCAAGGCGAAACGGTGTAAGGTTCCTGACTTGTCTACAGGGAGCATTGAAGTTTATTTTACTCAGGATATCAGATGCTTCATAAATTCCAGTGATTACTTTGGCTAGGAGGGCGATGTCAGCAGTAACTCTTCTAGTGCACAGAGGCCTTAGATGAAAGTAATCACACAGCGATTCATAATACACTGAGTGATAGAATAGAGGATTGCGGTACGTAAGGTAACGGATAAAGTTTTTTTGGACTGCTTCAATTTTGTTAGTTAAAGTCTTTGTGTGAGGATTCCAGATGGGTGAACTGAATTCAAGGATTGGCAGTACAATAGTTTTATAAAGGATAACCGCATATCTGTAGTTTTTGAACTTGTATGTGTTCCGTTTGATGAATCCCAGTGTTTTGAATGCTTTGCTGGTGATTTTAAGGACATGGGCATCGAATTTAGCACTGCTGGAAAAGAGAATCCCTAAGTCGTTAACTTGGTCACACCTTTCGATGATCACAGAGTTAATACTATACTCCGTATTCATTAGTTGTGGAGATCTGCAAGATGAGAAAGAGATTACTTTGCACTTCGAGGGGTTAGCAGACAAGCCATTCAGAGATAGCCACAGAGAGAATTTATTGAGAGCACATTGAAGTTGTTGAGAATCGGTAGTCTCCTTCACTGCTGAGTAGATCTTAAGATCATCTGCATAGAGAGCAACTTGAACATTGGAGGTGTAGATGAAAGAAGGAAGATCATTTACGAAAACAATGAAGAGAAGAGGACCTAAGGGAGAGCCTTGTGGTACTCCGCTTAGTGGTATAAAACAGTCTGAGTTCACTTGATCGATGATAACGCTCAAGGAACGATGCGTAATATAGCTGCGTAGCCATGAGAGCAAAGGGTCACGGATGCCATACAGCTTAAGTTTTTTCAGAAGTTGTTCGTGCGGGACTTTATCAAATGCCTTAGATATGTCTGTGTAGACTGCATCAACTTGTAGGTGGTTATCAAGAGCTTCAGAGGTGTATTGCCAGAAAGGAAGTAAATTTGTGACTACTGACTTGCCACTGCAGAAACCATGTTGATTCTGATCGATAAAAGGCTTGAAGAATTCGAAGAGATGTTTGTGCACTGCTGTGTCGAAGAGTTTAGCCAGGCTGTTTTGCAAGGTTATGGGTCTGTAATCGCATACGTCATTTTTATCACCTTTTTTGAAAATAGGAACTATATTGACCTGCTTAAAGTGATTAGGATACTTCCCCAGCCTGAGAGACAGGTTGAAGATCCGCAGTATGAGGGGTTTCAATGTAGTGACAGTCCTTTTCCAAAATAGGCCTGGAATGTCATCTGGGCCTCTAGTATAGTCATTTTTCATGCTTTTTAATGCCGAGTTTAAATCTTCATCAGTGATAAAGAGATTAATGAGGATATCATCTTTAACAGGTGTGAAGTCAAGAAATGAGGCAGGTCTCAATGTATCATTTGTTTGAATTCTAGAAAAGTGTTTGGCAAACTCTTGAGCAATACTGAATTCGTCAGATAAGAGAATTCCATCTGCGTTTCGGAGTTGTAACTTTCTACTGGTTATGTTCTTATGCTTCATGAAATTCCAGAATGGTTTGATATCTCTGTGAGTAAGCAGACTATCCTGAACTGACTCTGTATACATGTTGTAGGAGTTTAATATGAGAGTTTTCACTTCTTTGCGGAGTTGGCTGAATATTTCATAGTATTGACTGTCACCTGTTTGCTTATATTTGTTTCTGTAGAATTCTTTGGATTTAATTTTACGTATTAGTTCACTATTATACCAGTGCGGGTAGGTAGAGCGTGCGGTAAGATGGGATTGAGGAACAATGTCAGATATAACTGAATGGACACAGTTAATCAGGTTGTTGGTGAGCACATCGATGTCATCCATAGCGTCAGCGAGCTGCTTGTCTACGTTTCTTAGAGCTAGGTTGAGCAGAGGCCAGTCAGCCTTTCTGAAATTGAATCGAGGAGTACGGGAGCTGCATTTGAAGTTATGAGAAGTCACTGTGATGTCAAAAGTAATTGGTGAATGATCCGAGTGAAATATGGGGTTGTCGGTGTGAACATCTATATGAGTAGAGGAAAATATTAGGTCGAGGTAGGCATTTTCTCTGGTTGGAAAGTTGCAAATTTGTTCCAGACCATAGCTGTGAAGCATATTAAAGAGAGCCCTAGTCTGCAGTGATGGAGAAGAAGATTCTAAATTGGCCATTTGACAGTTAAAGTCACCCAAAACCATTGCTATGTCGGCAGATTGAATTAGTGGGAAGATTGATTCCAGCGAGCTTTCTAAGTACTGGAGGTCTATATTAGTTAAGGGAGGTGGAAAATAAAGCAATACTATTAAAACCTTTAACTTGCCAAGATGAAGAAGGCAGTATACTAATAATAAGACCCGTAAGTTACAATCGTAGGTAATGCACGGTGGCGGAGGCGAACCCTGGACGCCTCCTGAGCTTGCCAGAGAGGGCTCTCATAGGAGGTGGAAATGGAAGGGAGGGAGGGGTAAAAGCGGAAAGAAAAAAAATCTGAAAAGGAGCATGGGGGGTGACAGTTTAACTTTGGGACAAAAGGGAAGGCACAGTTAGTGGATTATAGGAAGACTGTTGAGGCAGACAGAATTAGGGTGATAGGCTTCACCAGGCTAAAAATATGGGAGAGGGAAGGTGCGGAGAGAATGTGCAGACCCTTTTAAGAGGAGGATTTCCACGCCTTTTAGGGAATCGGCATTGCTTCAGCGCAGGCACGAGGGGTACTTCCAAAAGATGATTGCCCTTGCAGTCATGGTCAGGAGGGGACACCTGTTTACACGAGCACGATTGCCACACACATTTACACACCTCCCAGTCATACAAGCAAACAGGACGGGTTAAGATTTTTTTTCTTTCAGAACACGAGTCTTCATTTGACCATCGCACAACTAACAGAAATGACCAACCCATCAAAACTAAGTACTCGCTTGCACGTGTACTTTTTTGCCATATATTTATGAGTGCACAGCTCACACTTAAGGGGCATTCGCACTTGTTCTCATTTACACAACGTGTGTTATCGTACTCATTGCACCGCTCACAATATGAACGACAGACCTTTTCTTTTTGAGACGGTCAAATTAACACTCCACATTCACTCAGGGATTTCACCTAGGCAGACGGGAGAGGCCCACAAGGCTGGCAGCACCCCGCACCCAAACACTTGGTCATCTAGTTTTATTTGTGCCTTTCAAACAGCCCCCCCACCTTTCCAGAAATCTATGGACCAGAGCTACGGTAGCAGAAGAGGCAGAAATTTATGCTCCCCTCGGCACCCAGTAGCTGCTTTATGAAAACCCCAAACATGACAGGTGGTAGAACCTACAGTACATGTACTTAGTACCGTGCATGAGTTGAAGGTTGGGAAGATGAACGAAGATATAAGACTTAAATTTCTGTAGACTGTAATTTTCAGGAAATACGTATGAAGGAAGGTTGTTCCTGAAAACGGAAGTTGAATGAATAAACGAGGAAGATGAAAACTTGGTTCTGTGAGTTTGAACGTGGATGGGAAAAGGATGCTGACTGGTCGCGGCACGTGTTCGGACTGTTCTGAAAGAGAGAGAGCGGGAATTATAGAAGCCAATTCAGAAGAACAGTGCCCATGGAAGTATCTAGAAAAGTCATGCACCAAAAACAGTACTTCTGTGAGTGGAGAGACTCTTCAGCGAGTGGAGAGACTCTGTTAGAGAGGAGACATTAATTACCTAACCGCCCTCTTCTGAATGGAATCTAGAGGACTGAGAGAGATCTTGGGGGAGAGGTTTCCACCCCAGATGTGGGAACAATATTCCATGGCAGGGCGGATTTGTTATTTGTAAGCGTGAACAGCTGTTTGGAAGAAAAGTAGCACCGAGAGCAAAAGAGAAAACCCTATTTTTAGATGCAGAGGAAGCAATATTTATAATGTGCTGATGCCAAGGGAGCTTAGAAGTCAGGGGATAATCCCCAGCAGAGATATACCATCTTGCCTAGAAAACTGAGTATCACCTAAGATAAGCATAGGACCGGAAGAATCCTTTTTGCGAAATATAAGACAGGACTGAGGATTAGAAGGATTGAAATCAACTAAGTCATCTTTGGCCCATTGGAGAATTACCTGGAGATCAGCTTTTAGGGAATTCACAGTGGATATTCGAAAAGTTGAAGCTGTTTTAGCATGGCAAGGTTTCTCAAACAGGAAGGTGGATGTATTATCAGAATGTTGATACATTCAGAATGTTTTCTGTCTGAGATTAATGTCAGAGAGAAAACTGGATACCCAACCTGGTTCACGAACTGTGGGTCATAACCCTCTCGTGGGATTTGTGAGTAACTTACAGGGATTTAGCAAAAGTCCATTTATAATTTGGGGAATTGCAGAATCCCAAGTTTCAGAACCACTTGAGGTAAATTGACTTCTCTTGGAACTTTATATCGATAAGTCCTATGACAAGTACAGGATTATCATTGATGTCGTTTGCATAGAAAAACAGAGAACGCTCTTATCTGCCCATTTTGTAATAAATATGCGTGTGTTGGCTGGTCGATTTGCTCGTTCTGCTGCACAGAAAGCCCAAATTTCCGGAGTGGAACCTTGGAACCTTGCTGTCCACGCCTGAAATCAACTAGCTCAGCCACGGAGTGAAAAAAGCTTGCAAAGTTCCTCGCGTCATTAGCAGGATTCGAAAGTGACCCTTTTCACCCAGTTTGGGGTGGACGGTAATTATAACC
Source organism: Mastigoproctus giganteus (assembly GCF_048544385.1). Classification (NCBI taxonomy): domain Eukaryota; kingdom Metazoa; phylum Arthropoda; class Arachnida; order Uropygi; family Thelyphonidae; genus Mastigoproctus; species Mastigoproctus giganteus. The sequence continues at coordinate 1,577,093 of NC_143580.1, forward strand.
ACTGTGCTACTACGCGCGGACTCATAAGTATAGCAGATCATATAAGGCCTATCTTTGGCAAATGAGGAGACGAGAGACGAGGGCAGCGAAGAGGTACCCATAAATAATCCCTCCTTGAGAAACCCCAGCCAAAATAAATCTGATAAAAACAGGCTTTCCAATAATGTGAAAAGGCATAATCTGGTTCTTTGTTTCTCTTTTCCTTGTTTGGATTGCTCTTTTAAGTTATAAATCTTGAGATCCTAATGTTTGCTCTGAATGTCAGTGAAATTAATCTTGTAGGGATGTAGTAATGTTTCTACATTCCTGCAAATCTTTGTTCCATATTCCATTCTGAAATCACGTCACTTATCTAAATCTTCATTTTCCGAAATATCTGCTAAGGCTGTGCAAGATAAGTACAAACCATATGTACCATATCCGAATTGGCTTGTATCCAAATCTCCAGCATCATTTTCTGCTTACAACTAAAGCTCTCACAACAAATATAAACGACTTATTAATCAATGAAAACTCTATTTCCAACATTCGAAGAGTAGAAAACTTGCTTCTAATCGAAATGGAAGCCAAGACCTCTAATGCAGAAGTTATTGGCCTAATATGGTTCTATTTCATCTCAGTTCAGGATAAAACTCGCTTATTAGCACTCTTCTTTTCTTCTACTTGTATGTAGACGTGTATAATATCATATGTCGGACGGCACCTTAACATCAGTTTAACTCCACTTTGGTACACTGTGATGAATACAGAACTCTGTAAAAGGCCAGAATTGTGTGTGATGTTATGTTTGTGCAGTGTGTGTGCTGTTGTCTAATTCCTGTATCGATGATCTAGGAAAATACGCAATTTATTTAGAGGAATATAAAGCGCAGTGTGATCTAAGTCACTGATGCAAAACAGCAACAACTTGTAAATCGCCTTCTACCGTACCAAGCACACGCCTGTCGTTGGGCCTTCAGGAGGTTAAAAGAATTCAGAATCTTGATGACAAGAAAGGTCCAGATCCTGATTCACCTGTTTTAAAATTCTCTGCTTATCAGCTTGCTACTGTTTTCTGTCGCATTTAATACAAAATCCATAAACTATGGACTGTACATTATCTCGAAACCTAATCAACGTTGGCCACTGGTGTTATTTTGGCTCATATTACTCATCTTCAGGCAAATTCGATACAAAAGTTCGGTGAACTCAAACATTGCTCTTGACATTTCTAAGAATTTGATCATATTTGGCAACAAGGTCTCCTAAACAAGCTCCCATCTCATGGATTTTTTTTTGCAAGTGGGTATCCACTTTTCTCTCTAACCGCTCTTTGCGGGTAATCATAGAGGGCTCTTGTCTTCTACATCTCAATTAATTCTGATATTCACCAAGGTTCATTTCCTTTTCCAACTCTTTTTCTTCTTTGATATTAATGACCTTCTTCCGCTGACTAGAAATCCTATCTCCGTAGCTTTGCTGATGATAGCATATTGCATTCTACCTTCCAGTTTGAGAGACTGGAAGGTAGAATGCAATATGTTACAACCTTTGTGAAGGGCAAACTGAAACTGTGAAGGGCAAACTGGAAGTTTGCCCTTCACAAACAACTTGAAATTCTTAACTATTCGCCATCAATTCCTTAAATGCCGATTTCAAGGAAATTCGCAGGTGGGGCAAAGAAAACTTTAATCCCTCTAAAGCTCAGTGCTGTCTTATTATCTCGCAATTTTTTTTTTTTATATTGTTGTTGGGTTTTAAGTGCATCAGAAACTTAGGCCATATTGCACAATATATTTATGTTTGTTTAATTAATATATAACCGAGCTGCAGTAGCCCAATACGTTCTACGTTATATATCAATTAGTTAAGAAAAGGAGGATTACCTCTAAAAAAAGGACGTCTTGCAGAACACTTCGGTGCTGATACTCTGTGTTGTTGGAACTACACAAATAGTTTACATGTATTCCACACCCTCGTAGACAAAGTCAATGATCCAATGCACCACGGAATCGGAGGCCCGCTAACCCCAAACCCGACCCCAAAATACATCGGATCATTAACCCTAATCCTTGAGTGACAGACAGAATACAAACCGTCCGTATTTTAAAAATTTAAATGTTTTGAAACCAAATAAAAAATTGAATCCATAACTTACAAAAGTTATGTGGTGCGTGGATCATTGATTTTGTTTACGAGAGTGTGGAATACATGTAAACTATTTGTGTAGTTGTTCCAACAACGGAGAGCATCAGTACCGAAATGTTCTCCAAGACATCATAGAGGTAATCCTCCTTTTCTTAACTAATATTATGTTTGTAAATTGTGTGCGTGTTCACTGGTCGATTTTCTGTTTGCTGTAAGGAAAACAGTCTGGGAGAAAAGCCACGCTACTCTTGCCTAAGACTGATGAAATCAATCACACTGTAAAAAACACTCATAAAATTGCACGCGTCCCTAACAGGATTCGAACTCGAGTCTTTTTGTTTGTTGCAAAGCAAAGGTACTGTGTCAGATAACGCTTCTATTGCATCGGACAGTAGTAGTAGTAGTAGTAGAGTAGTAGTAGTAGTAGAGTAGTAGTATGCTAACGCGTTTTGCTGTAATCACATACGCATTGTTGAAAATTAGGCTTAGCGGTTTCACTATTTCAATTTAAAAATAAGAATCTGCGGTTTCAATGATATTGGCTTGTTCCCACTAGATTGCTTCTTAGTTTGGACAATAACTATCAACCGTTTTTGTGTCCGTGGAGTTTTCATAACGACGAAGCTCATCCTGCCGCCTGAATCAGGTAAATAGAATTTACTGTTTTTCCATATTCGTATCACTGCAAACGAATAAGAACGCTATAGCACGTTGTATTCTGCCAGCTTTTGTTCACCAGCCATAGCCCCGGGTGCTGAAAAGCTTACTTTCTGATCACAGCATTAGGCTGAAGTGCGCCCTTTCTTTTCACTCAGCTTCCCGCTTACTCTGCTTGCCGTACTATTTCGACTGTGCGGAAAGTTCGCAACCCCTAGCCCGAAGCCAACTCACAGCAAGACATCCACGTAGACTACGCAAACGCCCGTCCATTGAATATTCCCCACTGCTTTCCTCCCAAATATGAGCAGAAACGGAAAACCCCTAAACTCGACACAGAAATGTGCCCTTTGCTATCATTTGGCTGTTGACGTCATCCTCTGTACCATCTGTGATAACCCCATCTGTCCCGGATGTTCGGGCCTGTCCACATCCAGCTGGAAGAAACTTTCCATGGCTGCCAGGCTGAAATTTAAGGGATCATGCTGCAAGAAGCTACGCTCATTAGGCCACAAGGACAACCCGAAAATTTCCAACAATAACTCACAGAACTCGCCATGCACAGCCCAAAGCGCAAAGCAAAAACAGCCCAGTGAGGTAGATTTCACGGAAGTCGCGTCGCCACTAGATAATACTCAGCACTATGCCAAGCTGCAAGAAAATATGGGCGATAATACCTACGAGACTGACACCATCGCTACAGATATAACGCCTCATACCGACGCCTCCTACAGACCAACACCAGGCCACCTGAACCTGCCCACATCGCATGCAAGCATCGATGCATCTTCAACAACCCCTCAGACACCTTATATCATGCCAATATCTGAAAATAGCCAAAGCGCACCTGCGCGGAGGGACGAAGGGTGCCAAACCGAACCAGAAATTAACATCCAATACTTAAAGTCATCCCTAAAGCAAATCTTTGACAGCAAAATCAACGAAATAGTGGAAGTCCTCATAGAGAAAATAACTAGCTGCCTAACAAGTCACGAAATCAATGCCAGTCCGCAAGCCAACTCTCACACACTGGAAAGCATGACGTGCAAATGTGCTGATACATCAGCATCACCCCAACATGGCTGCACAGCCCTAAGAAACATCCATGATGCGCAACCTTCAGAGTCCCCCCGGGATAAGTCATACGCAGAAATCCTGGCCACCGAGGTGAGCAATAGTGGCAAAACCATCAAAGGTCAAGTTCTAACATGCACCCCGACAAAATTGCACAGTTCCCTCCAAACTTCAATCCCTCACAGTGACCTAAACCCATCGCTGACTTCCCAACGCAGTCAAGAAAATATACCGACAATCTCATCAAGCCACGTCAACGCCCAAGCGAGCTCAATCGACATAATTCAAAATCAGACGAATGGCAACCACGATAACAACACTGCCCAATCTGTAGCAGCTTCACTAAACGGCGATACCAGACAAGAAACCCGCACTCAGAGAAACTCTATAAAGTACGGCATAGCAATAAACTCCAAGCTACGAGCTTTCAGGACTCAAGACACTATCAGAAACAGTACAACCAGCCTTTTCGTATCTCGACTGGATCCATGCACAACCCCTGAACTAGTCAAACAGGTTATATATGAAGACCTGAATCTACGGCCAACTGTACATAAACTACAAACTAGGAGTCAACAATATGCTGCATTCAAAATTGACTGTAGCCGACAGCAAGTAGACCTGATAGGAAGCGTCGCCATTTGGCCTGTCGGAACGAGGATCAGGCCATTTGTTCACTATCAATCAACCTCGAAACCTAAAGCGACTACTCAGATCCGACAAAAGTACTCCCACCGAAGTCCCAGCTGACTTGGCGAGTATAATTGCCTGCCAGAAAGGATGCCAGCACCAGAATCTTCCCACACCAACATACTGGAACAAACTCCGCCCAAGGTTGGTAATACCATTCTCCAACGCGAGAGAACCCGAGGTCGCCTCATCCCTGTCCTGATCTCTCATTATCGAGAGCCTCTACTTGTTCACAGCCGAGAAGCAAGGCTCCCTCCTATGAGGATAAGCATTACAACCTCTCCTACCGTCCGCGTAATGTTCCAGAATATCAGGTCCTTAAGAAATAAACTTAATACACTGGAAGAGATTCTACTCTCAAACTCACTAGACATATTGTGCCTCGCTGAAACGTGGTTAGAGGCGAACCAGACAGATATTAGCTGCTCCATTCCTGCAGGCTTTCATGTACTGGCTGCCTCTCGCGATAACCGCAGAGGGGGTGGAGTTGCTATAATTTTCAATACGACAAAGTTCTCCATCATACACTCTGTCTCAAACATCTCTCAAGACGTGGAAGCCTTAATGATAACTCTGGAACATCAAGGTACCACTATAGACGTCGCATCCCTGTACCTTCCTCTAACGCCAACTATGATGGCCATTGATGCAGCCACTAACTGGTTAATAAATAATCTCCACCCAGCAGCCACTCACATCGTATGTGGGGACTTCAATCTTCCGCCATCTACCCAACACCTCAAAAGTCGTCTCACAGAATCTCTCCAATCAATCCAAATATTCCAAGTTAACTACCAGCCAACGAGAGACCGAAACCTACTGGACATAGTCTATTCTTCGGCAACATGCCAAGTCGAAGAAACCACAGCCGACATGTTTCAATCAGACCACCAACCAATCATATTTACAGCTCTTCTACCCAAAATATTTCAATACCCCCAAAACCAAATCTGTGAAAAAGGTCACCGCCCCAAAATTTCTGAATCCAGCACTCTGCATTGAAGCCGCATCCACAGTCCCATGGAACATCTTACATGCATGTGAACTGAGCCTCGCAATCGATTTAATGACCAAATGGATCAATACCATAGCCCTTCACACCGCTACCAAGACAGTCACCATTACTCCGCGCTCCAGAGCATGGTGGACTCCCCAGCTCAACCAAAGTTTCCACTACAAACAATTACTACACGCCAAGTGGAAAGCTTCCGGCGATGTCCAAGACCGCATTTCATTCTCCAAAGCCAGGGCCGAATTCAACACAAACAAATCAGCTTCAATTAAAAAGCACCTCGAAAGAACCCTAAAAAGGGGGAAACCATTCTACAAAACAAAGGCTAGTTCTTCCAGCAACATCGACCCAATTGACTGGCTCAACTACGTCGCCAGGTTTTCTAATCAACCTCCAGCTCTACCTAATCGGCCACTCCTCAACCGCTCTCATCTCACTGATAGTCTCGCTACGATCCGAATTTCCAAGCAACAACTGATGCAGGCCATTAATACTCTCCCTCTCACAACAACCACCGGTGACGATGGCATCCCCCAGTTCATAATCAAATGTTTAAGTGTCTTCATCATCGACTCACTCCTCAACCTATACAACAGATGCCTCGAAGTTCATTTCTTTCCACCCCAGTGGAACAGGTACTCTGTCTGGCCCCTTCCTAAGCACCAACAATCGACGCTCAAAGCCAACATAGGCCCATCGCTTGCACCTCTGTATTGCTAAAAATTCTGGAGAAAGCATTGCTACCGTCTGTCACCCATCAAATTCTCCGTGACAGTCCTCAGCAAATACACTATGGGATATCAGGAAGGTCAACTATAACTAACCTTGTAACAACCACTCTGCACATCTTAGATGCCTTCGAACAAAGACAGGAATTGTCAGTTATATATCTTGACATCCATTCCGCTTTTGATGCCATCTATATACCTAATCTCCTACGTCTCTTAGAAAACTACTTCAATTTTCGCGGCGATGTTCTCTGGTTCCTAGAATCTCTCCTATCGAAGAGGACCCTTGTTCTAAAGATCGGAACAAAGACCTTCACGCGCCACATAACTGCCGGTGTACCCCAAGGGGGGGTCCTGTCTGGCATTCTCTTCTCAGCAATCATGGTGCCATTTGTGACCAATAAGTGCAATTGGATCACATATGCTGACGATGTCAAGCTCCTTACTAAAATATCGCCATCCAACTCGGCAGCCGAAATCACTCAGCAAATCACTAGCAAACTGCAGGACATGGCTGACTACCTCAATACCTTCAACCTCCAAATCAACCCCCTAAAATCAGCACAAATAACTTACTCTCTAAAGGGAAGCCTAACAACGTTGGAACCTGTGCTTAACGGCTCCTCAGTTCCAAGTGTTCAAACGCACAAAGATCTGGGAGTCGTCTTCGACTCCAAACTATCTTTCAACGATCACATAAACCTCATACAGTCGAGGCTGAACTCACTACGCTGGGTCGCCAAACAACAGCTGCTCCACACCACCGACCCACAACTGGTAAAAAGATACATCGTATCAATCCTTTACCCGACAATACTGTATGCTTCAGAGATATGGGCCTCGGCCGCCGAATCCAACATTAGAAGAATATTCTCTGCCGAATTTTGGCTTCTAAAATGGGCCAACAGCAAACTCCACCTTCTCCCAGCTCTCAGATCAACGCAGTTGGCAGAAGCTCTTCAACTACGCAGGCTCCGGTCCTACATCGGAGAAAAAAGCTGCTGTTCACCATCAAGATGGCCACCGGTAAAATTACAGAGCCGAACTTCTGGGATCACTGCTCTTGGCGCATTCCTCCCCCTTATCTCCGGTCTTCAGCACAGCTGCTAGCAAACCGTAACCGGTTAGTACTAACCGACAGATTCCTGCCAAAGCAAATGCTGCCCTCACTGCAAGCCATCGACGGGGACCTCCAAGAAGTGGTCAATAATAAAAAATACAGGAAGGGTATCCTCGTCGAACTGAAAATGTAAAACTGTGCCTTGTTAATAATCTGATTTATCTTTTTTCTCATGTGTATCTCTTTTGTAAATATGTTTTGTTAACCCCTGGCACCACCATGCCGTGACGGGACTAATTGTATGTCTATCATTGCTGCAATTAAAGATTCTATTCTATAGTAGTAGTAGTTGTAGTAGTAGTAGTGGCATGTGATGCAAGAAAGCAAGTGTATGAGCTTATGCAGCATCAGCCAAAAAAAAAAAAAAAAAAAAAATCACACCATTCCCTCCAAATGCCTGTCCAGTTCTTCCTTAATTTATTCAACCTATCAACTTCCACAACGACAGATGGAAGTTTGTTCCAGCAATTAACCACCCGCTGGCTAAAGGCAAATTTCCGCACATCTATTCTACATCTGTCTTTTCTTAATTTGAATTTATGCCCCCTTAGGTTCGTAATCTGAACAAGTGGAAGGATCCCATTAGAATTCAGCATGCTCAACCCATTCAAGGCCTTATACACTTCAACCAGATCACCGCGCAGGTGCCTAGTCTCCAGCCACTGCAATTTGCAGAACTTAAGACTAGGCACCTGCGCGGTATTGCAAGGTATTTCATCAACCGTTTCTGTAAATACGGCGTTGGAAGGGTACACGCTCATTAGTATCCTGTTTTGCGGAGGTGTAAGCATGGCTCCATATGTTCAGTTGACAACAAAAAAAAAAAATGTAGTTGTTGCTGTGTCCCAGGAAGGGCTTTCTACGCGTGCTATCGCTGATAAAATAGGCTGCCACCAGTCAACAGTATCCCGGGTGCCGAAATTAAAGCGTGATGTGAAGAGAAGACCTGGATCAGGCCATAAAAGAGTGACTACGCCTTCCCAAGTTCGATATTTGAAACTTCGTGATCGTCATGCTAGTGCTCCTGATCTAAAACTGAGCTCTGAGATGGCCTCTGGTGTTGAAACAACCATACAAAGACGGCTTTCGGAATGTGGCCTACATGCCTATCGGTCCAAGAAGAAGCCTTTGTTGACCCAGCAAATGAGGAAGAAGCGACTTGCTTGGGCTTAAACGTATGTTTCATGTACAAAAGAGCAATGGGACCCCGTCATCTTTTCTGACGAATCGAAATTCAACCTGTATGGCTCGGATGGGAAGCGATATGTCAGAAGATGAAAATTGGAGGCATACCATCCTCACTGAATAATACCGACTGTACAGTTCCCAGATGGTCTGGGGATGCATAACAGGCAAAGGGGTGGGGCGAATTAAGTTTATTAACGGAACGGTGAATGCAGAAACTTACACTGCTATCTTGGAGGAGTGCCTGAAACTCGTTATTAATCACCACAGAAAAATCAAAAACTGCATTTTTCAACAGGACTCATCACCTTGCCCCATTTAGAAATGCTGGCATTACAGTGTTGAACTAGCCCGGCCAAAGTACAGACAGATTTTTGAACCCTATTTAAAATTTCTGGTTCATAATGCTGTCTGTTATTGCTCAGAAGAAGCGAACAAGTAAAATTCAGGTGCATTGCAAGGGTGTAGCACCACGAAAATGAGCAACCGTATATCAAGAAGTTGGTTAACTCTATGTCAGATCGTTGCAAGGCTGTAATTGCAACTCGAGGAGGAACAACAAAATATTGAGGACTTATTTTTTACAGTGCGCTGATTTACAGTGCATAATACTATTACGTTAACTTGTCATTTCAGTTTGTACACTTAAATGCAGTAAAATGTATATTTGGTTGTCATGATTTGCATGACAACCAAATGTCATGAGAAATCATGCCATTTGCATGATTTCTCATATTTCCATTAATTACGCATTTTACCCTTTGGGAAGATATTTATGGCAATTAGGCATATCAGGTGGAGTCTTATTGGATTTCATTCACAGAGATATATATATATCCCATCTAACAAATGCATTTCGAACATTTCTGCAACCCACAATGTAGTGCAAAACGTATGATTTGCAAAATTCCCAAGTGATGCACTTTTTTTTGTCTGCCATTGTACTTCCATGGTCACTGTTCTTCCAAACTCAAATAGTTCAAACTTCGCAAACTCTTCTTCGCGCACTATTTCAAATCAGTTTCAACACTGATTCTGGACAATTTCAAAATCATGATCACTATTTTCTCTTCCTCATTTATCCCTTTTCGCTATATATGAGGAATCAGAAACAATAAACGAGATTTTCTTAGACATAAATTCAGCTTCCTCAGGAACAAAGTACGTTTCGGATTTTTTGAAAATTACATTTTTCAACGTTTTGCATATAGCCTTAGTATTCGGGGATAATTAATTATTTTTATTAGATAATGCAGTAGTTCTGATCTCTGTGATCTCTTCGGAACGATACAGTTTTACCCATGGATCTTTGCTTTCCAACAGCAAACTTTCCACATTTAACTCCGTTCCTAGCTTCACACTGATTGGACGATCCGTTCCTTCCCGTAATTTTCTTTCCTGATTTAAACCAGCGGTAAAGGAGGGTAAATTTATTTTCTGATTTCAAACAAGCGCCAATGAGCGCCAGCGGTAAAGGAGCGGTAAATTTATTTTCTGATTTCAAACAAGCGCCAATGAGGAGGAACTCATTTCCCAATAAACGGTTTAGGGGTCTCTTCCTTACCACTTGTTTAAATACGTTCCATGTTTGTGCTTTCGTGAACAAAAAAAAATAATAATAATAATATATAAGATAAAACAAAAAAATAGCCCTTGTTCGTACTAATACAATTATTATAATTGCCTAAATTTCCATTTAATCACACTAAATAGTTTTATACAGCTAGAAAGTACTTACTTACTATCAGTTTATTAACACAAGGTTCACCCTCTGTACAGCAAGTGGGCTAGGAGGGTGTACAGAAATTTTTAAATATACATTATACACTTTTGTACAAACTTTCTGATCTTTACAATATAATTATTGTATAATAATAACTATGATAAATTTTTGAAGATTTAATATTTCAAATGTATGGTGTTACCATAGATTATATTTGTAGTTATTTTATTGATTTCAATAATTTACTTAAAGGAATTTACTATACAGTAATAATATGTTATAGTAATATTTATGTTAACATCACCTTTCATTAAAATAAGAGAAAAAATTTTTAAAAATTACAATAAAAAAAATTCTAGAATGAATCATTCGGCCAATATTACCGATCTGCAGGTTTGTAAGAAGGCCGACCAAAGGTACTGTGAGTCCGAAATGAGAGGTCGCATGAAAAAAAAAAATTACAATAATAATAATCAGATGAAAAAAAAAAAAAAAAAAATCTACCCGTATAACCAACAGGTTTGCATTAGCAGAGGCGTACGATGCAAGAAAGCAAGCTAATGCAGCATCAGCCAAAACAAAAACTCCCATTTCACCCCTCCATTCGTTCCGAATGCCTGTCCAGCTCAGCCTTAAATTTATTTAGGCTTTCAACTTCCACAACAAAAGATGGAAGTCTCTTCCACCAATCAATTTAGGGCCGCCATAGCCTAGTAGTCAGGTGCGCGGGTGCATAAATACACGTGCCTTGAGTGACCGGGGTTCAAGCCCATGACTGCTGAATACGGTGCGGTTTCTTTTATTCTGTCTATTTTGTGAACTCCTCTGACCATTTGGTCGTCCCGGAGTATAAACAGAAAATTTATTTATTTATTTAACTACCGAATTTGGCAGACTTCCACACATCCATTCTACAACTGTCTTTCCTCAATTTGAATCTATGCCCCCTCAGGACTGAGAAAGAGAAAGAATCCCATCAGCATTCAGCTTGCTCGACCCATTCAAGGCCTTATACATCCCAACTTCTATACAGTAGGACCAACTGATGATGATGATACCAACAGCAAATTCAAAATGGAAAGCATTCAAAGAACTTATCTTGGAAGCTACTAGGCTTTACATACCAACTAAGAAATATTGTTCAAGGTTTAGGCCTAAGTGGATGTCAGATGAACTAATGAGACATATGGCAGAGAAGAAAAATGCATGGGATACTTACAAATTAACACGTGACACAGAAGCCTATGATAGATACAAGTTAATCTGTAACCAAGTTACGAAAGAGGTTAGGCAGGCGAATGCAGATTACGAGAAAACTTTGGCAAGGGATGCAAAGAAAAACAGCAAAGAGTTCTTTACTTATGTAAACTCTAGAAGGAAGGGGATGAATCAGATTGGTCCATTTGATATCGATGGGTCAACTGTTGATGATCCTGCTCAGGTAGCTAACAAACTAAATGAATATTTTTCATCGACATTCACACATGAGGAGTTATTCAACGAGGGGAATGCCAGAGGTGTATTCAATTCTGGCAGTCAGCTAGAGGATCTTGTAATAACTGAGAGTAAAGTGGAGGAGAAATTGTTGAAGATAAATACAAGAAAGGCACCTGGGGTGGATGGGATCTATCCAGTTATATTAAAGGAGACAGCAAAGGAAGTAAGCAAACCCTTAGCCATAATTATGAGAGCTTCCTTGGACTCGGGGAAAGTACCCATGGACTGGTGATGTGCAAATGTGACCCCAATTCACAAAGGAGGATCAAAGGGCGACACGAGTAATTATAGACCTGTTAGTTTAACTTCTGTTCCCGGAAAATTAATGGAGGCACTGGTTAAAGAAGCACTGCAGGATCATCTAGACAAGACTTCAGTTATAGCTCGGACACAGCTTGTTTTTTTTAAGGAAAAGTCTTGCCTGACCAATTTTATTGGATACTATGATGTAGTCACAAAGGAACTGGATGCAGGGAATAACTTTGATATTATATATTTGAATCTTAGAAAGGCTTTTGATACTGTTGCACATGGAAGACTGCTGCATAAATTGGAGCAGTGTGACATTGGAGGCAAATTGCTGCTCTGGATAAAGGGGTGGTTGAGGGGGAGCAGACAGATGGTGGTAATCAATGGACACTGCTCATCGTGGACTAATGTTATTAGTGGAGTCCCTCAGGGTTCAGTATTGGGTCCATTATTGTTTTCTGTATTTATAAATTATATTGATGATGGTATATCAAGCTTAATGTCCAAGTTTGCAGACGATACGAAGGTTGGCAGGGTTGTCAAGGACACTACTGACACTATGCTACTGCAACGGGATCTGGAAAGGTTGAGCAGATGGGCTGAGAGGTGGCAAATGAAGTTTAACATTGACAAATGTAAAGTACTACATATGGGAAACAGCAACCCCAGAGCAACGTATCAACTCTATGGTACTACACTAACAGTGATAGAGAATGAAAGGGACCTGAGGTGGTTGTTCAGGCAGATATGAAGTTTTCTGAGCAGTGCAGACGGGCTGCAAGAGTAGCTCATGGTGTATTGTCAATGATATATAGGAATTTTTCTAGCAGGGACTCGGAGGTGATTATACAGTTATACATGACAATGGTCAGGTCACACCTAGAGTACTGTATACAGGTCTGGATGCCTCATTTGAAGAAGGATGTAGAGATGCTGGAACGAGTACAGAGAAGGGCAACAAGATTGGTGAATGGAACAAAGGGGTGCTCTTACAAAGAAAGGCTTAAGTTTTGCAAATTACAGTGTCTGGAGACAAGGCACCAGTGAGGTGATCTGATAGAGGTGTATAAAGCCTTGAATGGTTTGAGCATGCTCAATGCTGATGGGATTCTTCCTCTTGCTCAGAATAATCACCTGAGAGGACATAAATTCAAATTGAGGAAAGAGTGATGTAGGATAGATGTGAGGAAATTTGCCTTTATCCAGCAGGTGGTTTGTTGGTGGAACAGACTTCCATCTCTTGTCGTGGAAGTTGATAGCCAAAATAAGTTTAAGGCTCAGCTGGACAGGTATTTCGAACGAACAGAGGGGTGAAGTGGAAGTGGTTATTTTTTATTTATTTATTTAACTATTTATTTTATTTTATTTTATTTTATTATTTTTATTTTTTTTTTTTGGATGATGCTGCATAAGCTTGCTTTCTTGCATCAAATGCCTCTACTAATGCTAATGCTAATGCTAATGCAATCAGATCCCCTCGCAGGTGCCTACTCTCCAGGCACTGCAATTTGCAGAACTTAAGCCTTTCTTGGTAAGAGCATCCCTTTGGTCCCCTCACCAATCTTGTTGCCCTTTTTGTACTCGTTCTAGCAACTCTACAACCTTCCTAAAATGAAGCCTCCAGACCTGTACACAAAACTCTAGGTGTGACCTGACCATTGTCATGTATAACGGTATAATCACCTCCGTGTCCCTGCTAGCAAAATTCCAATATATCATTGACACGACTCCATGACCTGCCCTGGCAGCCCGTCTGCAGTGATCAGCGAACTTCATATTTGACTGCACAATTAACCCCAGGTCTTTTTCACTTTCCACTTCCCTGAGTTTAGTACCAAATAGTTTGTACGTTTCTCTTCGGTTATCGCTACCCATACGCAGTACTTTCCATTTGTCAATGTTAAACTTCAGTTGCCACTTCCCAGCCCATTTGCCCAACTTCTCTAGATCCAGTTAGAGTAGCATACTGTTTTTACTGTCGTTAAGATGTTATAAGAGGCTGTTGTTTATATAGAGCATTAATATCTATCATATTGCATTCTGTGTGTATTATGGCTATAAAAATTCGGTTCCATTTTTCTGTGCGCTGAAAAACCCGGAATAAATCTGGGAAAAGTCTTACGCCCTCGGCTATAAACGGGGCTTCAGTGCACATCGCAGAAAGCCCACCATTCTTCCCACCACATTGACATTTATTCTTTCAGTAGGTATCCATTGAACGAACTTCCTATGAAAGATCTTAAGGGCATTTGGTAATCGTGTAAAAAGAATTCAAATTTGTATGAATTTTCTATTTTATTTAATTATCTTCTGTCATGTTGTGCGGTGTTGGTAAAAAGGCCCCGTACATCAGGAACCACAGTGGGTAATAAACTTCTTTCTACACCGACTAATTCACATTAAATAAAAATTTGAACAGTAAAATAAAATACAATAAAAATATATATAAAATACAAGTGATAAAATGCGCGTATAAATTATGAGTTTTGTTCATATTTGAGAGTATCACGTGTTTTCTAAATAATAAAAGGGCCTGCTGATGACGAAACGTAAGATCTTCAGAACGGAGCTTAAAATACGTGTACAGTACAGGCAAGTACTGGCCGATTTCTGCATTCGTTCCTCCCAGGAAAATTTTTGGAAACAAATGCAGCAAAGAGATTCTTCAGTGTATGAAGAACAATTACATTTGTTAGAATGTGAAAAGAATGCATACAGATATTCCACCGAAGTGTTAATATTTTAGTCTTTGGTGTTTTCAATATCTCCACAAATTTCTGCAGCATTTTGCATTCCTACTTCTTCCTCATCCAAGTACTATTCGTAGGCTCTGCTCTGAACTCAAATTCCAAATGACCAGCGAGAGAATCAATAATCAGAAATTGGCTTTTTTAAATTCTTCAGAATGCAAAATTAATTTAATGATCGATGAAATTCATCCGAAACCTTATATTGATTACAAAGGTGGAAACGTACTGGGAAATTCTTTTGATAATACTGATGTAGCTACAATTGCATATGTATTTATGATTCTAAACTTATTGTCAAATTACAAAGATGCCATTTATGTTTTGTCCGTGAAAAAAATTACTGCAGAACAATTACATTCAGTTTTGAAAAAAAATTATCGTGGGTTTGGAAAAAATTGGTTATAATGTTGTAGCAATTGTAAGTGATAATAATTGAATTAACAGAAAAAGTTTTTCAGTATTTACAAATCCTCCACAACTGAGTATTGTTTATCCTAATCCCATTGATTCGTCACATCCCATTTTTTTTTGTTATAGATACAGTTCATATTTTTAAATGTATTCGCAATAACTGATTAAACCAACGTAACTCTAATAAAAAAATGTTTATATCCGTCATTTGAAGGTGCTGAACATCGTCACACTGCTTCACTATCTTGCCTTAAAGCATTACATTCCACGGAAACTGAGAAATCTGTGAAATTTGGTTACAACTAACACTGAAGGCTTTGAATCCCTCAAGTTTGGAGAGACAAAGTGTAAACTTGTATTGCAGATTTTCAATGAACATGTCATTAATGGCCTTATTCTTTTAGGCCCAAAAAGAAAATTACCGTTTCATAAAGATACCGCCGATTTCGTTAGAACTGTTTTAACATGGTGGTATATAGTGAATGTGAAAACGCCCCTAAAGGGACAAAGATTAAAAAACCATCCCAAAAAACCCTTAATCAAAAATCATGAAAATGTTATTTTTCTAAATAAATTTATTGATTGGTTAGATAGGTGGGAACTGCTACAGTCTAATATTAGTACAGGTTTTATAACAAAAGAGACACACTGCTTTGAAGCATACAACTTACGCATGGTCAATACAGACAATTATGTGGTTCAGCAGATCACATGGAAATTACGAATGCGTTCTGCATTGCCTTTAACTTTAAAATCAAACACGTTTGGAAACTTTTCAATTAAAGATTTCAATACAAAAGCATTTCAGAAAGTCTTGTTGAAGGCTAATGTTGCAATATTCTAATGGAGGCTAATATTGCAATATTCTAATACATTCACAGAAAGTGATTTAATAAAAGAAAAATATTACATGCCACTCTTGTTTTACCTTGCCGGATATGCTGTTATCAAAAGATATCGCTGTGAGGAATGCAAACTTATTTTAACATAGAACGAACCATTTCCCACTTGTGGCCAATATGAACTAATTCAAAACGTGAATAGAGGTGGACTACCCTGAATCAAACGTAATTACTGTTGCTGTATATTGTTATTTATTATTTCAAAAAATTATATCGTCACAAGCCTTAGGGAAAGAATTCTTGAAGTTACATAATCAGAGAGATTTCTTATCATTACTTATATCAAATTTCTTTGAAACTACTGGATTTTCTTTGGATGATGTTTGCAAAAATGGTCATTTAGGAGAAATAATTTTAAATTTGCTAATTAATACCGTTATCAATATTTTGCTGAACAATTATTGTAAAAAGAAAAATGATGTATTAAAAGCAACACATAAACGTAAACTGCAAACATTAAAAAAGAGCTAAATTTAATGTAAAATTATTTCTGTTCAACTACAGCATCAAATTATTAGATTCAATGAATAAATGTATACATTAGTTGGATTACAAATTACGTGTAAAATATTCAAAATGTAATAAAAGAGTTAACTATAAAAATGTGTCTTCGTTTTTTCAGAATGTTATGATTAAAAAATATATCACACTTTAGTAGCAAAACTGGTTATTTTATTAATTATTATTATTTATTTTTTTGTTTTTACCCTTGCAGCATACATTTGCTTTCAGTTATGGGCAGAAAACAAAGTAGATTTATATTTAACTCTTGCTTTCGCTTTTTTCAATTCTGTGCAGCGATATAGCTTTATGTAGTTCTTATGGCCCACTTATGATGACGTCAAACAAACATAAGGGATTGTTATTACGGTGGCGACGATACGATGGGGTGAAGATACGATTTTGAAGTTAGCGGAAGGCTATTTATCGCAGCCTACGGCTGTTTTTTGATTCATTTTCTCGGTTGAGATAGACGAAACTGATCTTCGCTGGATGGCACTTGAAAAGGCAGCAAATGTGGAAGAGAGCCTCGCAATTTATGATCCGGTTTCCCTTGTACCTATCTCCACCACCGAGATGCGTTGCACACAGCATTTCTTACAGAGATGCCCTCTCAGGTCAGCGACCTGACCTGAGAGGTCACCTTGCTATGTCAGAGGCATTTCACGAGGGAAGGAAGTACCTTGGGCGCTTTGGGCAAACATAAAAGTTACGGTTGAGATGGCCACTTTGTTTGACAACTCGTGATTTTGCTGCGGTATTAAGCAGCTTTCCACTTGATTAATTAAAAGCCAAGGAAGACCTCACACAGTACTTTAAAATCTATTAAAAACAATTTCACCAAATATCACGAAATCAGCTTTTTTGCCGAATTAATTAAAATTAAAATTATTATTTAAAATTTGCG
Source organism: Mastigoproctus giganteus (assembly GCF_048544385.1). Lineage (NCBI taxonomy): Eukaryota > Metazoa > Arthropoda > Arachnida > Uropygi > Thelyphonidae > Mastigoproctus > Mastigoproctus giganteus. The sequence goes on from NC_143580.1 coordinate 1,594,626, forward strand.
ATGAAGACCATAAAGAGAGAAATGTGTTCATATTAATTAATAGATAGAAGTGACCTCCGGTATACACAGATAACTTTTATGCTTTACTTAATGTCTGTGGAAAAACAAATACGCAAGATACAGTATATTCAAGCATGGGAACATATAAACACCCGCGAAGTAACCAGACCAACGTATATGATGTGCCAAGTCAAAAGCAATTTATATTCACGAAAAGACGCATACATGGCTGCTTCGCGAAGAAGAATTTCATTTTTATATAAAAGAAATTACACGAGAAATTACACAGTTGATCTGAAGCTATATTGCACAAAACGAAACTCTGCCATTTTCACATGACATTTCCATAAGATTAACATTTACAAACAAAATATAATAAGAAAGTGCTTAAGATTATAAAAATGCCTACTGGCGAATCGAAATTGAAATTATTTGTTTTACAGTTCGACTGAGTTCGAAGATCGTTTCCTTCTCAGAATACAGAAAATGGAAGTAGCAGTTAACAGCAAGTTGGAGTTGCTGTGGGAGTAAGCCATTTCCAAAACACACAATTTACGAAGGGCTAGAAAATTCCCCCCAAGCCTGAAATTGCTGTTCCCCTTTTTTACTTATTTAAAGTCCGGGTTCGAACCCAAGCGATCAACTTATTTAAGTCTTGTCGAGAAGTGCGCGTTAACCGATCCGAGGAGTAACCCCAAGCTTAACCGGGTTTCTCATCTCGCAAAGTGAATTTAAAATATACGTTGACTTTGGGCATTAAGTAATTAAAAGGGCGGTCGCAATTTACGAAAACAAGGAACGGAATTATGGTGGCAGTAATCCAGGATCAAATGCGATTTTTCGGCAAACCACGTGGCCAGAAGTGAAAACATTCGCGAAATGTTTGACGTTGCTTCTAATTACGGAGTTGCGAATTAAAGAGGAATGCGTCGTCGTGTCGGGCACGAAATGCGACCACAACGGGCGGAGGCTTTGAAAGGAAATGCACTTGTCCCGAGCTCCGAAGCCACATTTCATATTTTAATTTCAAAGTATTTATTCGTTTTAAGAAGGTGGTCTAGTTTTAGCTAAGTTACCCCAGTTAAAAATAAACGGACTAAAAATAGGCAAATTCACAGCTGAAACCACGAGCGCATTTGACGGATAAGCCTGCCTGCCGGAGACGATTTTTTTTTTTTTTTAATTAAAACTGTGGTCCGAATTACGAAGGTGAAATTTGTAATAATAAAAATAATTATTATGACTTCCCAGAACCAAATCAACGCGATACAAGCGAGCAATTTAGCTGCACGTTTTATTATGTTTAAGAAAGGAAAAATATTTATTTCGGGGTGGGGTTAATATTTAAGGGAAAACGAATCGTACGAACTTAGAATATTCAAAATTATTAATTAAAAATAAAGAATGAAATAAAATCTATATTGATTTCTCAAATAAACGTCTCCCGACACGCATCGCGACAAATAAACATCGCCGTGACATGGCGATGTTCACTCGTTGCCAAATGGATGTAAACTCACTTGCCAGGCTGCATTAAAACCAAAAATGTTTACTCTTATGATTACTGAATAAAATGCAAAACTCTTTCTGTCTCGTATACAAGTGACTACAATTGAGTGGGGGGTGGCCTACCAAAGCCACACCACTTTATTTAATTGAAATCTGATAAAGTTCGTAAACGATATTATTCAAATGTGGGTCGGTTCTAAATAAACGAAATCACCGAAATAACAGAGCAGAAAAAAAGATAACACAATAAAGATTTTAAAAAACATAAGAATAAATAGTACAATAACACACTTTGCACAATGACAGTTCTTCAAACGGGAAAAGTCCAATTCAAGGAAATAAAAAAGGTATTCATGATATCGAGTTCTGTGTCAAGAAGAAAATCGTAGGTAGCTACAGGACACACACACACACGAATTAATGAGGACATCTTTAACCCAGAACTTATCCGTCAGCCAGTCAACTTACTGCAAATAATTCTGTGAAACTCTTTCCTGTTCACAGCCATATCCAGATCAAACTTGTTCGTGAGTGCCAATGTTCTTCTGAAGAAGGAGTTCTTCGATATCTCTAATCTATAGTTACCGACGTGCCATGTAATCTTCTGCCTGGTATCCACCTCTGGAGCGTGGCTACCAGATAGAAAATTGATATCAAATGCCTATGAATTCGAGAAATGAAATTGCTTCCTTATTTGCCAAATTAAACAGCATAAGCTGTTGTTATTTGGTTTTTAGAAGCATTAGCAACTAAGGTCATATTGCTCTGTGGATATGCGGTGGTCATTCCCTGACATTTCCGTATTTGGTGGTGAGGGGCTCGAACCCCAGCTAATGAAGAAGCGTGTGCTACGCACTGCCGCTCCTGCCCACCTGGCTACGGAGGCGCCATAGCATAAGCTTTTTCGGACTTGTAGTACTGTGGATGAAGTAGGTGGTGGCAAGTTTCAATTCGTTTTGATATCGGACTCGAATAGGTAACTTTCAGAAAACACACAAAGAACAGAAGTAGAGGGAAAGAAGTAAAAATAGTTCACTGAGTCTGGAGTTGAGCGTAACTAGAGGTCACTGGAGTTGAGCGTAACTAGAGGTCACTGGAGTTGAGCGTAACGAGTGATGGGACTGGTTTAAAAGGTGAGGCGGCTAATCAAAGAGGTTAAAGCGAGTTGCGTTATTCATCTCATTTGTTGGATCTAAATTGGACTGGTTTAGCACTGTCCCATTTATTTAGCTCAGATTCAATCAGGATTCCCTCATGAATTCTCTTTTACGTGATTTGCGCTGTTATGTTTATCACAATTCTTTCTTAATAAGCGAATTTAGGCATTTTTTGCTTCATATTTGTGCATAATTCACTTTTTTGTCTTTGCTTATGAGTGTTCTTATTTTCAATACTGATGATTGTTCAATGTCTGATTATGGTGAATTGCTTGTTTACGCTGTAAGCTGCAAGCGGCCGAAACACGTGCAGAAAAGAAATAAATAAAACGAAGTTAGTGAGTAGACTCTGGTAAATACAGTCAACACTCGGCTGTTTTTACTTTTCTCGTACTACCGTTAAACCAAATTGCCATTTTCAAATGTCCATTGGAAGAATACGATTTGCCCCGGCAAGACCCGTCCACATTTTCGAGTTGTGCCGGTGTCCACTGGGCGCCATAAAGTATCGCAAAATCGTCTTTTAAAAGCTTCACTTAAAGTAGGGATATCCTGCAGGGCGTTTTTCATGCACTAGTTTACCCCATTAACCCCTAGTGATTGTCTCTCCTGCAGGTTGCCACGCATCCATATACAGTACTTTGAATCATACGCAATCAGTGTTTATGTTTTAATTGTTGTATGTCGTTGTGCGGTTTTTAGGAGCATCGCCAATTTAGGCCACACATTTAGGCTTTTTGCTGAACAAAAAACCCGAGTTTCAGGGAGGACAAACTATGCTTTTCTCGCCTGAGACCGACTAACCCAGCCACATTGTGAAAAAGTTTAACAGATATCTCAGAAACATTTTGTGAGGTGTAGAACTCAAGACAGAACACCCTTGGACAGCGCAAAATTTCCCCAGAGCACTCTTCACCATTTCACTAACTGAGGTTAGTGAAATTATGAAGAGAAAAATCATACAGGGAAACGAGAGCCGATGAATATCTTCTAGTGGGGAGCTCGTGGGATTTTGCACAACCAAAGAGATAAAACTGGAATGAACGAAGCCTACCTGAAACCTTGACATTCCCCATCGGCGAAGGGTGGGGTTTGCTAGTGTGGCTGCTCCAAGAGGTCCAATTTATTTCTCCACTGAACTGCTGTCCTCCATTTGGGGCTGAAGACCGTCGCGTTCTTTGCAAAAGGAGAGGGAGGGAAAGTCTGCATGACGTCAAAGATGAGGGGACGTGGCGTGCGCGCAGCCGTGCAAAGGGAGAAAACGAGAGTGGGAGGCAAACAGAAGACAGGGCGGTACTTACGTAATGGTAAGGCAGGAATCGGCCGAGCATCTTGCTGGGAGTCACGAGACAGTCTTGAACGTCCACCCTGTCCGTGGGGATGAGCGACAGCCGAGGAACAAAGTCCACCGTCAACGGATTCAGGCGGTTTTTGATCACCGGAAGCTCCTCGATAGTGTCGCAAGATTCGAGTGACAAATCCTTTGGCTCTTCCGCACGAGACTTCGTACTCTTTCGTTTCAAATCCGATTTCGTCTTCGCCTCTTTGGGTGGATCCGCTTTGATCTTGAAAACGTCTTTCGTCTGTTCTGCTTTCTCCACGCGCACCTTAACCACCTCTTTCGCCTCGTCTGTTGGACGTACCTTCCCGGAATTCTCTTTCGCTTGATCGCCACGTGACTTCGTTTGCGTTTCCTTGACCTGTTCGGAGCGCTGCTTCAGCGACTCCTTTTTGGAGTCCAGCCGCGGGGACTTGCGGACGACGACGGGCTCTTTAAGCACCATGGAGGAAGGCCTTGATCCCGCTTCAGCCTTCGCCTTCTGTCCTTCCGACGACAAGGCACGTCTCAGAATACTGGACGGAGACTTCCTCATGCGGACCGCTTCTGACTCCTCCATCGCCAGCTTCGCTTCCATGGCTTTCCTGCACGAGTCTGCCGTGGGTCTGTAGGCGTTCATGAAGTCCTCGAACTGCGGGTGTTGGCGGGCCATGGCAGCCAGCATTATCTTGCGGGCGAACGGCGTTGTTCGTGCCTTCCGTCAGGGGTGGTCACAAGAGTCTCCAGTTACGGAGAGAGAGAGAGAGTTGACGAGAAAGAAAATGTGAACAGGCGGCCAAAAAGCCTTTTTACGCGAGACAGTTTCGTTCAGGTGCCATCCGCACGCACGTGCTGGTAACCGTCCAGTGTATGCGTAGCAAACTGCGGATCTCTTCCGCAGAACGCAGAAATTAGCGTCGTTATTGGCGACCCTCCGTTCGACGTACGTAATCTGTAAACGATACCAAAATAGCGTTAATTGTGAGTCAGCTGACAAAACGAAGTTCTAACTGCTAGCGAGAGAAAGCCTGGCAGAGATACATTCGAGGTTCATTCCTTCACGCTTTGGCCCTGGGCCAAATGACAAGGCCGAAAAAGATTAGGCTGCTGAAGTGTTGCCATAAATACCGGGCCCGCACTGAAATAGACTCTTTCGGTTCGCATGGACACAACGGACGGAGAAGATTTGAGAAATCATATGCTTGGGACAGTTACCTTCATTTATTCCCTGACCAACGAAAGCATTTGACCCTGTCCCCACCAGCCGTTTCAATAACAACTTACCTTTTCCAAACCGCTGCCACCTGGACACTGTCACAATCCCAGCACTGCACGACTCTTGGTAGTGCTATTACACACACACACACACACACACACACACACACACACACACACACACACACACACACACACACACACACACACACACACCGCAGTGGTGCCTTCTCCAAAATAAAATAGAAAACTGAAACATGATTGAATGCAGAATGTGATGGAATACCAACCATAACTTTCACCCGAAGCAAGCGTGGAAATGTTCGCCCATCGTTAAGTTCAAACGTAGCCTCATATGACGGACACCACAATGCAAAAAAACTTCCTTAGTCCATTACCACGAACCATATGGACATGAACATATGTTGGACTTCTGATACTCTGTGATGATACTGAACTCTGTAAAATGGCAAGGAATGAGTAGGGCGGTGTTTACGCAGTGTGTCTGTGCTGTTTAGTTGTTTCTGGCCAATTAGCTGCGTGGGTGCAGAAATCGCCAAAAAAAGGTTACTGCTGCCTACCAGTACCCATGCATACCACGAGGAGGCGGGCCACAACCGTTTATGTAGCGGCCAAGGGAAGGCAGGACAAAAGTACATGGACTCCCCCTTCCCCCATAAACAGCACAGAGAATCAAGAATAGCTGGCAACACCGTTGAGTGAATTAGATGCTCCGTCACTTCGGGCTCCGTCCGAAGTGATCACTCCTCCGAAGAGGTCAGCCACACGCTACACACATTCTCAGAATCTCACACTAACTCAGTCTAGGATAGTAGGAGAAAGCTCTACAATGCTTCTTCAAGGGTTAGCCCATTAAAACAAAGCCAATTTGAAATCTTTCTCTCTCTGTATTTTTGAACTGATAACCTTCGTCGGAGTTGAAAATAAAAATAAACGAATGATGTTAAAAGTGACAGGAGAGTTTCGATTTACGAACATGCTGGCTAACACATTTTTATTTATTTATTTTATTTTTTTATTTTTTTCATGCCTCCGGAGAAAAGTTACCGAATCTAAAGGAAATGAATCCAAAAATTACAAAAGGATGTCTGCACTGAAAAATAACTGAAATTTTAGAAAAATAACTGAAATTTTACTGGCCAATTTCAAATGTCTTAAAATGAGATTTTTTTATTTTAAAATAAAATCGTGTTGCACACGTACACTCTATTTCCTTAGTAATGTTTAACACTAGGAGAGATTTTCTCAGAGTCCACGATGCTTTCCCTTTCGAGAGACCAGTTGTAATCTCTCAACGTGGCAGTGTCCTAGCGACCTTTAGTACCTCTTTTCCATTGTGCATATGTCTTGACGAATACATACCGATGAAAGGGAACTGATCAAGACATATCCTTCATTTTCATCTGAAAAAATTAAGATTAAAATGAAGAAAATGAATTTTTCAAGACATTCGACAGTCCATCTCCTCATAACATGGCAAAAAAGTTGATATTCGTGTTTATCTTCGTTGATTCTTTCAATAAATCCGTTTTCTTTTAACAATCGCCAAGCTGTTACTTCAATATCAGCTTTGTTTTCAATACGTTCCCACTGGTGCGCAATATTATTATTATTTTCAGTTTGTTTATCTAACGCCCCTGTACAGACAATATCTAGGAGAGTGGCTCATACTGACATCCAAAAACAAATTAGATAGCAATGAAGAAAATCAGAAAATGCATAAGAATAAATACGTACATAAATAAATAAAGCGGAACAGTGGCAATGCAACAGTGATAACACTCTGAATGAATCTCATAAAATTTCCGCAGAACGGATTTCCTCGGTCTTTACAGAGTCTTTTGAAGATACAAACATCGTTCATTACAGATCATCAATAGTTCAAATTCCCAACAAATGTACACTGTCCTCTTCATTCAATTTGTAGTGTACAAGTCGGCTGCAATGACCTTCCCGTAGGTTTTGTCATTGCAGTACTTGTTCGGGTCAAAATTTTGAAGTCTCTAAAGAGCTCCAGAGTGTTCGCCGGAAATAGCAGTCTTAATCCCTCCGTGTGATGGAGAGCACTTCGAACACTGTAAAGTGTAAAGTGTAAAGTGTGTTTAGGGTCAAGCGGCACCAGGGGTTTCCCCCATCTCCGCGTAGGTTACATTGTATGTGAACCAGTTTACTGGAAAAGCCAGAGATTTAAAAGTGTATGGACTTTGTATATGTGTGATGCCTTGTACCGTTGTTCATCTGGTCATTTAGCCGCCAGACCTCTACTGAGGCCCGACGTTGCCCCACTTTCGCCCCGTGGAGGCAGACCAGGTATCCACTTGAATATAGTTCACTCTGGCAGGTCCTGCCACCTAATTTCCTGAGATTTCAGTGGCTAGGACCTAAAAAAAAAAATAAAAATAATAAAAATAAAATAAATAAAATAAAAAATTAAAAAAAAATAAATAAATAAAATAAAATAAAAATAAATAAAAAATAAATAAATAAAAATGTGATCACGTTGAGGAGGAAGTGCTAGGAGGTCAAAAGAAATGTTGGGCGAAATTGATTTTCACTTGTGGAATTTAGATTGTGTGGGGCGTTCACTAGCGTGCAGGTAGAGTGGGGAGGGAGACTGAAGACTGGGGGGGAGATAGATAGAAGTATGGAGCCGATAGGGAAGACAACTCCAGTTTACAGTGGGCATGCCCATGCCCCACCAGAAGGAAAAGAAGGGGTGGCGAGAAGGGGAGGTGACAGCAGGGCTGTCCCCTCATCCCCCGCCAGGGACGGGTAGAAAGTAGGCCAGGCAAGGGAGCTGGCCTATTTGCCAACAGGGCATACATGTGGGGTGGCTTCAGTCGGGCGCCAAGGCGTCAGGGCTGCCCCATTTGGTATTCCCAGGAGTGGAGTGAAGATATCTCTGTCCAGGTTTTCAGTCCAGGTCTGTATGACATTTGTGCAGATCATGCTTGGTCTTTTATTAAGTAGTTACTCGTGGGATCCAGGTCCATCCACTAGTGGATATTCAGTAGGATAGGCTTCAGTCACAGTCAGGGTGGACTCCCGAAGGTCCGATTGTAGTCAATGCATTTGGTTAACAGTTCTCAAATGGAATCGGTGTCCTCCATCGGTCAGTATTTGGGAGAGTGCAGTTCAGGCACAGTCCAGTTTTATCTTGGTTCATCATTTGTTGTGATTGTTGTTGTATTTATCCTAGTTGTCCTAGGTTTTCCGGCAAAGGAAGAGTCTGGCGTCTTACAAAGAGGCACTGAGCAAAGTTGGTTAGGGCATTGTAGGTTCCCTCGTCCTCCAGTAGGTAGTGCTCCTGATTTTTGGGGTTGAACTGGACTCGTGTGATGAGGTGTCCACGCAGATCTTCGTACAGTTCACATTCGTGTAGCAGGTGGTCCCAGGTCTCGAGGGAACCACATGCGCAGGCTGGGTTATCTGTCAGTCCAAAGAGGTGTAGCTTGTGGCAGATAGCTCCATGTCCTGTGAGAAGGTAGGTGACGTGGAGACCAGGGCAGAGCCATGTCGGATATTTTGGGTACACCTTTTGCAAGTTCGGAAAGAACCTTCGCGTGATGTCTCCTTTGTCAGAAATCGTCCAGCGTTGTTGCCATATCGATGTCAAGTACGTTTGCAGCCTGTATTTCTCAACTTCACAGTTATTAGCCGGGTCCGTAGTGTGGTCCTGGAAGGTTGTGACTTTGCCACGTCTGAGTTGCTGAAGCATGCCATTGCGAATCACCTCAAGATCAAGAGGGAGAGCGCCCGTGATCACTTGTAGTGCATGAGTAGAGACTGTCTTGCATGCTCGGGTGAGGGTCAATAGGATGGGTCTATGTATGATATCCAGTCGTCTGCGGTTTACCGCTGTTGAGGCTTTGTGGAACCAGACGCCGGAGGCGTATGCGATTGCCGGGATAATGGCTGCTTTATAAAGGATCGCAAGTGTGCGCCTTTTCAGGCCCCATTCGCAACGTGTGACTCTGGCAAGCATGCCAGCGTATTTTTTCATCTTAGCCTGTATATATTTTAGGTGTGGGGTGAAAGACCGATTACGGTCCAGGATAACTCCCAGGTACTTTAGTTCTGTGACTAGCTTAATTGTCCTATTGTTGATTCTTATTTGCGGCGGTCTAGTTGGGGTTAGGTAGCCCTTAAGTAAGATGGATTTAGTCTTGGTGGCCGAAATGGTGAGCCGATGCCTTTCCGTCCATTCTTGCAGTGTGGTTACTGCTGCATTCGCGAGAGTTTCTAGTTGGGCTCTTGAATCTGCAGTAAGGGCTAGGGATAGGTCGTCTGCATAGGCCAATGCCTGTACACCCCCTAAGTCGAGGGAGAGGAACTCGTCCAATACATAGTTCCACAGGAGGGGGCCTAATACTGAGCCCTGGGGGCATCCTCGGTGTATCTGTCGATCTACCTTGCAGTAAGGGGCCTGTACCAGGATCCGTCTGTTTGTTAGGTAGCTTCTTATGCAGCTGAATAGATTTGATGGCAGTTGGGCTGCCCTGAGTCTTGCGAGGACGCTCGGCCACCAGAGGGCGTCGAACGCCCCTGCAAAGTCAATAGAGATGAGGAGAAAGTATTTTTGTCGGCAGCTCTCCGCCATGTTAAGGATACATTCCAGTGCGTCGAGGGTTGAGTTTCCCGGTTTAAAGCCAAACTGTTTGTTTGCTGTTAAGCTAGCTGTGAGGTAGTGTGATTCAATCCTGTGTCTGAGCAGCTGCTCCAACACTTTGCTGAGCACAGTCAGGAGTGCTATTGGCCGATAGGAGTCCGGCTTGTGCTGTGGTTTTGAAGGGTTTTTAAGGATCAATTTAATGTTTGCCACCTTCCAGTCCGTAGGGAACCAGCCTGAGTGGAGACAGTGGTTGTAAAGGTCCAGGAGCAGATTCGGGGTGTACTCAGCCACTTTCCTTACTATTTCTGGCTCGAGCATATCTAATCCTGGGGTTTTCCTGTTTCTTATCTTGTTAATAGCAATTTGTAGTTCTGCTTGGGTGAAGGGCTCCTCCGTCCTGGGGGATTTGTATGCATCGTTGGCTTGGCATAGCAGTTGCTGTTCAGGAGTGTTGTCTCCTTCAATGGATTTAAAAGTGGCGTCTAGTATATTGTTTACAGTATCGTGCCAGTTGTTGGTCATAGCGCCCTGGGGAGTGATGGTGGAAGGGGTTACCTCCCCCCTTGGCAGCTTATTTGTGACTATCCGATAGATGATACTCCAGGGGTCAGAGTTGCCGACAGTAGAGACCAGATGCTCCCAGGACAGCTTTTTCCGCTGCCTGATCGTCGCAGTATAGGTGTTCCTGGCCTCCCTGTACTGTTGCCTGAGTGGTTCCACCTCAGGGGCCGGCCAGGTCCGTCTGGCTCTTTGGAAGGCGCGTCTCTTCTGGTTCATTTCTCTTCTTAAAATATCAAGTTCTTGCGACCACCACGGAACGGCTCCTGGCCGAGGGGTCCTTTTCCTGATTGCTTGATTAGCCGCATTTACAATGGCATTGGTGACAGCGCGTTGGTGTTGGTCCGGAGTTTGTTTGTGGAGCTGGTTGGATGGCAAGTTTTGTGCATTTCTAGTGATGGCTTCTTTGAATTTTCCCCAGTCTGCTTTGTTGACAGCATATCTATTCTGTTTGTAACAGTTTGTCTGAGTACGGTGGAGTGATCTATGCATAGTAAAGGTGATAGCCCTGTGGTCGGAGGAGGTCCAATCCTCCTGCACTTTCCAGTCATTGAGGTGACCGGCTAGGGATCTAGTTGCCATGGTGGCATCCAGTGTGGCCTCCCAGAGAGTTGAACTGAATGTTGGTAGATTATTAGAGCGATTTATGACAACAAAGCTGCTATTGGCCAGGAACTCCTCCATGTGTTGCCCATTTCTGGAGCCTCTACGCTCTGGGGTCTCACTGTGCCACAAAGGTGAGCGGCAGTTTAAGTCGGCGGATACAAGGATCTTGGCTCCTGCTAGTTCGGTTTGCACTTTATGCAGATATTGAATGTACGGGAGGATATCTGCTTCTGGACGACAGTACAGGGAAATGATGTAGAGTTCCCCTAGAGAAGTTATGATGTGTGCACAGGATGCCCACTCGTGACACAGGTGTGAGATCTTGGTGACAGTTATGTTGGGGTTTCGTACAACAACTGCAGCCCATGGGGTTGCTCCATCCATTTGGACAGTTTTATAGCTGGGTGGGTATCCTCGGACAGTGCCTGCACAGGTATAAGGTTCTTGCAGCAGGAGAATGTCTAGATTTTCTTCTTCGGCCCTTTTCCTTATCTGTCCCGCTACAGCAATGGCTCGTTGTGCATTAAGTTGGAGGAATTTAATGCAGCTGTTGTTGTAACTTTTAGGAAGAGTCCCCATAATATATTCTTGATTGTTGGGCGCTTCTTGCTTTAATATATACCGGGCATTTGTTATCTCTGACTGAATGTGTGTGGGGTAGTTTTTGCCACTTGCAGTTTGCGCAGGCTGGGTCGCTTTGTTTATTTGGACAGTTTGCATAATTGTGCCCCTTCTCAGCACAGTGTCCGCAAGTTGGCTCCTGCTGGACGCACGTGTGGGTGGTGTGGCCGAATCGGCAACACCGGAAGCACTTTGGGACTGCGATGTGTTCCCTGAAGCGGTGGGAGCTCCAGTTTATATATATCCTCTCTTGTTTTGTTATCACCCTCCATGCCTCAGGGGCCAGTCCGACCACCCAGTTTATTGAGCTACCATTCCCGCTCTTGGTTTGGTGTTTAGGTACCAGTAGACTTGCGTAGTCTCTGTCTGGTAGATGTTGTTGGAGGTTTCTTGTGTATATCTCCTCGCAGATGGAAGTGGGGGTCAGATCCGGGTCTGTGCCGAATATAACAATTGAGGGACCTTTTTCTCTAGGCAGCTCAGCAGAGAGTCCGAGCGTCGGTATCTTGGCGTTATTTATAATCAAGTTGGCATCGTCTTTTGTTTCCGTCTCGATTATTACCCCAGTGTTACGAGTTTTCCTGATGGTTCTAATCTTGGCTGTTTTGAATTCTTGGGTCAGAGAGTCAATGACTTTCTTCTTGACCTCTTCGCTAGTTTTAAGAGTATCAGTAGTGGTTGGTTTAAGAACTACAAGATGTGGTGTAGGGAGCAGCGTCTTCCTGGGTGCAGACTTGGTGTTGGTGGTGTTTGTGAGAGCCATTGTTGTCGCAGTTTGATTCCTCAGCGCATCAGAATATGCCGGGGCGCGCTGTGGCATTTGGCTTGCCCCGCATTCCATATAGGCCTGTAGCCGTGTGGTAGCTCTCTCTCTGTCAAGGTGTTCATCATGTAAGATTGTCTCCATCTTGTGGAAGATTGTGACAATCTCAGATCTGAGTGCTGCTGACACTCTATTTGAGTTTTCCTTGAAAATGTTCTCAAGTGCGGTTTTCAGAAAGAGCGTCTTTTCGTATATGGTACCCTCCGGTATGGCAGGGTCGAGGGGTGAGTCCTGCTGTATGTCTTCTTTTTGGTCTTTTTGCGATGTGGCTATTTCTGGCTGTTCTTTAGTTTCTGTATGGGAACGTGTTTCCCGCCCCAATCTAGGGATCACTTGATTTCGATTTTTCCGCTTGGTTAGTTGCGATCCAGAACGGAAGTCCTCCTCTTCGTCCTGGGGTTCCACAATAACAGGTTCGTCACTCTGGCCCGGGGATTTATTGTGTTTTCCTGTTCTTCCTTCCATTTCACGAAATTCGGATAACCGGTACAGTTCGGATTATCGAATGTATGGTAGGATAGTAAGATAGGCCACTGAAAATGATGGCAAATGATACCCACCACAAGTCCGTGGCATATAGCCAAAAGATTAGCAATCAATGGTATATTTGGGCTGTTATACCATAATCTACCAATTTTCCAATAAGTCCTACTGAATCCGCCAGAGGGCGTAGCAGCTTTGCATATTCAAATTAATGTTCAGGACCATAACTAATCTAGATTTGCATAATTTAACACACAGCACAGCTAGTTCACTATGTAAATAGTTCAGCAAGCAATCAAATTAATAAATGTTAATCACTGCTAGAGTATAGGAAATTGTTCCCGAAAAATGCATTGGAAACAAGGCCGCTGCGTTTGACAAAATAAACTGTTGTGTTCCGTTAATTAATCGCCTTCAGATCGGAAGGTCACCACAATCTCAAGTAAATTAGCAGGGAGGTACGATGGCACTCCTAACGCCTGCAAAAATAGGAATGTTTGACCTTGTGTTTTCCCGTCGTTGACTGTAAAGCTTTTGTAGCTGAGAACTTTGACCTTGTGTCACACTGCAGCGGACAGAGTGTCTTAACACATATACATATCATATAGGAAAATTTCAAAATAAAAGGTTACCTGATGACAATCTGCATAATATAAGTTGAAGGACGAGAAGAACATCCAATACAGCATCTATTAGTATAAGTTTAGATTTCATAAACGGGAAGAAACTATTTAATTTTTTAAAAAGTTGAAGAGCATACAAATCACTTGTCAACACACTACACGCGCACGCGCTGTCCTCCCTCTTCGAACACTGTGAGGGTAATGGAGCCGGACCCCAATATTAGCGGTAAACGCGATATCCCTCTTTCGCGTTTACCGCTCTTCTTAACTGTGTTTCTCGCCAAACAAAAAGCATCCAGAGCAAATCGAAGAGGTACCCAACAAAGGCAAACAGGTCCGGATGAAGGCAGCGAGGGCTGCCTTCATCCGGACCTGATCTCATGCACCCACACATTTTTTTTTTTTTTTACAATATTTGGATTACGAACCCTTAAGATGCTGGAAATAATTACAGCGTAATTATCTTACGTAATTCTTCGCTATTTTTAAATGTCTTTATGATGAATTACAGCTTAAGAATTATAAATGACCTCATTATCTCGACGAATCTAATCCATCAAGAAAATATTTCTAAATGAAAAAAGGAAAAGGCTGCGCACTACTGGTGGCGCATCACCCATTTAGATTAGAGTGATCACGAGCAATACCAGCAGGGCTGCTCTGCACCGTAAAAACAACCGCACACAATGAGATTGTGTGCGGTTGTTTGCAAAAATGCAGAACTTAAACGTAATTGGGATAAAAAAGAACTCATTTCGAAACAAATTCGAGAGCATTAGTTTCTTTTATTCCCGATTAGTAATATTATTTTTTTATTATTATTATCATCATCAGTTTATTTCTCTTAGGAGAACACCCGGTTACAGCCACTGGCTAGAGGGTGATCATACATACACAACTATGTTACAAAATGTAATACAATTATGAAATATATGAAATGCATATCTGATTTATAAGTACACTTTATCTGGAATATAGAATATTTGAGTTATTAATTACTCACAGAGGCTTTTACTACTGTAAACTGGTAAGAACATAACACCGTGACAATTAAAGCATACCTTCTGCTTAAATACACACAACTGGGAGTTTCACCATATTTACAACAACACAAATATTTACAGCCAAACAACGTACAGCATACGAAACAACACGGGGGTGGGGAACAACAGGAATACAGCAAAATAAAAATTTGAAAGTTCAATTTTCCAGCAGTCGTCTTCTCCTGTGGGGTTACAAGGGTGGGGTGGGTAGGACATTCCTGAGACCTATTTCTCGATGAGGTCGGGTTTCCTAAAGCCCAGTGGCTCGTGCCTAGCCGAACAAGGTGCTGAAACTATCCCTACATCTGTATTTGCAACTAAGAGTTTCTGAGAACTTCCTTTCTAGGATTTGCAATTGCAGAGCTTTTCAGGATTGATGTTGATGTTGTTGAATAGCTGGATGGTGTTTGCTGGAAAGAATCTTCCGAGGCTATCCAACTGCGCAAATACCGCTTTCAGTTGAGGTTCCTTATCTGCAACTCGTCTTGGTTTTTCGCCGGGTATTATTATTCACTCTCGGGCTTTTGGTGCATCCAGCCGTCCCTCCCGTTAAAAGCTGAGCGAGGGTCATTATGTTCCTTGACGTGATTATTTGTCTCCAGGGTGTGACCTCTAAATTGGAGTATAGTATAGTTCTTGAGATGGTAAAAGACTTAGCTGAAATTCTGTTCAGCCATCTCAAGAGCCAGTATTCGAGTCCTAGAAAGGCTTTGATACTGCTTTCGGGAGCTGAAGACCAGATTTGTGCCATGTATAGGGGAATAGTCGCTTCCTTACGCTATATTAGCCATATAGTGTAAGGAAGCGACTAAAACACCGGCCAAAAAAAAAGTAGATAAGAAAATACAAATATATGCACCTTCCTCCTCATGATTAGCATTAGCATTAGCATTAGTAGAGGCATATGATGCAAGAAAGCAAGCTTATTCAGCATCAGCCAAAAAAAAAAAAAAAACCCCTCTCCCATTTCACCCCTCCGTTCGTTCGAAATACCTGTCCAGTTGAGCTTTAAATTTGTTTAGGCTATCAACTTCAACAACAAGTGATGGAAGTCGGTTCCACCAACCAACCACCCGCTGGCCAAAGGCAAATTTCCGCACATCTATCCGACATCCGTCCTTCCTCAATTTGAATTTATGCCCTCTGAGGTGATTATTCTGAGAAAGATGAAGAATCCCATTGGCATTGAGCATGCTCAAACCATTCAAAGCCTTATACACCTCTATCAGATCACCTCGCCGGTGCCTAGTCTCCAGACTCTGTAATTTGCAAAACTTAAGCCTTTCATCGTAAGAGCAACCCTTTGTTCCATTTACTAATCTTGTTGCCCTTCTCTGTACCCGTTCCAGCAGCTCTACATCCTCCTTGAAATGAGGCCTCCAGACCTGTATACAGTACTCAAGATGTGGCCTAACCATTGCCTTATACAAGGGAATAATCACCTCCTTATCCCTGCTAGAAAAATTCCTGTATATCATTGACAAGACACCATGAGCTACTCTTGCAGCTCGTCTGCACTGCTCAGAGAACTTCATATCTGCCTGCACAATTACCCCCAGGTCCTTTTCATTCTCCACCACTGTCAGTGTAGTACCGCAGAGTTGATACATTGCTCTGGGGTTACTATTACCCATATGTAGTACTTTACATTTGTCAATGTTAAACTTCATTTGCCACCTCTCAGCCCATCTGTTCAACCTTTCCAGATCCTGTTGCAGCAGCATAGCGTCAGTAGTGTCCTTAATGACCCTGCCAACCTTTGTATCATCTGCAAACTTAGACATAAAACTTGATATCCCATCATCAATATCATTCATAAACACCGAAAACAACAATGGACCCAACACTGAACCTTGAGGAACTCCACTAATAACATTAGTCCACGTTGAGCAGTGTCCATTGATTACCACTCTCTGTCTTCTGCCACTCAACCATCCCCTTATCCATAGCAGCAATTTGCCTCCAATGCCACACTGCTCCAATTTGTGCAGCAGTCTTCCATGTGCAACAGTATCAAAAGCCTTTCTAAGATCCAAATATATAATATCAAAGTTATTCCCTGCATCCAGTTCTTTTGCGACTACATCATAGTATCCAATCAAATTGGTCAGGCAAGACCTGCCCTTAACAAAACCATGCTGCGTCTGAGCTATAACTGAATTCTTGTCTAGATGATCCTGCAGTGCTTCTTTAACCAGTGCCTCCATTAATTTACCTGGAACAGAAGTTAAACTAACAGGTCTATAATTACTTGTGTCAGCCTTTGATCCTCCTTTGTGAATTGGGGTTACATTTGCACATCTCCAGTCTATGGGTACCTCCCCTGAGTCCAAAGAAGCTCTCATAATTATGGCTAGGGGTTTGCATACTTCCTTTGCTGCCTCCTTTAATATAACTGGATAGATCCCATCCACCCCAGGTACCTTTTTTATGTTTATCCTCAACAATCTCTCCTCCACTTTCCTCTCAGTTATTACAAAATCATCCAGCTCACTGCCAATGTTTACTTCACCTACATCATTCTCCTTCCTGAATAACTCCTCATGCGTGAATGTAGATGCAAAATACTCGTTTAGATTGTTAGCCACCTGAGCAGGATCCTCAACTGTTGAACCAGCAATATCCAGTGGACCAATCTGATTCATCCCTTTCCTTCTCGAGTTCAAGTATGTAAAGAACTCCTTTCTGTTTTTCTTTGCATCCTTTGCCAAGGATTTTTCGTAGTCTGCCTTTGCCTGCCTAATCTCCTTTGTGACTTGGTTACAGACCAACTTATATCTATCATAGGCTTCCATGTCACCCATTAATTTGTATGTATCCCATGCATTTTTCTTCTCTGCCACATGTCTCATTAGTCCATCTGACAACCATTTAGGCCTAAACCTTGAACAATATTTCTTAGTTGGTATGTAAAGCCTGGTAGCCACCAAGATTAGTTCCTTGAATGCTTCCCATTTTGAGTTTGCTGTTGGTAACATCATCAGTTGGTCCCACTGTATAGAATTTAAATACTGTCTCAGACCATCATAGTCGCCTTTACGAAAACAAAAACCCTTCCCTTTACCTCTGATGGTAGTTACCTCCTTGAGTAAATCCCACTTCAACACACTGTGATCACTGCCACCTAGTGGTTCATTTATCTGCAGGTTCTTAATGCATGAAGAATCACTACTGATAATCAGATCAAGAGTATTGCTCCCTCTTGTTGCCTCACGAACATGCTGATGTAGAAAACAATCATCCAATAAATCCACAAAAGCCTTGCTAGTGTGCGAGTGACCAACCCACAAATTCCAGTCAATATCTGGGAAATTAAAATCCCCCATTATAAGACTCTCTGATTTACTGGCCCACTCTATTTCCCTGTACAATATATTATTATACTCATCAGAGTCATTAGGCCTATAGCACACTCCTACTCTCAATTTTGATTTCCCTATGCTTATATCACACCAAACTGACTCGACACTGCCCTGTCCATCGATGTCAACTGGCTTCACTTCCTTTGACTTTATGTGTTTCTTAATTAATAGCATAACCCCTCCTCCCCTCCTGTCCTGTCTATCCTTTCTACAGTGCCGCATTATTTATATATCAGTGTGACACCACGTCTCTGATATCCCAACAATATCTGCCTTTGATGTTTTGAGCAATACCTCAAATTCATCAAATTTATTTACCAAACTCCTAGCATTGGTGTACACGCAGGTATACATGCACCTGTTTCTATTCTTAGCTACCCTAACACAACCCATGTGTTTACTTGTAACGCAATGACTACCAGCAGTCTCTGAAATATCCTGCATCTTGTTTTTCAGACTTCTGCTCATTTGAATAGAAGCAGTGCAAGAATCACTTCCACCTCTGCCAGTGGCTACTGTTAATCTATTAGTCCTTGTATCCCCCCCCAACTAGCAGTTTTCCGACCCACCTAACACTGCCTCGACAGCATCAGCAAAAATTCTTGCACCCTTTCTATTTAAGTGTATCCCATCCCTGTAGAAGCAATCTCTCCTGTTAACAAGTACAGTCCAGGCTGAAAAAAATTCTACCCCTTGAGCCTTGCACAATCCCTCCAGGGCCGAATTGATCGACAAGGCTCTCATCATATACTCCCTCCTATCGTGTCTGGGCAGAATTGCAGACACTTTCAAGTTCAACCCTAATTCACGGCTTTTTTTCAACAGTGACCTGTACTTGCTAAGTAATTCCGCCGGTCTCCTACTCTTAATATCATTAGTGCCAACGTGTACAACTATATCACCTTTTGTGCCCTTAAAAGATGATATCCGCTCTACAACGTCATCAACCTTTGCCCCTGGCAGACATACCCTGGTCCTATTCCACCTATCCTTTTTACAAAGCATGTTCCCCGTTTCCCTGACAATAGAGTCACCAACAACTACTAGTTCCTGTGGGACCAGCGCATTCTGCCTAGGGGGCTGCCCCTGTGTTGCCTGATGACCAAGTGCAAGCTCTGGCGTTGATGTGGGCAGCTGAGAGCTTGATGGGCCCCTCAATTTATTTCCTTCGAGGGCATCCACCCTGTCCTTCAAGGTCTCATAAAGGCCCATAACAACGCTGAGTTGTCGCCTGATTTCCTTGCACTCCTTACATCGTGCACACACAAAGACATCCCCCTTGGCAGTATCATGTCCCGTACCCGACTGCTCCGCAAACATCAAGCAAACAGTGCATTTTAATAGACTGTGATTCAGAGGGCAACTGCCCCCCTCAGTTCTCCCCTGAACCACAGCACTCCCATTAGCTTGAGCCTTTTGCTTTGCTGCTCTGGTCAGAGTCATGATTCCAATTTAATTCAATAAAATTTAAAACAAAAATTAAATCCTTAAGTTATATCCCAAAACAGTTATGTTATATATATATATATTTTTTTTTTTTTTTTTTTTCGGTATCTAGTGTTCCCTTTATACAACTTCCGTATCACGTGTACCACTATAGTTATGTATTAATTATTTGTTACGATTAAGTCGTTATATATATTTATAGAGTTAAAAATACAATTTAATTGACAATAAAGTTTATCAAGATTAATAGATTTACTGATTAATTGACAATATTATATTATGCACTATACGACACTAAGCTTATGCTATCGTGTAAAAATGGCGGGAAATCACGAACGGTATTTCTACGGACTCGTAAGTATTGATTAGCTTCGAAATCTCGCTATCTCAATTTAGAATAAACTAAGGATCCTGACTAGGTCTATAATCTACTTATAGAAGATAATTTGATATAACAATTGGTTAATAAATCGACTAAATTTGGTTAAAAGACCTCTCGTTCAATTTGTGACACGTGGATTTGATACCGTTACCGATACTAAGTAATATCTACGAAATCTCTGTCTAAGTTAAACTTTAAACTAAGTATCGTAACTAGGAATATAAAGCTACTCTAGAAAATAAGTTAATATGACAATTTAAACTAATAAAGCAGAAAATAAATCAGGAAAAACTTCTCTGTTTGAAGAGCTTTAAGGAGCAATGTCTGCACAGGCTAACCTCGCACTATCCAGTTGACCTTTAAATTAATTCAAACTGTCAGCTTCAACTACCCGCGGAGGAAATTTGTTCCAGCAATCAACGACTTGCTGACTAAAAGGAAACTTTCTACAATCTAATCTAAACCTGTAATTTGAATTTATGGCCCCTGGTTCTGGAATTCTTTATAACAGCGAAAATTCTACCTTCATTCATTTTACTAACCATTCAGCGATTTATAAGCCTCAATCAGTATCCCCCTTTAAAGATTCTTGGTTGGCAAGCTCTATAGCCCGCATAACCGAAGTCTTTTCCCGTGCGGTCGCCCTTTGCCGATCTCACCATGAGAATTGCCCGTCTTTGGACCTTTCAGAAGTTCAATGTGTTGTCTTTTCTTTTTACAGATGAAATCTCCATACTTGGACACAATATTCAAAATGCGGTCTTACAATTGCCTTATACAGCGGGATTATGACCTCCCTATCTGAACAGGATGGTGTTCGATAAATCATAAAAAATAAAATAAATAAATTTTCTGTTTATACTCCGGGACGACCACACGGTCAGAGGAGTTCACAAGATAGGGAGAATACAAGAAATGTCAGCAGTGTATTTAGCAGTCACGAGCGAAACCCCGGTCGGCTTTCCAGGCCACACTGCTCAAAAAACTTCACATCTGCCTGCATCATTACTCCCAGATCTGTTTCTTCCTCTAATGATTGCATTTTTCTGCCGATTGTACGTATGGTGCACCAATCTACGTTGGTCATGCAGTTAAAGTAAGCAACACCAGAAAGCTCTATTCTATACATCGAGTTATGTTACCCAAAATGGTTATGGCCTGCAGAACGGTTTCCACAGAAGCTTTGCAGCTGACAAAATGCCACTTGGTTTGCAGTTAGTGTTTAGAAGCCTATCCTTTTATTCAAGAAGAGGTATAAAATCCGAGTTGCTGGGCATCTAAATTAACACTTTAAATGACTTGAGAAACGAAAAGAAGAGGATTTGGGAGGTCCTTTCACAAAAATGGCAAAACAGATGGAATTGTTCGGAAAAATGTAGAATAACATTAAGGTTGAATAATGGATGAATTGTTGGACTGTGCCCTCTTCTTTACATGGAACAGTATGTTATTTTTTATATAGGAATAGAGAAAATTCTTTGCAGAGGTGGACAGGATGTTGATACTCTGTTTCCTTAATGGGTGGGTGTTCACCTCTGCTCGTGCCAACGCAGTTGGCAAGAAGCCTTAGTTGTTTTTCTTGGATTTGATGCTGCAATAACTCCTTCTACCAGCTTGGTTTTGCTCGTTAATATGAGTAACTTCTGTTGAGTCTCCGGCTGCTGGTAGATGGCTGTTCGTTGAACTCTGTCTTTTAGAGAATACCGGCGATGATCAATCTCTAGGATGTGATGCTCGTGCTCACTGTGAAAGTGTCTCTTCATCGGTTTCTAATGTAGCCTATTTGCCAGGTTGTTGTTCTGTAGTTGAGGGGATGACCATTGCACAGCACAGTTGATTTGTAATGTGAATGTGAAATTTGTATTGTTAATAATTGCATACTGTACTATACAAATTTCTATATGTATGGCGGATTTGCCAGATTTTTTTGGCTAGGGGGCCGCTTTACTCAATAAATGAAAAAAAAAAAAAATACTGTTTTTAATTGATACTACGAAGCGTATAAGTTATTTTTGCATTAAAACATAGCTGCCACTTTTCTGACCTTTCTTGAAGTCTATTCTTGTCGTCCTGAAGGAGCGCTGCTTGGTACTGATCATTAAATATTCTCTCAATCTGTATATCGTCTGCAAATATCGACATCATGCAGTTTATGAAAATCGGAAACAACATTGGTCAAAGAACCAATTCTTGAATTCCCCTCTTCTGACGTTACATCAATCTGAAGAATATCCATTAACAAGAATAAAGTTGCATTATCTTTTTTTTTTTATCCTTTAATCACAACCCTCTCTGCTTCTTCCTTCAACCAACCTGCCATCTACCTTAGAATCCTTCCATTAATCCCAGCTTGTTCCAACTTATACAGCAATCTCTCATTAGGGACTCAGTCAAATGCCTTGCTAAAATGCGAATAAACTATGTCGAAATTGTTCACTACATCTAACTCATGTGTAAGTGTGTCTAAATGGCTTACCAGATTAGTTCCACGTGTTTTCCCTTAACAAACCGTGTTGGATATCCTTCAGAATGCAATTTCTATCTAAATGTCGCTGGATTGCATTCTTCATCACTGCGTCTAAGATTTTCTATACCACAGAAGTCAGACTAACCAGTCTGCAGTTATCGACTTTACACTGCAATCGAAAGGAATCTGACCCGAGCCCAAGGATGCCGTCATAATTAATCTCAATGATTCAATTTCCTCTTTCAATACATTCTATTAGCTGGGAAACGTCTTTCGTCGTAGGTAGTTGTACTATCACTCCGGCGTTAATAATAATGTGACTCCTCATTCCTCAATAAGACAATACCATTCACATTAGAAGCTTTCAAGTGGAAGAAGGAAAATATGCCTTCCTCCAGGACGTTGTGCATGTACTTAAGAACAATCATACAGGGACAAAAGAGCGTGTAATAGAGACGGCAGGAAATAATTAGTCAACTGATTGGCTTGAATGGTCAATTGAAACGTGTGTAGGTTTTGTCTATAACATTAACCACTGGATTATATCAGGCCAAATAAATAAATGTTTTGCTAATATTCTCTGGCAGCCAAATTCGTCAGATTAATATTAGTATTAGCCACTTAGCGCAAAAATAAATAAATAAAATAAAATAACTAAATACATATACAAAATATACATAAGAAAATTTATGTATGTGTGTATGTGTCCTTACTCACTTAGCAGTCTATAGTTGTGACATTTTATTTTTCGCAAGACGGCATTATTTAATGAAAAAAAAAATCCTTCCCTCCCACCTCCTCTATCCTGTAATTTAAATTTATGGTCCATAATTGTGGTATCATTTATACCCATCAAAATTTCATGTTCATTCATTAGGTCTCCATTAAGGCGTCAAAATTTGCAGATAAAGGGAATATCTGCAAATGTTGGCATTACGCCCTTCGTCGATGATATTTAAGAAATTCAGAAACAAGAATAGTCCCGGCACCGATCCTTCTGGGATCCCCTTCTTACATTAATCAAAAGATTAACCAATAATCATAGGCCTGTGCCTCCTGCCCTGTAGCCCTGTAAGGCTTCCCTTTGATCACATGTTCTATCTTATAGAGCGACTTCTTGCGCAGAACCGAGTGAAATGTTTGATAAAACCAAATTGACGCCAAAATTTTTTCCTACGTCCAACTCACGAGTGAATCTGCCAAAACATCAACCAGGATGGTTTGATATATTTTCTGTGTACAAAACCGTGCTAAGAGTGGAAACAGGTGCCCGTATACTTGTATGTACAACAATGCTAGGAGTGTGGTTAATAAATTTGATGAGCTTGAAGCGCTATTCAAGACATCAAAGGCAGATATTGTTGGCATATCAGACAGGCGATCACACAGACATAAGCAGGGCAGAATTGGAATTTGGGGAGTACAATGTGTGCAGAAAGGATAGACAGGACAGGAACGGAGAAGGGGTTATGCTATTAGTTAAGAAACACAAAATCTAAGGAAGTGCATCCAACTGATGTTGGTGGATAATTCAATGTTGAGTCTGTTTGGTGTGACATAAGCATTGGGAAAGAAAAAATGAGAGTAGGAGCGTGTTACAGGCCTAATGAATCTGATGAGTATAATGTGCAATTGTGCAGAGAAATAGAGTGGGCTAGTAAGTCGGAATGTCTTATAATGGGGGATTTTAACTTCCCAGATATTGACTGCTACTTGTGCGTTGGTCACTCGCACTCTAACAAGGCTTTTGTGGATTTATTGGATGATTGTTTTCGACATCAGCATGTTCGGGAGGCAACTAGAGGGAGTAATACTCTTGATTTGATTATCAGTAGTGATTCTTCATGCATTAAGAATCTGCAGATAAATGAACCAGTAGGTGACAGAGATCACAATATACTGATATGGGAATCACTTAAATCTAACTACCATCAAGGTTAAAGGGAAGGGCTTTTGCTTTTGTAAAGGTGACTACAGATGTCTCAAACAGTTTTTAAATTCTATACAGTGGGATCAAATGATGATGGTACCAAAGTTGAATTCTAAATGGAAAGCCTTCAGGGACTTAATCTTGGAGGTTACTAGGCTTTTTATTCCAACTAAGAAATACTGTTCAAGGTTTAGGCCTAAATGGATGTCAGATGAATTAAGGAGGCTCGGGGCAGAGAATAAAAATGTATGGGATGCATATAAAGTATCAGACGATACAGAAGCCTATGGCAGGTATAAACTAGTCTGTAATCAATTCACAAAGGAGGTTAGGCAGGAGAAGGCAAATTACCATAAACATTTCGCAAAGGATGCAAAGAAAAACAGCAAAGAGTTCTTTCCTTATTTAAACTCTAGAAGGAAAGGACTGAATCAGATTGTACCACTTAACACAGATGGGTTGACTATTGATGAACATGCTTTAGATCGTGTTTGGCATAAAGGCCTTCTAAACAAGCTTCCATCTTGTGGTTTGCCAACTGTTTTTTATAATTGATTATCCAGTTTTCTCTCTGATCGCTCACTGAGGGTTATGGTAGATGGCTCTGTCTTCTAACTTCTCCACTAATGCTGGTGTTCCTCAAGGTTCAGTTCTTTCCCCCACTCTTTTCCTCTTGTATATTAATGACCTTCTTCCATTGACTGGAAATCCTATCCATAGTTTTGCCGATGATAGCGCATTGCATTCCACTTTCCATTTTGAGAAACCTTGTCCTGCTCAATCAGCTTCAACTTCTCGAAAATCTGCTACCAATTTCTTAAATGCCGATCTTCAGGTAATTCTCCAGTGGGGCAAAGACAACTTAGTTGATTTCAACCCTTCTAAAACTCAGTCTTGTCTTATATCTCGCAAAAAGGATTCTTCTGCTCCTATGCTTATCTTTAGTGACACTCCAATTTCTAGGCAAAATGATATATCTCTTTTGGGGATTACCCTGACTTCTAATCTCTTTTGGCACAAGCACATTACAAATATTGCTTCCTCTGCATCTAAAAAGCTTGGTTTTCTCTTTCGCTCTCGGCGTTACTTTTCTTCCAAACAGCTGTTCTCTCTGTACAAATCGCAAATCCGACCTACCATGGAATATTGTTCCCATATCTCGGGCGGTGCCCCAAAAACCTGTCTCAGGCTTCTAGCTTCCATTCAAAAGAGGGCAGTTAGGTTAATTAATGACTCCTCTCCGCTCTGTCTCATGGAAAATTATTTTATTTTTATTTTATTTTATTTTTTTTATTATTATTTTTTTTATTTATTTATTTATATTTTTATTAATTTATTATTATTTTTTTTTTCTTCGCATTCTACAATCAGTCACATGGTTGTTTTTTTTGCGTTCTTCAGGGTTGCTGTCGCTTTTTTTTCTTTTTTTGTTGTTTCGCGTTTTACAGTGACATTGTTTTTTTTTTTATTTATTTATTTTATTTTTTTTATTTATTTTTTTTTTCTTTCTTTTGCACCACGGGAAAATATAAATATATATATATATATATATTATTTTTATTTATTTATTTATTTTATTTTATTTTATTTTTCTCTCTCTCCTCTGGAGTGGGCCCCTAGAGGAATCTGGCCCACCTTTTGGCAACATCAGGTGGATCAGAGTCTCGTATTGAGACAGTACGTGTTTAGCTGAGACTGGCCCACCTTCCCGTGGTGTGGACGAGTACCCAGAATCATCTGTCCAGGTGACTGATGCTTCTGGGTAGCCAAGTGGCCAGAACAGAACAACAGAACACACACATAATACACACAAACCGACGTCACACACATATCTGACCCATTTGTAGAGATACTGATCTTCACAGAGATACGAGGCGGAGTTGAACTAACGTTCTAGGAGCCGCCCCTTACAAAAACACATGTCCACATGTCATGGAAGTACTGTTTCTGCTGCATGCCTTTCGTACAGATACTTCCATGGGCACTGTTCTTCTGAATTGGCTTTTATAATTCCCGCTCTCTCTTTCAAAACAGTCCGAATACGTTCCTCCACCAGCCAACATCCATTTACTGTCCAACTTCAAACCCACAGTACCAACTTTTCATCTTCCTCATTTATTCATTCAACTGCCGTTTTCTCGAACAACCTTCCTTAATACGTATTTCCTGAAAATTACAATCCACAGAAGTTCAAGTCCAATGTCAACAAATATCTTCTTTCGTCTTCTCAACCTCCAACCCAAGCACGGTACTAAGTACTATAGGTTCTAATACCTCTCGCGTTTGGGGTTTTCATTAAAAAACAAATGCTCAGGTAGCTGATAAACTGAATGAGTATTTTGCATCTACATTCACACATGAGGAGTTGTCTAGAAATCAGAGTGTCACCAAAGATAAGCATAGGACCAGAAGAATCCTTTTTGCAAGATATAAGACAGGACTGGGTTTTAGAAGGATTTAAATCAACTAAGTTGTCTTTGCCCCACTGGAGAATTACCTGGAGATTGGCATTTAAAAAGTTGGTAGCAGATATTTGAGAAGTTGAAGCTGATTGAGTAGGTTAAGGTTTCTCAAACTGGAATGAAGTGTGCTATCATCAGCAGAACTATGGATAAAATTTCTGTTCAATAGAAGAGGTTCATTAAAGTACAAGAGGAAAAGAGTGGGGTTAAGAACCTTGGGGGACACCACCATTACTGGAGAAGTTAGAAGACAGAGAGCCATCTACCATAACCCGCAATAAGCAGTCAGAGAGAAAACTGGATAACCAATTATAATAAAACAGGCCTACGTGCTCTGGATTCATAATGCGAAAATTTATTTTTATTTTGTTACACAGAGCATTAAAAACTACGATAAATGAATTAGCTTTCGGCTGGGTGGCAGCCTTCATCAGATTAAAATACTTTGAATGGCAGTTGGAATAGAGATGCACTGCCAGGATGGTGCGTGAGGCACGTGGTTAATTGTTTGTTGATGTTTGTGGCTGTGACGTATGGTGGTGACGTGGCCAGCGTTTGTCTATGGACAGAATTACTGCTTCTGTGATGGGGTTAAGTTGACAACCACTGTTCCTGTTCAACGAGGTATCTGAGCATTTTATACTTAACGATTCCAACCAGGTGCACCTTAGGTAATGGTGGGACTTGTCCACAACCACGACATCGCGGTGTGGGTCGATGTCGTGGTGGGTTGTCCAGACATGCTCGGCAATAGCTGACTGTTCTACATCCGCCAAACGGATCGCCCTTTTATGTTCTGAGAGGCGTTTCTCGAGTCGACGTCCAGTCTCTCCAAAGTAGCAGCTCGTGCAGTCACGGCAAGAGATGCGATAGACCAAACCACTCTGTAGAAGGGTGGGGACAGGTGTTTTTATGTTCGAAAGGAGAGAACGCAGTTTCTTGCCTGGGAGTTGGATGCACTTTATCCCATGCGATCTTAGGATTCTACCGATCTTGCTGTGACAGGTTGGGGTAGTATGGGATGAATGCCCTCGTGGATGACTCGTCACTGTTGGCGTTGCTGTTGGTCGTCACGTTGTCGCGTGCTTGTAGATCACACCTGTTAAGGACGTCGATGGGGTAGCCACACCTCGTAAGGTCTACTTTGACTCTGGTGATCTCTTTGCGCCTTTCATCTGCAGAGCTGGAGTGTGTCCAGGCGCGAGTTAGCAAGGTTCGGGCGGTTGAGAGGAGGTGGCCCCATGAGTGTGCTGACTGGAAGTTGGTAAATTGGCCAGCACACATAGGCTTATGATAAACTGTCGTCTTCAAGCATGTGTCTTCGCGCCGGACAAATGTATCTAGGTATGGTATAGAGTTGTTCGACTCCAGCTCAATCGTGAATTTTATGAAGGGCGACAGTGAGTTGAGGTGGGTTAGGAGTTGCTGACCTGAGTCTCTAGGGATCACTACGAACACATCGTCTACACAGCGACACCAAAAGGCGATGTGATCCGGTGCGTGTGTAAACGCACGTCCCTCTAACTCCTCCATCACGATGTTTGCTGTGACCGAGCTGACAGGGGAACCCATGGCTGTGCCATGTATCTGCTGGTAGATTGAGCCATTAAACATGATTGCACCCCCTGTTAAGCACAGTCTGAGGGCGGCGGAAATGTCATCAGGCGTCAGCTTAGTTCTGTCGCTAAGGGTTCCATCATTATCCAAGAGTTGTTTTGCGCAAGAGATGGCAAGTTCCACTGGGATGGAGGTAAAGAGTGATACGACATCGAACGATGCCATGACTTGATCTTGCGAGATGGATATAGTGCGGATCCTTTCTATGAACTCAACACTGTTGGAGACGGTGTAGGTGGTCTTGCCAACTAGAGGAGAAAGAAGTCTCGAGACAAATTTAGACAGCTCGTAAGTCGGTGATCCACAGCAGGATACAATAGGTCTTAGTGGTGTGCCTTCTTTGTGCACTTTCGGCAGGCCGTAAAACCGTGGGATCTGACACCCGGAGGCACGGAGGTGATTACGGGTTGACTGTGTGATTTTCCCTTGCTTCAGCCAAGTGTTGATGAGGATATTCACCTCTGACTCCCATCGTTCCAAAGCCTTGTTGGGGTTGATGGTTAGGGGTTTGTAGACGGTAGTGTCTCGTAAGAGCAGTAAGGCTTTCGTAATGAACAAATGCTTTCGGCATTTGTAATGAACCACACTGATTACATGGCGAAAGCCTTACTGCTCTTACGAGACACTACCGTCTACAAACCCCTAACCATCAACCCCAACAAGGCTTTGGAACGATGGGAGTCAGAGGTGAATATCCTCATCAACACTTGGCTGAAGCAAGGGAAAATCACACAGTCAACCCGTAATCACCTCCGTGCCTCCGGGTGTCAGATCCCACGGTTTTACGGCCTGCCGAAAGTGCACAAAGAAGGCACACCACTAAGACCTATTGTATCCTGCTGTGGATCACCGACTTACGAGCTGTCTAAATTTGTCTCGAGACTTCTTTCTCCTCTAGTTGGCAAGACCACCTACACCGTCTCCAACAGTGTTGAGTTCATAGAAAGGATCCACACTATATCCATCTCGCAAGATCAAGTCATGGCATCGTTCGATGTCGTATCACTCTTTACCTCCATCCCAGTGGAACTTGCCATCTCTTGCGCAAAACAATCTTGGATAATGATGGAACCCTTAGCGACAGAACTAAGCTGACGCCTGATGACATTTCCGCCGCCCTCAGACTGTGCTTAACAGGGGGGGTGCAATCATGTTTAATGGCTCAATCTACCAGCAGATACATGGCACAGCCATGGGTTCCCCTGTCAGCTCGGTCACAGCAAACATCGTGATGGAGGAGTTAGAGGGACGTGCGTTTACACACGCACCGGATCACATCGCCTTTTGGTGTCGCTATGTAGACGATGTGTCCGTAGTGATCCCTAGAGACTCAGGTCAGCGACTCCTAACCCACCTCAACTCACTGTCGCCCTTCATAAAATTCACGAATGAGCTGGAGTCGAACAACTCTATACCATACCTAGATACACTTGTCCGGCGCGAAGACACATGCTTGAAGACGACAGTTTATCGTAAGCCTATGTGTGCTGGCCAATTTACCAACTTCCAGTCAGCACACGCACGGGGCCACCTCCTCTCAACCGCCCGAACCTTGCTAACTCGCGCCTGGACACACTCCAGCTCTGCAGATGAAAGGTGCAAAGAGATCACCAGAGTCAAAGTAGACCTTACGAGGTGTGGCTACCCCATCGACGTCCTTAACAGGTGTGATCTACAAGCACGCAACAACGTGACGACCAACAGCAATGCCAACAGTGATGAGTCATCCACGAGGGCATTCATCCCATACTACCCCAACCTGTCACAGCAGATCGGTAGAATCCTAAGATCGCATGGGATAAAGTGCATCCAACTCCCAGGCAAGAAACTGCGTTCTCTCCTTTCGAACATAAAAACACCTGTCCCCACCCTTCTACAGAGTGGTTTGGTCTATCGCATCTCTTGCCGTGACTGCACGAGCTGCTACTTTGGAGAGACTGGACGTCGACTCGAGAAACGCCTCTCAGAACATAAAAGGGCGATCCGTTTGGCGGATGTAGAACAGTCAGCTATTGCCGAGCATGTCTGGACAACCCACCACGACATCGACCCACACCGCGATGTCGTGGTTGTGGACAAGTCCCACCATTACCTAAGGCGCACCTGGTTGGAATCGTTAAGTTTAAAATGCTCGGATACCTCGTTGAACAGGAACAGTGATTGTCAACTTAACCCCATCACAGAAGCAGTAATTCTGTCCATAGACAAACGCTGGCCACGTCACCACCATACGTCACAGCCACAAACATCAACAAACAATTATTCACATGCCTCACGCACCATCCTGGCAGTGCATCTCTATTCCAACTGCCATTCAAAGTATTCTAATCTGATGAAGGCTGCCACCCAGCCGAAAGCTAATTCATTTATCGTAGTTTTTAATGCTCTGTGTAACAAAATAAAAATAAATTTTCGCATGGATAACCAATTACTGGATCCTCCAGGGAAGATGCCATTGAAGCCCTTGTAAAACAATGTACATATTGCACAGCAGTCTATGAGATGGACATCTTTGTGGATTCTGAGGGTGCTTTTGATACCCTTTGATGGGAGAGTCCCCTCTGGTCCCTTAGACTGGCAAACTGCAATCGATTGAGGACCAAGAAATTTATAAACAGAGGTTTCCCAGAGGGATCAGTGCTAGGACCACTCCTTTGGAGCTCCATACTTGATCAGTGGCTCACCAGAAGTTTTGACAACTGTGTAAATTTTGCTTATGCAGACGACTTGGTTATTTGCATTGCAGGAAGATTCAGGACCATTGAGGACCAAGAAAAGATTGTTCTGGACCCTCACAAATAAATTAAAAACATCAAACACAAAAGAAAGCTAATGATCTTCAAAAACAGGTTGGATTACCGCAGACCCCATAAAGTGCTTATTCACAGAAAGCAAATTCCATGTGGCACAAACTCAACACCTTGGCATCATATTGGATGACAGGCTCAGTTTCCAACCACACGTTAGATGGGATGACAGTCCCACTGGAAAGGCCACCAGACTTTTTATCCTGGATGTCACCTTTGACATGAATAAGCCACATTATAATTGGTTCTACCTATCCATGAGCAATTCCTACATCCTTAACAGGACATGGTACTCTTAAAGCAAAACGGTTCGAATTCGGACTGGTGACAAATCCTCATTGCTCCCATGGGGAAGATGAATCCTGGAACCACATCCCATTGGCCTGCCCCAACTACAAAGAACAATGGGCAACACTTAAAAATAAGGTTCAGAACACCTCAGAAGTCAATCTTAAAGCCTTAATTGCAAATGAGGCTGACTTTCAAGCCCTTCAAATCTTCACCAATGACGTCTTCAGCAGAAGAACACAGTTGCTTCACTATACAAGCTCTTGCTGAGCTGTTCCCTGTGTCATCTACCAGAAATCACAGACTTGAATTCTTTTGATCTGAGGTTCAGAGATGATAACCACTGGTGTGTTTTTTTATTATTATTAATCATTAATTCAATTTAATTTTTTTCTTTTTGCTGGTACTCAGAACTGGGCATCCTGAGTACAGGATTGCTGGCATCCACTGGTATTGCACTACTGAGCGCAGATAGTAGATTATGGCCAGTTCCATATGCCTTGGGACGGGCATCAGGCAAAAGTTGCTCACATTTCAGGCCCTGATTACACATTCTGTAGTCAAGACAGAATTTGCAGAGATGAACCCAGGTCCTGAAGCCACTACACAGAGGCCACATACATAAATGTCATTGAGTGTGAATACATGCATTTCTTTTACTTTTGAGTCTTTGATAGTCTTCTCGTGTTCCATTTTCTGCTGGAGTTTCTTACACAGGTTTCAATGATTGTAAGTAGTGTTTCTGTTTATGTATTTTTGTAAATAAATAAATAAATAAAAAAAAAAACCTAAACATCATTGCTTGCAAGGTACACCCTTTCATGGCAACGCTCTTCCCCTCTGGCAGTGCAGCCTTTCAGCAGGATAATGTGCCATGCTACATCGCCGGGATTGTTCGAGATTGGTTCGCAGAACATGAGGAAGACTTCCAGGTATTGCCTTGGCCACCAAATTGCCCAGACATCGATCCCATCAAGGATCTGTGGCATCTCAACCATGGACCTTACAGGAATTAAAAGGATCAGCTGGTTACATGTTGGTACCAGATACCACAAGACACATTTAGAAATCTTGTAGCGTCCATTCCCCACTGGGTAAGAATCGTTTTTGCACACGTGGAGGACCAACATCATATTAGATAGGTGGTCATAATGTTTTGGCCTATCAATGTATAATTGTGTGTACACAAATGCTAGGAATTTTGTCAATAATTTTGAAGGAATGCAGAACTGGAATTTGGGGAGTACAATGTGTACAGGATAGGAAGGGAGGAGGGGTTATGCTATTAGTTAGGAAACATGTAAAATCCAAGACAGTATGCCAGTCGACATGGCTGGACAGTGCAGTTTCAAGTCAGTTTGGTGTGACATAAGCACTGTCAAAGCTAAATTGAGAGTAGGAGTGTGTTATGGGACTAATGACTCTGATGACTATAATAAGCAACTGTACAGAGAAATAGTGGGCCAAAAAATCAGAGTGTCTTATAATGGGGGATTTTAATTTCCCAGATAGACTGGAATTTGTGGGTTAGTTACTCACACAATAGCAAAGCTTTTGTGGATTTATTGGATGATTGTTTTCAACAGGTAGTAACACTCTTGATCTCATTATCAGTAGTGATTCTTCATGCTTTAAGAATCTGCAGATAAATGAACCACTAGGTGGCAGTGATCACAGTGTGCTGAAGTGGGAATTACTCAAAGAGATAACTACCACAGGGGTTAAGGAAAGTGCTTATGCTTTTGTAAAGGTGACTATGGTGGTCTGAGACAGTATTTAAATTCTATACGGCTGGAACAACTGATGATGTTACCAACAGCAAATTCAAAATGGGAAGAATTCAAAGAATTAATCTTGGAACCTACTAGGCTTTTCATACCAAATAAGAAATACTGTTCAAGGTTTAGGCCTAAATTGATGTCAGATGAACTAATGAGACATGGCAGAGAAGAAAAAAAGCATAGGATACATATAAATTAACAGGTGACACTAAAGCCTATGATAGATATGTCAGTCTGTAACCAAGTCAGAAAGGAGGTTAGGCAGGCCATGGTAGATTATGAGAAATCAATTGCAAAGGATGCAAAGAAAAACAGCAAAGAATTCTTTACTTATGTAAACTCTAGAAGGAAGAGGATGAATCAGATTGGTTCACTTTATATCAAGGATTCAACTGTTGATGATCCTGCTCAGGTAGCTAACAAATAAAATGAGTATTTTGCATCTACATTCACACATGAGGGGAATGCAAGAGGTGAAATAAACTCTAGCAGTGAGCTAGATGATTTTGTAATAACTGAGAGCAATGTGGAAGAGAAATTGTTGAAGATAAACATAAGGCACCTGGAGTGGATGGGATCTATCCAGTTATATTAGAGGAGGCAGCAAAAAAAGTAAGCAAACCCTTAGCCATAATTATGAAAGCTTCCTTGGACTCAGGGTAGGTGCCCATAGACTGGAGTTGCACAAATGTGACCCCAATCCACAAAGGAAGATCAAAGGGTGACAAGTAATTACTAACCTCTTAGTTTAACTTCTGTTCCAGGGAAATTAGCATTAGTAGAGGCATTTGATGCAAGAAAGCAAGCTTATGCAGCATCAGCCAAAAAAAAAAAAAACCCCACTTCCACTTCACCCCTCTGTTCGTTCAAAATGCCTGTCCAGCTGAGCCTTAAACTTATTTAGGCTATCAACCTCCACTACAAGGGATAGAAGTCTGTTCCACCAACCAACCACCCGCTGGCTAAAGGCAAATTTCCGCACGTCTATCCTACATCTGTCTTTCCTCAATTTGAATTTATGGCCTCTCAGGTTATTTTTCTGAGCTAGAGGAAGAATCCCATCAGCATTGAGCATGCTCAAACCATTCAAGGCTTTAAACACCTCCATCAGATCACCTCGCTGGTGCCTAGTCTCCAGACATTGTAATTTGCAAAACTTAAGCCTTTCTTCGTAAGAGTACCCCTTTGTTCCATTCACTAATCTTGTTGCCCTTCTCTGTACTCGTTCCAGCAGCTCTACATCCTTCTTGAAAAGAGGCCTCCAGACCTGACCATTGCCTTATACAAGGGAATAATCACTTCCTTATCCCTGCTGGAAAAATTCCTGTATATCATTGACAATACTCCATGAGCTACTCTTGCAGCCCGTCTGCACTGTTCAGAGAACTTCATATCTGCCTGCACAACCACCCCCAAGTCCCTTTCATTCTCTACCACTGTCAGTGTAGTACCACAGAGTTGATACGTTGCTCTGGGGTTGCTGTTTCCCATGTGTAGCACTTTACATTTGTCAATGTTAAACTTCATTTGCCACCTCTTAGCCCATCTGCTCAACCTTTCCAGATCCTGTTGCAGTAGCATAGTGTCAGTAGTGTCCTTGACAACCCTGCCAACCTTTGTATCGTCTGCAAACTTGGACATTAAGCTTGATATACCATCATCAATATCAATTATAAATACAGAAAACAATAATGGACCCAACACTGAGCCCTGAGGGACTCCAATAATAACATTAGTCCACGATGAGCAGTGTCCATTGATTACCACTCTCTGTCTTCTCCCCCTCAACCACCCCTTTATCCATAGCAGCAATTTGCCTCCAATGTCACACTGCTCCAATTTGTGTAGCAGTCTTCCATGTGCAACAGTATCAAAAGCCTTTCTAAGGTCCAAGTATATAATATCAAAGCTATTCCCTGCATCCAGTTCTTTTGTGACTTCATCATAGTATCCAATCAAATTGGTCAGGCAAGACTTCCCCTTAACAAAACCATGCTGTGTCCGAGCTATAACTGAAGTCTTGTCTAAATAATCCTGCAGTGCTTCTTTAACCAGTGCCTCCATTAATTTTCTTGGAACAGAAGTTAAGCTCACAGGTCTATAATTACTTGTGTCAGCCTTTGATCCTCCTTTGTGAATTGGGGTCACATTTGCACATTTCCAGTTTATGGGATACCTCCCCTGAGTCCAAGGAAGCTCTCATAATTATGGCTAAGGGTTTGCTTACTTCCTTTGCTGCCTCCTTTAATATAACTGGATAGATCCCATCCACCCCAGGTGCCTTTCTTGTGTTTATCTTCAACAGTTTCTCCTCCACTTTACTCCCAGTTATTTCAAGATTCTGTAGCTTACTACTAGAGTTGAATACACCTCTGGCATTCCCCTCGCTGAATAACTCCTCATGTGTGAATGTCGATGCAAAATATTCATTTAGTTTGTTAGCTACCTGAGCAGGATCATCAACAGTTGACCCATCAATATCAAGTGGACCAATCTGATTCATCCCCTTCCTTCTAGAGTTTACATAAGTAAAGAACTCTTTGCTGTTTTTCTTTGCATCCCTTGCCAAGGATTTCTCGTAATCTGCCTTCGCCTACCTAACCTCCTTTGTAACTTGGTTGCATATCAACTTGTATCTATCATAGGCTTCTGTGTCATCTGTTAATTTGTAAGTATCCCATGCATTTTCTTCTCTGCCATATGCCTCATTAGTTCATCTGACATCCATTTTGGCCTAAACCTTGAACAATATTTCTTAGTTGGTATGTAAAGCCTACTAGCTTCCAAGATAAGTTCTTTGAATGCTTCCCATTTTGAATTTGCTGTTGGTAACATCATCAGTTGGTCCCACTGTATAGAATTTAAATACTGTCTCAGTCCATCGTAGTCGCCTTTACGGAAGCAATAACCCTTCCCTTTACCCCTAATGGTAGTTACCTCTTTGAGTAAATCCCACTTTAGCACATTGTGATCACTGCCACCTAGTGGTTCATTTATCTGCAGATTCTTAATGCATGAAGAATCACTGCTGATAATCAAATCCAGAGTATTACTCCCTCTAGTTGCCTCCCGAACATGCTGATGTAGAAAACAATCGTCCAATAAATCCACAAAAGCCTTGCTAGTGTGTGAGTGACCAACCGACAAATTCAAGTCAATATCTGGGATATTAAAATCCCCCATTATAAGACTCTCTGATTTACTGGCCCACTCTATTTCCCTGTACAGTTTCTTATTATACTCATCAGAGTCATTAGGCCTATAGCACACTCCTACTCTCAATTTTGATCTCCCAATGCTTATGTCACACCAAACTGACTCAACACTGAACTGTCCAGCGATGTCGACTGGCTTCACTTCCTTGGTTTTTATGCGTTTCTTAACTAATAGCATAACCACTCCCGATTAATGGAGACACTGGTTAAAGAAGCAACTGCAGGATCATTTGGACAAGAATAATTTTGATATCACATACTTGAATCATAGAAAGGCTTTCTTTTTTTTAACAGGGGCATACAATGCAAGAAAGAAACCTTATACAGCATTAGCCAAAAAAAAAACCCCTCTTAAACAAACTTTACACTTTACAACAGGAAGGTGAGCCAGTGCCAGTAAAGTTTGTTCCGTCTCAATTCGAGACTCCTGTGCTATAACAAGGAGAGAGAGAGAGAGGGCAAGTTAGGCAGTACTATACATAAGATTATTATTATTAGTAGTAGTAGAGGCATACGACACAAGAAAGCAAGCTTATGCAGTATCAGCCAAAAAAAAAAAAACCTTCCCACTTCACCCCTCCATTCGTTCAACTGCCTGTCCAGCTCAGCCTTAAATTCATTTAGGCTATTAGCTTCCACAACAAAAGATGTAAGCCTGTTCCACAAATCAAAATACCCACTGTCCAAATGCAAATTTTCACACTACTATTCTACAACTGTCTTTTCTCAGTTTGAATCTGTGTCCCGTTCAAGTTGTTAGTCTGAGCAAGAGGAAGAATCCCATCAGCACTCAACCCATTCAAGGCCTTATACACTTCCAGGTCTTTTTCACTTCCATCAGTGCAGTACCACACAGTTCGTAGGTTTCTCTTCGGTTATTGCTACTCATATGCAGTACTTTGCTTTTGTCAATGTTAAATTCAGTTACCACTTCTCAGCCCATTTTCCCAACTTATCTAGATCCAGTTGGAGTAGCATACCATCTTTACTGTAGTTAACAACCCTGCTAAGCTTTGTATCATCTGCAAACTCAGACATTAAACTTGCTATACCTACACCACACCCTGGGGAATTCCACTAATAACATTTGTCAATGAAGAGGTGTCCATTGATTACCACTCTGTCATTTCCCACTCAGTCATCCCTTTATCCATTGAAGCAACTTACCTTAATGCCATACCTCTCCAATTTGTACAGCAATCCTGCATGTGCAACAGTATCAAAAGCTTTCCTGAAATTCAAGTATACGATTATCAAAATTATTTTTAGCATTCAGTTCCTTTGTGACCACATCATAGTATTCAACCAAATTGGTCAGATAAGACCTCCCTATAACAAAACCCACGCTGTATCTTAAGTCTTACTGCAGTCTTGTCTAGATGATCACGCAATCCTTCTTTAACTACTGATTCCATTATTTTCCCCAGAACACAAATTAAACTAACAGATCTATAGTTACTTCTGTCACCTTTTGAACACCCTTTTGCGAATTGGGAATACATTTGCACGTGTCCAGTCCCTGGGGACCTCCCATTAGTCCAAGGAAGCTCTCATAATTATGACTAAGGGTTTGTCTACTTCTTTTACTGTCTCCTTTAATATAACTGATTTGAAAAACAAGATTCAAGATATTTCAGAGACTACTGGGAGTCATTGCGGTACAAGTAAACACATGGGTTGTGTTAGGGTAGCTAAGAAAAAGAACAGGTGCATGTATACTTGTGTGCACACCAATGCTAGAAGTTTGGTAAATAAATTTGATGAATTTGAGGTATTGTTCAAAGCATCAAAGGCGAATATTGTTGGGATATCAATCCAGTTCTGCATTCCTTATACCTGTGGTGTCACACAGATATAAGGAATGCAGAACTGGAATTTGTGGAGTACAACATCTAGAGAAAGGACATGAAGGGAGGAGGGGTTATGCTATTAGTTAAGAAACACACAAAATCCAAGGAAGTGAAGCCAGTCGACATTGCTGGACAGTGCTGTGCCGAGTCAGTTTTGTGTGACATAAGCATTGGGCGATTAAAATTGAGTAGGAGTGTGCTATAGGCCTAATGGCTCTGATGAGTATAATAAGAAACTGTAAATGGAAATAGTGGGCAAGTAAAATCACAGAGTCTTATAATGGGGGATTTTCATTTCCCAGATATTGACTGGAATTTGTGGGTTCGTCACTCACACACTAGCAAGGCTTTTGTGGATTTATTGGATGATTGTTTTCTACATCAGCATGTTTGGGAGGCAACTAGAGAGTAATACTCTTGATTTGATTATCAGTAATGATTCTTCATGCATTAAGAATCTGCAGATAAAGGAACCACTAGGTGGCAGTGATCACAGTGTGCTGAAATGGGATTTACTCAAAGAGGTAACTACCATCAGGGGTAAGGGGAAGGGTTATTGCTTTCGTAAAGGCAACTACAATGGTCTGAGACAGTATTTAAATTCTATACAGTTGGACCAACTGATGATCTTACCAACAGCAAATTTAAAATGGGAAGCATTCAAAGAACTTATCTTGGAAACTACTAGGCTTTACATACCAACTAAGAAATATTGTTCAAGATTTAGGCCTAAATGGATGTCAGATGAACTAATGAGACATATGGCAGAGAAGAAAAATGCATGGGATACATATAAATTAACACGTGACACAGAAGCCTATGATAGATAAGTTGATCTGTAACCAAGATACAAAGGAGGATAGGCAGATTACGAGAAATTTTGGCAAGGGATGCAAAGAAAAACAGCAAAGAGTTCTTTACTTATGTAAACTCCAGAAGGAAAGGGATGAATTAGATTGGTCCACTTGTATATCGATGGCTCAACTGTTGATGATCCTGCTCAGGTAGCTAACAAACTAAATGAATATTTTGCATCGACATTCACACAGGTTATTCAGCGAGTAGAATGCTAGAGGTGTATACAACTCCGGCAGTAAGCTAGATAATCTGGTAATAACTGACAGTAAAGTGGAGGAGAAATTGCTGAAGATGAACACAAGAACGGCACCTAGGGTGGATGGGATTGATCCAGTTATATTAAAGGAGGCAGCAAAGAAAGTAAGAAAACCCTTAGCCATAATTATGAGAGCTTCCTTGGACTCAGGGGAGGTACGCATAGACTAGAGATGTACAAATGTGACCCCAATTGACAAAAGAGGATCAAAGGCTGACACAAGTAATTATATACCTATAAGTTTAACTTCTGTTCCAGAAAAATTAATGGAGGCACTGGTTAAAGAAGCACTGCAGGATCATCTAGACAAGACTTCAGTTACAGCTCGGACACCGCATGGTTTTGTTAAGGGGAAGTCTTGTCTGACCAATTTGATTGGATACTATGATGCAGTCACAAAAGAACTGGATGCAGGGAATAACTTTGATATTATATACTTGGACCTTAGAAGGGCTTTTGATACTGTTGCACCTGGAAGACTGCTGCACAAATTGGAGCAGTGTGGCATTGGAGGCAAATTGCTGCTACGGATAAAGGGGTGGTTGAGAGGGGAGAAGACAAGAGTGGTAATCAATAGACACTGCCCAATGTGGACTAATGTTATTAGTGGAGTTCCTCAGGGTTCAGAGTTGGGTCCATTGTTGTTTTCTGTATTTATAAAGGTTATTGATGATGGTATATCAAGCTTAATGTCCAAGTTTTCAGACGATACAAAGGTTGGCAGGGTTGTTAAGGACACTACTGACGCTATGCTGCTGCAACAGGAACTGGAAAGGTTGAGCAGATGGGCTGATAGGTGGCAAATGTAGTTTAACATTGACAAATGTAAAGTACTACATATGGGAAACAGCAACCCCAGAGCAACGTATCAACTCTGTGATACTACACTGACAGTGGTAGAGAATGAAAAGGACCTGGGGATAATTGTGCAGGTTGATAAGAAGTTCTCTGTCAGTGCTGACAGGCTGCCAGAGTAGCTCATGGTGTCTTATCAATGATATACAGAAATTTTTCTAGCAGGGATAAGGAGGTGATTATTCCCTTGTACAAGGCAATGGTCAGGCCACACCTGACCATTGCCTTATACAGGTCTGGAGGCCTCATTTCAAGAAGGATGTAGAGCTGCTGGAATGAGTACAGAGAAGGACAACAAGATTAGTGAATGGAACAAAGGGTTGCTCTTACGAAGAAAGGCTTAAGTTTTGCAAATTACATTGTCTGGAGACTAGGCACCAGCGAGGTGATCTGATAGAGGTGTATAAAGCCTTGAATGGTTTGAGCATGCTCAATGCCCATGGGATTCTTCCTCTTGCTCAGAATAATCACCTGAGAGGGCATAAATTCAGATTGAGGAAAGACAGAGTCAGGTTAGATAGATGTGCGGAAATTTGCCTTTAGCCAGCGGGTAGTTGGTTGGTGGAACAGACTTCCATCCCTCGTTGTGGAAGTTAGTAGCCTAAATAAATTTAAGGCTCAGCTGGACAGGTATTTCAAATGAACAGAGGGGTGAAGTGGCAGTTTTTTTTATTTTTTTGGCTGATGCTGCATAAGCTCGCTTTCTTGCATCATATGCCTCTACTAATGCTAATGCTAGATTTCATCCACCCCCGGTGCCTTTTTTATGTTTAAATTCAACAATTTCTTCTTCACTTTGCTCTCAGTTATTACAAAATCACTTAGCTCGCTGTTAGAGTTTGCTAACTTCTGGCATTCCCCTCATTGAATAATTCCTTGTGTGAATATAGATGCAAAATACTCCTTCAGGTTGTCAGCTACCTGATCATGATCATCAATAGTCAACCCATCTATGTTAAGTGGTCCAATATGATTCAGTTTACATAAGTAAAGAACTCTTTGCTGTTTTTTTTTTTTGCATCCTTTGCCAAAGATTTCTTGTAATCTGCCTTCACCTGCCTAACTTCTTTTGTGACTTGATTACAGACTAGTTTATATCTTCCATAGGCTTCTGTGTCACCTGATACTCTATATGCATCCCATACATTTTTCTTCTGCCACGAGCCTCATTAATTCATTAGACCTCCATTTAATTCGTAAACCTTGTACAGTATTTCTTAGCTGGAATGAAAATCCTAGTACACTCCAAAATCAAGTCCCTCAAGGCTTCCCATTTAGAATTACATGTTGGTAACATCATCAGTTTATCCCACTGTATAGAATTTATAAACTGTCTGAGACCCCCGTAGTCACCTTCATGAAAGCAAAAGCCCTTCCCTTTAGCCTTGATTGTAGTTACATCTCTGAAGTAATTCCCACATCAATTTCATTGTGATCACTGTCACCCAGTGGTTCCTTTATCTGCAAATTCTTAATAGATGAATAATCAGATCAAGAGTATTAATCCCTCTGGTTGTCTCTCAAATATGTTGCTCTAGAAAACAGTCATCCTAACAAATCCACAAGTCTTTCTAGTGTGCAAGTGACCAACCCACAAGTTTTAGCTCTAATTTTTTATTCTTTTTGTTTCTTAAGTTCAAAGCCTCCTTGATTGATATGATAGGTCATGGATTAGCAATGACAGAATGCAACAATTTATTCAGAATTCAACTGAAGAATTATTAGTAATTCCAAAAGAAGCACACAGTGAGATCTGGTAATTCATCCAAGACAGTACATTTACATATGGAGTATTACTAATATTGTATTCACCTATGGATTAAAAATAATTAATTATGGATTACCAAAACTGTTGCGACAAAAGGTAAATCTTTCTCTAGCTAAAATGAAATGCTATTTTGGAGAGTGTTAAAGAATAAACCAGTTTTTTTTTTAACTTGTTAATGATGATTTTATGTAATTTACAAATCTGAGCTGCACATGTTCACCCCACAAGAGCAGACAGGCCTTCAGAAGCTTGAGTAGTTCTCTAAAAAAAATTATTTGCAGTTAGAGAGTTAAAGTGAAGGATTTGAAATCTGGTGAAACAATTTATCAATACAATACTTTAAATCATCATAAACTTAAAATACTGTGTCAGGAATGAATAAAATCATGTTTGGAGCCTCACTGGTTGATCTCTTTACTTAGAAAGCACACATTTAGAATTCATTAAACAAGAAGCATAACAAAATTTATTTCAGAAGAGTCTGATAGGAATATATATTAAACTTATAATAATATTAACTTCACTTTACATAACAAATATCAGATTTTAACAAAGTACAAAATTAGTTACATTAAAAATCTCACATTTTCATGATTTTTATGTACAAATACATAAAAAAAGTTTGTTAAACAGCATCTTAAGTGATATTTAATTCTTAAGACAGTCCTTCAATCCAATTTTCTTAATTACACTTTGAAGTTGTAACAGACAACTCAAAAGCATACTTCATTATTTTCAGTTGTATAAAGAATGTCAACTATAAAATGTATACCAAAAATACTTGCAATTTGCTTTCATTATCTGTCTATCACAGTGCTGAAAAACATATACAAATTAGCATATTATAAATGCATGTGATATTTGTTAATCCATCTTAATTTTGCAACTTTATAACACAAACACATCTTAAGCATAATCAAGCATTGTAGGCAGTTGAAGAAATAGAACCTCCATGGCCCGTCCAATTAGTATGGATAAATTTTCCTGGTTGTGAAAGTAACTCATAGGTGTGAGCTCCAAAATAATCTCTTTGAGCCTGAAATTAACAGAAAAGAATTTCAAAAAAAAAAAAAAAACATGACAAATGTGATGTAAAGTGATCATTGAAAGTTCACTTAAATGAAACTGAACATTTTTCTTAACAATCCTGTAGTTAAAAGAAGTCAATCCAGCTTAACCCAGATGATAAATTTTATGACAACTGCACATATCAATAGAAATAGATATATAAAAAAATCATACTCGAGCAGTGAAATATTTTCATCACAAGAAATATGCACATGGCCAATAGAAAGGGAACGATAATGACTGAACAAGAAGGAATTTCATAAACATAATTCGATACTATGTATGATAATATCTTAAAACAGGCCTATGGGGCTGGGAAATTCCATACTGCAATAATTACACTCAAACACTAGCCAAGCGATTAAAAATTTTACTATAAAATAAAATAAAATACGAAAATGTAATATAATAAAATACTATGATACAATATTGGGAGACTAAACTATCACAATAAAATAAAATAAATTACGATAAAACAATTAAAAACTGCTAAAAAATACCGAAGCTTTTGGAGACTGCTGTCTCCTTCTTCAACAGTGTACTATTACTGCAGTGCCACATCCTTAAGTAGCAGGCCCATGGCACTCAAACACGTGATTCACCAGGCACATGGTCGGCATTACCCACGTGTGCATCGGAAACAGAAGTGGCTTGGGAGAGAGTCAAACGGAACCGGTCATCCTGCCTGAGGACAACCACCTCAAACAGGGGGTGTAAATGCATACTCCTGTCCCTGTTAATAGTATTATGACTGGATGAACTGATTCGCAAGCTCTCGAGCCACTTGCGTTTCCAAAATCCATGGGCATGGTCAGTAATGACCGCGTCCTCAGGGGAGATCCGATGTTGCTTCTCCCAAAAATGCTCTTCCACAGCAGACCTAGCATAGTTTGCAGTCTTAATAGCGGTCATGTGCTCCCCCAGACGGTCTTTTAGATACTGCCCCGTCTCCTCCACATAACGGATTGTGAGAGAGATGGGGTGGGGTGGCATTTAAAAGACAGTCTGTGGGGAGCACATGACTGGTTCCGTTTGACACGCTCCCGAGCCACTTCCATTTTCGATGTGCATGTGAGAGCAGTCTCCAAAAGCTTCTGTATTTTTTAGCAAATTTTAACGATTTTAGTATTGTTTTTAATTGTTTTATCGTAATTTATTTTATTTTAATAGTTTAGTCTCCCGATATTGTATCATAGTATTTTATTATATTTTATTTTATTTTATAGCAAAATTTTTAATCGCTTGGCTGGTGTTTGAGTGTAATTATTTACACACAAAATATATACTGCAAAAGTAATTATTGCAGTATGTATGATATCAATGAAAACAATTATTTAAATAATAACTCAGTGATATCATAGTAATAGTTATTATAATGGTATCATAGTTAAA
Source organism: Mastigoproctus giganteus (assembly GCF_048544385.1). Classification (NCBI taxonomy): domain Eukaryota; kingdom Metazoa; phylum Arthropoda; class Arachnida; order Uropygi; family Thelyphonidae; genus Mastigoproctus; species Mastigoproctus giganteus. The sequence goes on from NC_143580.1 coordinate 1,639,019, forward strand.
TAATAATACAGTGCATCAATAACTATAATAATATATAAAACATCATGTGGTGATCCCAGAACTGAACAAATAAGTCAGTCACATTACTATCTGCACTTACTGTTCATGTGTTGCTTGCGTCCCTTCAAAGGAGGAGTTCTCCAGTACCAGGACTTGATATCTATAAATTGTCACATACAATTTTCTTTATGTCAGCATTGAGCAATTTTGAATGTTTAAATTGATCTACTTAGCTGGTAGCACAGAACCAGATCAGACCTCAAAGCTGAGGAGGGATTCTTGCTTCACGAACATCCCAAATGTAAGGAACAGATAAATCCAACAACAGTTTTGCACAGCACATTATGCATTTATCATCACAGATAATTGAGAGCTATTAAATATTGACATTGTACACATAGACACTAATGACATTAAGTGTAGGAGATCTGCAGATTTACTTAACAAGTAGAGGTCAATGTTGAAAAAAAAAAAAAAGTTGCAACATACGGTTAAATTTTAACCTCTCCTATCATGTCCTGCCCAGACATGATAGGAGGGAGTATATGACAAGAGCCTTGGTGTTCAATTCAGCCATGGAGCGATTGTGAAAGGCTCATGGGGTAGAATTTTTTTCAGCATGGTCTGTGCTTGTTAACAGGAGAGACTGCTTTTATAGGAATTAGCATTAGTTGAGGCATACGACGCAAGAAAGCAAGCATCAGCAAAAAAAAAAAAAAAAAAAAACACTCCCATTTCATCCCTCCATTTGTTCCAAATACCCTTATACACCTCAATCATATCACCTTGCAGGTGACTAGTTTCCAGAAAATGTAATTTGCAAAACTTAAGCCTTTCTTGGTAAGAGCACCCCTTTGTTCTGCTCAATCTTGTTGCCTTTCTTTGTACTCATTCTAGCAACTCTACATCCTTCCTAAAAAGAGGCCTCCAGACCAGTACACAGTACTCTAGGTGCAGCCTGACCACTGCTTTGTACAACGGGATAATCACCTCCCTGTCCCTCCTAGCAAAATTCCTATATATCATTCCTATATTCCTATATTTTACTGTTCAAGGTTTAGGCCTAAATGGATGTCAGATGAACTGATGAGGCATATGGCAGAGAAGAAAAATGCATGGGATACATATAAAATAAGAAGTGACACAGAAGCCTATGACAGATACAAGTTGATCTGTAACCAAGTTACAAAGGAGGTTAGGCAGGCGAAGGCAGATAATGAGAAATCATTGGCAAGGGATGCAAAGAAAAACAGCAAAGAGTTCTTTACTTATTTAAACTCTAGAAGGAACGGGATGAATCAGATTGGTCCACTTGATATCGATGGGTCAACTGTTGATGATCCTGGTCAGGTAGCTAACAAACTAAATGAATATTTTGCATCGACATTCACACGAGGAGTTATTTAGCGAGGGGAATGCCAGAGGTGTATTCAACTCTAGCAGTAAGCTAGAGAATCTTGTAATAACTGAGAGTAAAGTGGAGAGAAATTGTTGAAGATAAACACAAGAAAGGCACCCGGGGTGGATGGGATCTATCCAGTTATATTAAAGGAGGCAGCAGAGGAAGTAAGCTAACCCTTAGCCATAATTATGAGAGCTTCCTTGGACTCAGAGGAGGTACGCACAGACTGGAGATGTGCAAATGTGACCCCAATTCACAAAGGAGGATCAAAGGCTGACACAAGTAATTATAGACCTGTGAGTTTAATTTCTGTTCCAGGAAAATTAATGGAGGCACTAGTTAAAGAAGCACTGCAGGATCATTTAGACAAGACTTCAGTTATAGCGGACACAGCATGGTTTTGTTAAGGAGAAGTCTTGCCTGACCAATTTGATTGGTTACTATGATGCAGTCACAAAAGAACTGGATGCAGGGAATAACTTTGATATTATATACTTGGATCTTACAAAGGCTTTTGATACTGTTGCACATGGAAGACTGCTGCACAAATTGGAGCAGTGTGACATTGGAGGCAAATTGCTGCTGTGGATAAAGGGGTGGTGAGGGGGAGAAGACAGAGAGTGGTAATCAATGGACACTGCTCGTCGTGGACTAATGTTATTAGTGAAGTTCCTCAGGGCTCAGTGTTGGGTCCATTATTGTTTTCTGTATTTATAAATGATAGTGATGATGGTATATCAAGCTTAATGTCGAAGTTTGCAGACGATACAAAGGTACGCAGGGTTGTCAAGGACACTACTGACACTATGCTGCTGCTGCAACAGGATCTTGAAAGGTTGAGCAGATGGGCTGAGAGGTGGCAAATGAAGTTTAACATTGACAAATGTAATGTACCACACATGGGAAACAGCAACTTGCCGTATCAACTCTGTGGTACTACACTGACAGTGGTAGAGAATGAAAGGGACCTGGGGTGGTTGTGCAGGCAGATATGAAGTTCTCTGAGCACTGCAGACGGGCTGCAAGAGTAGCTCATGGTGTATTGTCAATGACATATAGGAATTTTTCTAGCAGGGATAAGGAGGTGATTATTCCCTTGTATAAGGCAATGGTCAGGCCACACCTAGAGTACTGTATACAGGACTGGAGGCCTCATTTCAAGAAGGATGTAGAGCTGCTGGAACGAGTACAGAGAAGGGCAACAAGATTATCAAAAAATAATTTTGATATCATATACTTGGATTTCAGGAAAGCTTTTGACACTGTTGCGCATGGAAGACTACTGTACAAATTGGAGCAGAATGGTATTAAGGGTAAGTTGCTACAATGGATAAAAGGATGGTTAAGTGGGAGAAGACAGAGGGTGGTAATCAATGGATGCTGCTCTTCGTGGACTAATGTTATTAGTGGAGTCCCACAGGGTTCGGTGTTGGGTCCACTGTTGTTTTGTGTATTTATCAATGATATTGATGAAGGTATATCAGGCTTAATGTCGAAGTTTGCAGATGACACAAAGGTTGGCAGGGTTGTTAATGACAGTAATGGCAGTGTGCTACTGCAACAGGATCTAGAAAATTTGGGCAGATGGGCTAAGAAGTGGCAACTGAAGTTCAACCTTGACAAATGCAAAGTACTGCATATGGGTAGAAGTAACCCCAGAGAAACGTACCAACTGTGTGGTACTACACTTAAGGTGGTAGAAAATGAAAAAGACCTGGGAGTAATTGTGCAGTCAGATATGAAGTTTTCTGAGCAGTGCAGACAGGCTGCTAGGGCGGGTCATGGGGTTTTGTCAATGATATATAGGAATTTTGCTAGCAGGGAAAAGGAGGTGATTGTCCCTCTGTATAAGGCAATGGTCAGGCCACGCCTTGAGTACTGCGTACAGGTCTGGAGGCCTCATTTTAGGAAGGATGTAGATTTGCTTGAGCGTGTACAGAGAAGAGCAACACGATTGGTGAGGGGAATGAAAGGATTCTCTTACCAAGAGAGGCTTAAGTTCTGCAAATTGCAGTGGCTGGAGACTAGGCACCTGCGCGGTGATCTGATTGCGGTCTATAAGGCCTTGAATGGGTTCAGCACGCTGAATTCTGATGGGATCCTTCCACTTGTTCAGATTACCAACCTACGGGAACATAAGTTCAAATTAAGAAAGGACAGATGTAGAATAGATGTGCGGAAATTTGCCTTTAGCCAGGTGGTTAATTGCTGGAACAAACTTCCATCTGTCGTTGTGGAAGTTGATAGGTTAAATAAATTTAAGGAGGAACTGGACAGGCATTTGGAGGGAATGGTGTGATTTTTTTTTTTTTTTTTTTTTTTGGCTGATGCTGCATAAGCTCCTACACTTGCTTTCTTGCATCATGTGCCACTACTACTACTATTAGTGAATGGAACAAAGGGGTGCTCTTACGAAGAAAGGCTTAAGTTTTGCAAATTACAGTGTCTGGAGACTAGGCACCAGCGAGGTGATCTGATAGAGGTGTATAAAGCCTTGAATGGTTTGAGCATGCTCAATGCTGATGGGATTCTTCCTCTCGCTCAGAATAATCACCTGAGAGGGCATAAATTCAAATTGAGGAAAGACAGATGTAGGATAGACGTGCGGAAATTTGCCTTTAGCCAGCGGGTGGTTGGTTGGTAGAACAGACTTCCATCCCTTGTCGTGGAAGTTGATAGCCTAAATAAGTTTAAAGCTCAGCTGGACAGGTATTTTGAATGAACAGAGGGGTGAAGTGGAAGTGGTTTTTTTTTTTTTTTTTTTGGCTGATGCTGCATAAGCTTGCTTTCTTGCATCAAATGCCTCTACTAATGCTAATGCTAAATGCTAAAAGTATCTTCTTTCATCTTCTCAACTTTGAACCCATGCATAGTACTAAGTATTATAGATTCTAATACTTGTGATGTTTGGGGTTTTCATAAAAAGAAGAAAAAAAAAATTTAGAATTGTACGCATATTATGAACACATAAGAATTGAGTGGGAGATCATAATTAAAGAACAGCAGAAGAGGTCTGCTCAGACAAAGCTTGAATGTTTCTTCACTGGCTGCATTATTACATTCAACAAAAGTTGTGAGTGATCTATCAATGAATAAATGTGCTGTGCCTTTTTAGTTTTTATATAGACTCAACAGTGATTTTTTTGTACACTATAAATACTGTACTATAAATATAGTTTTGGTACTTATATCATTAGAGTAGCCTTGTGCAGGGGACGTTTTTACTGCTCCTGGAATAGAGAAGTTTTTTCTGTTTTATTAGCCTAAATTGGCATATTAACTTATTTTCTAGAGTAGCTTTATATTCCTACTTACGATACTTAGTTTAAAGTTTAACTTAGATAGAGATTTGTAGGTATTACTTAGTATCGGTAAAGGTATCAAATCCACGTGTTACAAGTTGCAGCTCCGCTGAACGAGAAGTTTTTTAGCCATATTTAGCCACTTTATTGACCAATTGTTATATTAAATTATTTTCTATAAGCAGCTTATAGACCTAGTCAGGATCCTTCGTTTATTCTGAATTGAGACAGCGAGATTTGGAAGTTAATTAATACTTAAGTGTCCACAGATTTACCGTTCGTAACTTGCCGCCATTGTTATACAATACAACTTTATATCCAGACCTAGATAGCGTGAGCTTATATAGTATAGTAAATAATATAATATTGTCAATTAATCAGTAAAATCTATTAATCTTGTTAAACTTCATTGTCAATTAAATTGTACTTTTTAACTAAATACATATAACGACTTAGATTACAAACCTAACATAATTAATTAATACATAACTTATATAAACGAAACTCGTAGATAATACTCGATACTGAAAAATATATATAGCGTCATAACTGTGTTGGGATACAAGTTTAGGGTTATAATTTTGTACTGAAATTGAAATTTTATTGAAATTAAATTGAAATCATGACTCAGACCAGAGAAGCAAACCAAAATATTCAAGCTATGGGAGTGCTGTGGCTTAGGGGAGAACTGAGGGGGGCAGTTGCCCTCTGAATCACAGACTTTTAAAATGCACTGCTTGCATGATGTTTGTGGAGCAATCGGGTACGGGACATAATATTGACATGGGGGATGTCTTTGTGTGTGCGCGATGTAAGGAGTGCAAGGAAATCAGGCGACAACTCAGCATTGTTATGGGCATAAATGAGAGCTTGAAGGACAGGGTGGATGCCCTCAAAGGATCTAAATTGAGGGGCCCATCAAGCTCTCAGCTGCCCACATCAACACCAGAGCTTGCACTTGGTCAACAAGCAACACAGCGGCAACCCCCAAGGCAGAATATGCTGGTTCCACAGGAACTAGTAGTTGTTGGTGATTATTGTCAGGGAAACAGGGAAAATGCTTTGTAAAAAGGATAGGTGGAACAGGACCAGGGTATGTCTGCCAGGGGCAAAGGTTGATGACATTGTAGAGTGGATATCATCTTTTAAGGGCACAAAATATGATATAGTTGTACACGTTGGCACTAGTGATATTAAGAGTAGGACACCAACAAAATTACTTAACAAGTACAGGTCACTGTTGAAAAAAAGCCGTGAATTAGGGTTGAATTTGAAAGTGTCTGCAATTCTGCCCAGACACGATAGGAGGGAGTATATGATGAGAGCCTTGTCGATCAATTCAGCCCTGGAAAGATTATGTAAGGCTCAAGGGGTAGAATTTTTTTCAGCCTGGTCTGTACTTGTTAACAGGAGAGACTGCTTCTACAGGAATGGGATACACTTAAATAGAAAGGGTGCAAGAATATTTGCTGATGCTATTGAGGCAGTGTTAGGTGGGTCAGAAAACTGCTAGCTTGGGGGGGATACAAGGACTAATAGATTAACAGTAGCCACTTGCACAGGTGAAAGTGATTCTTGCACTGCTTCTACTGCAATGAACAGCAGCCTAGAAAACAAGATGCAGGATATTTCAGAGACTGCTGGGTGTCATTGCCGTAGAAGTAAACACTTGGGTTGTGTTAGGGTAGCTAAGAATAGGAACATGTGCATTTATACTTGCGTGTACACCAATGCTAGGAGTTTGGTAAATAAATTTGATGAATTTTAGGTATTGCTCAAAACATCAAAGGCAGACATTGTTGGGATATCAGAGATGTGGTGTCACACAGATATATGGAAAGCAGAACTGGAATTTGGGGAGTACAATGTGTACAGAAAGGATAGACAGGACAGCAAGGGAGGAGGGGTTATGCTATTAGTTAAGAAACACAAAATCCAAGGAAGTGAAGCCAGTCGACATCGCTGGACAGTGCAGTGCCAAGTCAGTTTGGTGTGACATAAGCATTGGGCAATCAAAATTGAGAGTAGGAGTGTGCTATAGGCCTAATGACACTGATGAGTATAATAAGAAACTGTACAGGGAAATAAAGTGGGCCAGTAAATCAGAGAGTCTTATAATGGGGGATTTTCATTTCCTAGATATTGACTGGAATTTGTGGGTTCGTCACACTCACACACACACACTAGCAAGGCTTTTGTGGATTTATTGGATGACTGTTTTCTACATCAGCATGTTCGGGAGGCAACTAGAGGGAGTAATACTCTTGATCTGATTATCAGTAGTGATTCTTCATGCATTAAGAATCTGCAGATAAATGAACCACTAGGTGGCAGTGATCACATTGTGCTGAAGTGGGATTTACTCAAAGAAGTAACTACCATCAGGGGTAAAAAGGAAGGGTTTTTGCTTTCGTAAAGGTGTCTATCATGGTCTGAGACAGTATTTAAATTCTATACAGTGGGACGAACTGATGATGTTACCAACAGCAAATTCAAGATGGGAAGCATTCAAAGAACTTATCTTGGAAGCTACTAGACTTTACATACCAACTAAGAAATATTGTTCAAGGTTTAGGCCTAAATGGATGTCAGATGAACTAATGAGACATATGGCCAAGAAGAAAAATGCATGGGATACATATAAATTGGTCTGTAACCAAGTCATAAAGGAGATTAGGCAAGCAAAGGCAGATTATGAGAACTCCTTGGCAAAGGATGCAAAGAAAAACAGAGAAGAGTTCTTTACCTATGTAAATCCCATTATAGAAGGATTATATAATCCCATTATATAAGGCTTTTGTTAGACCACACTTGGAATACTGTGTTCAAGTATGGAGACCGCACCTAAAGAAAGACATCGAGCTTCTTTGAAAGAGTGCAAAGATGGGTAACTCGCCTGGTGAGATCGGCAAAAGGCCGTCCTTATGAAGAAAGACTTCGAATATGTGGGTTGTAGAGTTTGGAAATTAGACACCTTAGAGGAGATTTGATTGAGGTATTTAAGGCTCTGAGAGGCATCAGTAAAATGAATGAGGACGAAATTTTCAAGATTATAAATGATTAGCATTAGCATTAGTAGAGGCATTTGAGGCAAGAAAGCAAGCTTATGCAGCATCAGCCAAAAAAAAATAAATAAATAAAATAAAATAAAATAAAAATAAATAAATAAATAAAAAATAACCACTTGCACTTCACCCCTCTGTTGGTTCGAAATACCTGTCCAGCTGGGCCTTAAACTTATTTAGGCTATCAACTTCCACGACAAGGGATGGAAGTTTATTCCACCAACCAACCACCTGCTGGCTCAAGGCAAATTTCCTCACGTCTATCCTACATCTGTCTTTTCTCAATTTGAATTTATGCCCTCTCAGGTGATTATTCTGAGAAAGAGGAAGAATCCCATTAGCATTGGGCATGCTCAAACCATTCAAGGCTTTATACACCTCAATCAGATTAGGGATCCACAAGTGATCTGCCATCACACACAGAGAGAGAGAGAGAGAGAGAGAGAGAGAGAGAGAGAGAGAGAAAGAGAGAGAGAGAGAGAGCATAACAATTCTGGAGCCATCTGTGTAAACTGGCAAGAAGTCAGAATGTTAAGCTTGGTTTGCTGAATAGAGCTGAAGATATATGGAAGAATGGAGTATCAGACTTCATCCTTTTCTTAGGATGAAAGTTACATACTGGTATTTGAACATGCCAGGATGTATGGGGCTGTTTTAGTGATTGGGCAACCTTGTCTATTATGATGTTAAGCTCTCAAAGTAGCTCTTGGACATGAATACCAAATGGACAGTTTGCAGTCAAATTTTATAAAGAATTTCCCATCGTGGCTCAAAAATGGATGTCCAAGCGAGGGTAGTCTGGCAGGAAGCTGAACTCCCTGCTAAACTGTAATTCCCTATACTGCAAAAACAACTGTTTTTGAAGTGACAAGGATGGTTTCATTTGCTTCCACATAGACTTTAGTGAGGAGATGTTCTGAATGCACCAGTATCAATGTGAATAGCCTGACAGTGAATTGGGTATCACTGTGTTTGCCAAATGGACAGTTGGCAGTCAGATAAATGTTATAAAGAATTTCTGATCGTGGCTCAAAATCAGATGTTCAGATGGGCTAGTCTAATCTGTAAAGGCAGTATGCTTTTGACAACTGCTTTTGAAGTGACAAGGATGGTTCGCTTATACACTTTGGACATGAGATGTTCTGAATGCACCAATAGCAATATGAATAGCCTGATAGTGAATTGTGTCAAGTCTTATTTTTGTCAAATGAGAGTTCCAAGAATTATCTCCAGTACTACTAAAATCGCATTTTATCCACCTTAAATTAGGTGTGAAGGCTATGCTTGCAACAATCTTCTGCAGTAAGAAAATGATTGGCTATTGCCCAGGAGTTAAGGTGATCAATGGCTTGTTGCAGTTGTCTCTCGATAACCCTCATGTTGCACGAATGGGAAAACATGCTAGTCATTGATTTGAGTGCACGGTTATGGTTTGAGGAAATTGTTTGATAATGTAGTTTACTTTAATGGAGAGAATTTAAAAGAGATCTTTGTGTTATTCTCTCTCCTTGACAAAAGGGCCAAAAGAGGGTGCATCCTACTCTAACTTGAAAGTAAAAACAAGTTAAAAGTTTTTAACAAATATGGGAAGGTGACCTCTTAGACCAAGGTTATAAAGATATTTTAAAATACCAAATCTTCAAGTTTTGTCATAAACCTTTTCCATATTAAAGATGGACATTAGGCATTCTCCTTTTAGGATAGGATCTTGAATAGATGTTATAACTCTAAGTGGTCCAAAGTGGACCTGTTTCTTCGGAAGCTGCACTGAATGTGGAAGAGAAGGCCATTTGATTCTAAGTACCATAAAAGATTAGCATTGACCATTGTCTCCAACATTCTGCATAAACAGTTAGTCAGAGCAAAAGAAAAGTAATTTGTTAGAAATTTAGGATCATTTCCTGGCTTAGCAAAAGTAAGAATGGTTTCAGCTGTCTGGAAATTGCTCTTCAACAATAGAACTAGTCCAACACCACTTGCTTTCGCAAAGGTGACAGCTGTTTTTTCAGTTCATGTATATAGCAAATTGCCCATTATATGGGTAAATACCCTTTAATGTAAAATTAAGGGCTTATTTCTCAGTTTTGGGTTTAAGGACTAGAACCTCTGGGAGAATAAGATGATGTTGCTGAGATGTTAGAAAATGTTACCCCAAGAGTTTGGCTATTGCAATTGGGTCTGCTATAGTGTATTCATTATATATTTCAAGATTGATGTGGAGATGGAGTGCACTGGATATTTTCCAGATTTTGTCGTAGATCACCTTACAGAAGAAGCAAAATGGATCCCCAATTCCTTTAGGCTCTGACACTGGAATAATGTGCAGGCTTTAAACACATGCGTGTTTAAAGTCTGCAAAATTAGCTGTGGTGGGATATCATCGTAATATTGTCTAGGCTTTTCGTGCCTTTTTTTGCTGCTGAGCATTCTGAATTCCACCATGGTTTGGGAAATGGTAGAAGCCAGGTAGATGTTTGGAATTGCAATTATAATTTAAGTATAAACACCATAATACAGCCAAATAATATAACAACTTCAATTATGCACAAAATTCTAAATTATTGCTAATTATAGCCATAAAACTATTTTAAACATGAATTTCTTCAAACACTACTGGCAGCAATGAGTTGAAATACATAATCATTTCCATATTAGCATGTGAAACAGACATTAAACCTTCTTTACTTGAGTAGAGTAAAATTAATTAAAATAGTTTACTTTAAAAAGAAGAGATTTAGTGAATTTTTACCTGAATCATATTGGCCGGAAGGTAACTATTTCTAAAACCATCATAAAAGGCTAAAGCTGAACTGAAAGCTGGTGTTGGAATGCCAACAGTTACTGCAGCAGCTACTGCTTGACGCCAAGATTGTTGACAGTTTTTAATTGCATCACGAAAGAAGTCATCCATAAGTAGGTTTGAAAGATTAGGATTTTTGTCAAATGCGCTCTTGATATTTCCAAGAAAAACACTGGAATGTAAAATAAATTTGTAGATCAAAGGAAATATGTTAATCGTTAAAAGCAATTGGAAAAAATTTATCAATCAATTAACTACTTGGGTGTCACACACTAAATACTTTAATGCATGCATTTTAGATTGTGAGAGCATGAAATAAACTATAAGGTGAGAAAGATTTAATAATGTCACTTTTTCCACAAAGTATTTTAATTAGTTTATTGGTATGCAAAAGACAATTGGTACAATTAGACTCCAAACAATCTCAATAACTAAATAAAATTGGCTATGTTTCAGATTTCAATATCAAAATCCACCTCTAGTTGGGCTCGATTTTTGTGTTCTATAAAATTGTCCAAGGAGAAGTCAACAAAAGTTTACAATACAAGGGATATTTGAAAAGTTTGTGGTCTGAGTATGAAAGATTTATCTGAGGAGTCTGGTAGCATATTACTTTTCAACATAGATCCCTTTGGAATTAATACACTTTTGCCGCCAGCTGCGAATCAAGTTTTTTCTTGGGCCTCAAGGAGGACTAAAATGACATCACTGTTGATGCAAAAATGGAAGCCATTCAGGTATTTTTTACAAATTAGGAAAGAGGTGAAAGCCCAATGGTGCTAGATGTGATGAACAGCTAATATTTCAAAGCCACACTCATGCAGTGCAGCCATGGCAGTGAAAGACTGGGGAGCAGGTGAACGTTCTGGTGGAAAAGACTCCTTTTCTGAGTTTACATGCAAATGCCCCACGTCTCATTCTTCGAAAAAAAATTTGCTGGATCTGCTTGAAAACGGCAGTTGAAAGAATAAGTGAGGAAGAAAGAAATTTGATTCTGTGAGTTTGAAGTTGGATAGCAAAAGGATGTTGGCTGCTTGCAGCATGTGTTTGGACTTGCTTTGGAAGATAGAGCAGGAATTATAGAAGCTAATTCAGAAGAACAGTGCCCATGGAAGTATTTATAGAAAAGGCATGCAGCAGAAACAGAACGTCGACGAGACAGAAAGTGGAGAGACTGTTAGAGATGAGTCTTTAATCAGCCTAACTCTCCTCTTTTGAATGGAATCTACAAGCCTGAGAGAGGTTTTTGGGGCATCGCCCAAGATGTGGGAACAATATTACATGGTAGGGCATATTGACAATTTGTACAGAGTGAACAGCTGTTTGGGAGAAAAGTAATACTGAGAGTTAGAGACAGAGGAAGCAATATTTGTAATGTGCTTATGACAAGAGAGAGAGAGAGAGAGAAAAGATAATACCTTCAATAACTCCTTTTTTATGAGATAAGACAGGACTGAGTTTTAAAACGGCTGAAATCAACTAAGTTATCTTTGCCCAATGGAGAATTACCTGGAAATCAGCATTTAAGGAATTGGCAGTGACAAACAGCTTCAAGAAGTTGAAGCTGTTTTGTGCAGGGCAAGGTTTCTCAAACTGGAAGATGGAACACAATGTGCTGTCATCAGCAAAACTATGGATAGGATTTCTGGTCAATGGAAGGTCATTAATATACAAGAGGAAAGGAGTGGAAGAAAAAAAACTGAACCTTGGAGAACACCAGCATTAGCGGAGAAATTAGAAGACAGAGCCATCTACCATCATCTGCAGTGAGTGGTCAAAGAGAAAACTGGATACCCAATATCGAAAAAACAGTTGGCAAACCATAGGATGGAAGCTTATTTAGAAGACCATGGCAAACATGAAAATTATAGTGATATCGCTATAGAAATGCTGGATGCTTTTTTTTTAAAAAAAATGGGCTGCGATGTATCTTTAAAGATATATTTCCTGGATTCATATTTTTCCAGTCAGATCTGGATGTTATCAATGATAACTATGGCAAAAGAGAGATATATGATATGGAAGAAATCAGGAATGTGAAACTCACATATGATTGCCATATTTTTGTTGAATGTTGGTCAGAATTTATAAAAGGTAAAAATGAAAAAATTCTTTATTTTTACATGACTAAATTACAATAAAAATTTACTTGTAAATAAATGTTATTTCATTTAAAAATCGTGAGTGATACAAAGTTTTCCAAGCTCAGATTTATATGCAGCATAAATTTAATAGAACCACCTACTTTTCCTCAAGGAAATAAAAAAAAATTGTAAACTTTTATCCCTTTTAATTAACCTCCTGCAATTTATTTTTCAGTGTAATCTTCATGTCACCTGTTCATATCATCCACCAAAACAAACAGAAATTGCAGCCGTATGTGTCAGATTTTACTTCCCTTTCTGAATGTCGTAACAAGGTTTTGCTCCTTATTTGTAAGTACATATCTTTTCTTTTCCTTGCTGAAAGAGAATATTGATATATTATTGATGGCTTTTGATACTGTTGCACATGGAAGACTGCTGCACAAATTGGAGCAGTGTGGCATTGGAGGCAAATTGCTGCTATGGATAAAGGGGTGGTTGAGGGGGAGAAGACAGAGAGTGGTAATCAATGGATACTGCTCATCATAAACTAATGTTATTAGTGGAGTCCCTCAGGATTCAGTAATGGGTCCATTATTGTGCGGAAATTTTCCTTTAGCCAGCGGGTGGTTAATTGCTGGAACAAACTTCCATCTGTCGTTGTGGAAGTTGATAGGTTGAATAAATTTAAGGAGGAACTGGACAGGCATTTGGAGGGAATGGTGTGATTTTTTTTTTTTTTTTGGCTGATGCTGCATAAGCTCATACATTTGCTTTCTTGCATCACATGCCACTACTACTACTATGCTACTGCAACAGGATCTGGAAAGGTTGAGCAGATGGGCTGAGAGGTGGCAAATGAAATTTAACATTGACAAATGTAAAGTACTACATATGGGAAACAGCAACCCCAGAGCAACGTATCAACTCTGTGGTATTACACTGACAGTGGTAGAGAATGAAAGGGACCGGGGGTGGTTGTGCAGGCAGATATGAAGTTTTCTGAGCAGTGCAGATGGGCTGCAAGAGTAGCTCATGGTGTATTGTCGATGATATACAGGAATTTTTCTAGCAGGGATAAGGAGGTGATTATTCCCTTGTATAAGGCAATGGTCAGGCCACACCTAGAGTACTGTATACAGGTCTGGAGGCCTCATTTCAAGAAGGATGTAGAGATGTTGGAACGAGTACAGAGAAGGGCAACAAGATTGGTGAATGGAACAAAGGGGTGCTCTTATGAAGAAAGGCTTAAGTTTTGCAAATTACAAATTGGAGCAGTGTGGCATTGGAGGCAAATTGCTGCTATGGATAAAGGGGTGGTTGAGGGGGAGAAGACAGAGAGTGGTAATCAATGGATACTGCTCATCATAAACTAATGTTATTAGTGGAGTCCCTCAGGATTCAGTATTGGGTCCATTATTGTGCGGAAATTTTCCTTTAGCCAGCGGGTGGTTAATTGCTGGAACAAACTTCCATCTGTCGTTGTGGAAGTTGATAGGTGCCTGGAGACTAGGCACCAGCAAGGTGATCTGATAGAGGTGTATAAAGCCTTGAATGGTTTGAGCATGCTCAATGCTGATGGGATTCTTCCTCTTGCTCAGAATAATCACCTGAGAGGGCATAAATTCAAATTGAGGAAATTTGCCTTTAGCCAGCAGGTGGTTGGTTGGTGGAACAGACTTCCATCCCTTGTCGTGGAAGTTGATAGCCTAAATAAGTTTAAGGCTCAGCTGGACAGGTATTTCGAATGAACAGAGGGGCGAAGTGGAAGTGGTTATTTTTTATTTATTTATTTTTATTTTATTTTTTTTTTTTTTGGCTGATGCAGCATAAGCTTGCTTTCTTGCATCAAATGCCTCTACTAATGCTAATATTAACTACCTCTCCATTTTAATTTTCAAATAAAACAGTAAGGCCATTTATGTCTGGCCATTTATTAAAAACAATTAGTTGGTTCCAGTTTATTGGGCTTTTCTGTTAGTGCAATCTATTATAAATGGATAGTAAACTATCTTATTGAATTTGCGATAATACCGACACCTGGAATTCTGTGGGTTTTTATGTTATTATGGCAAAATGTATTTCCCCTTCCATGAAACCTTCAATCATATAAAAAACATATTGAAAATAAATTTTCAAAATCTTCTCTTCATTCCTATTTTTTAAGCTACGTAACTTGTTACTCTGTTCTCACTTGCACGTATCGTCTTAGTTACAATTTGAGGATGCCATGTTCTTTGTTATTGATTGCTTATCTTTTTTTTACTGTTTTAAATTTTAACCACCACCCCCAAATGTCAGTGAACAGAAATATCAACTAGTTAGTATGTACATATTACAGTATGTATTAATTAAGCAATGCATGTAAGCATAAATTTATTTTCATTTTGCTAACCTGTGGAAAATATTCTTTGATTTTCAAGTATCATTTAATTTTTTAATTGGTAAGGTAATAAAGTGTAAAATTGTGCTTAATATATCTTTACTTTTATAGCCTGTGGATAATATTTTTCCCATTTTCACTTATTAGAATTAAAATTCAATTCACAAACATGATCACAATGACCTGCACTTACTACATATCATATAGTGAATGTACTTTACTATGGTAAGTCCATCGTAATGTGATTTGATTGTACAGAGAATCAATCGTAAGGTGGGGGTCCACTATTTTTTAACTATTTATGCGAAACTTCGCATAATTGGGGGCAGCCACTTAATTGGGCCAAAATGGACTATCCTGATGCATCCAAAATAACTGGAATCCCCTGTATTAATAAAAGGAATGAGAATGAAATTAGCTAAATTTATTTATTTACAAATACAAATATATAAAATATACCAAAAGAATACTGACACCTTGAGACAATCAAGGTAAGAAGGTTTTACTAGGATAAAAAAATCCAGTTATATGTTATTTGTACTGCAATTTTTAAATTTTTGTTATAAAAATGAAACAATTTAATTCTGACAAGTCTTATTTTACTTGAGGTATCAAAGTTTAGCTACAAATCTGCGTCTACACTGAAGTTACTGGAAGCATTTCTAATGTCTAGTGTTTTGTTAAGTCAGAAGTATAGCATGAGCCAGTTTGTGCATGCCATAATGCTCTTTATAACTTATTGCAAATTACACTCTTGTGTGGTCTACCATATCATTTTATGACTTTAAGGCTTATAACTGAGAAATTAATGCAGTACAGGTAGTTCCCGACTTTACAAGTTAATTCTTTTTAGGGCACGCTCGTAAAATGAAATCTCATAAAGCAGGAATTTACTTGACATAGAAGTAATGCTAAAAACAGAGGTTACATTCTTAACAATGAAATTTTACCAAGTAATGTTAAGTAAAGGTGAACAAAACAATAGTTTATGCTTAAAAAATTTATTCATCCAAAGGAATGAAAACATAGCCTTTAAAATCAAGAAAATTGTAATAATAAAGAAATTATTTGTCACACAAATATTAAAGAATGCTTATTCTTCATTATCATCGACTAAATACACACTCGTTGATGGTTCGTCACTCATTGTTGGCTCGGCACTGGTTGATTTGTTGGAAGCACCAGAGTTTTCTTCGAAAAAGTTTCAAGGGTTGTTTATTTCTAAGACAGTCTTCTCTTTTATTTATAAATTTCAAGATAGCATTATAAGCATTTTTTAAATCTGTAGCAACTTTTTTAGTGCACTCGAAATTTGAATCTTGTGACTCGAAAATCTCAATTGCTTTTTCTATGTGTTGAAAAGCTTCATAAGCCCCTTGAGAATGAAGGAACAAACAGGAGTTTCAGCTTTTAAACCTTCCTCAGCTTCTTCACATTTTGCCATTTCAAGGAGTCCTCATTTGTGAGCTCTCCATTGTGTGTTTGAAGCAGATCAGTAACATCAGTTGAAGAACCTCAAGCTGCAATTAGTTAGCAATATTAAACAGTTTCTGTTTCATTTTGTATTATCTCTGCTGGTTTTTGAAATCCATCAAAATTATCAATGAACTTATAAAAGTTTATTCCAAACACCCTTCATGTTCTCTATAATTTTATCTTAGGCTCATTTTATTATTTTGCCTGCATCTAAAATATGGAATTCTTTAAGAGTTGGACCTCCCTCCTTATCTCTGCACGAACAAATAAATGCTAGCACAGGAGTAATGTACTGTATAGCTACACATATGGTCTGAAATGCCATGTTTATGAATGTTTAGCATTTCTTTATTGCAATTAACATTCATATTTTAAATTCTGTTGATACTAGATATTTGGAAAAAAAAAAAAAAAAAAAAAAAAACAGTAATTGCCTGTATACTATTAGAAACATTTATTTTTCTGTGGAATTTTTGGTACAGTGGGAATCTACAATTTGGAAGCGTATTTTCTTTGTGTGACTTCTCAGTAATTTGTGTTTGTTATAGAATCAAAATAAGTAACAAAATTGTGTTACTTATGTATTAATTCTATGTATCTGTTAGAATACTCATAACCTTTGAACACTGAAATATTATAACTGCAACAGTATTAGTTATATATTCACATTTGTGGTTTATAGTGAAGTTATCCCCCTAAGGTATTAGCAAGTTGCATTTTCAGGCCTTGTTGGTTTTTTTTCCTTTGGAAGTTGAAGTTAAATTTTATCTGTATCTTAGTGCATGATGATTTCTTGAGTAAAGAAATCATCTTTAAAATTAGTACATCATTTCTCTAAAAATTGCAACAGACTGTGTTGAAATTTTGGAAGGAATTAAGTTTTGACATGCTTCTTAGAAAGTGATATTGATAAAATATAGCTTTTAAAACCTACAGTTTGCCTCTGGCCACAACAGCCTATGGGGAATGTGGGAAAAAAGGGGAGGGGTACCTTTAAAATTAAAATGGCTATCAGTGTGATGAAAGTACAAATTTTAACATTCCTTCAGTATATTTTTGATTTTTGATCTGCAAAACTGATTTTGTTGGAATTTTAGAAGTATGTTCATAAAAAAATCAGATTGGAGTATTAGACATTCTGCATATGCTTATATAGTGGTTTACAATAGGCTTAGGCAAATGCTATTAGTTTAATAAAAATGTGCATCAAAAGTTGGGGTAATTACTTTTAGAAGTTGCCTAATGATGTCTAATATTAATTTATTTTTGGTTTTTGTTTCTTAAATTAGAAGTTAGTTGGATTATAATTTTCTAGTGGAGAATATAATTCATGTTATGTTTTTGATCAATGTTTTTGGTTGATTATTGTTTTAATGTTGTTGGCAAACTTCACAATCTGCAGATTGTAAGTGGAATCCTTATTACAATTTTTATAACTGTTCTAGCTATATTTTTAGTGCTAGTGTTCAGAGCATAGCTTGTCATGCCATATACAGCATGTCCATAATGGGCTACTGAAATGACATGATATACCTGAAGTCATCAGCACTTCAATTCTGTAAGCAATGCAGCTGTTGTTATTGTCCATGGTACTAAAAGTAAAATAGTAAACATTAACTACATTGGCATACAATATTATTGATTTCATTTTCAGATTTATCGTAAAGTTTTATTTGAAATTCAATATCATATACACAGAGTGATCACTAAATTATGACCACCCCCTATGAAAACAATGCAATCCATTGACCACGTGAGGTATGAGAGTGGAGAGTTAGTCGACCTACGTAGCATAGATAAGGTGTCAGTGGTTCAGTAGGTAGTAAAATTCCGAGTGTGATGGGTAAAAGGAAGGATTTATCAGACTTTGACAGAGGAAAGACTGTGGGTGCTTGATGAGCTGGTGCCTCAATTTCCCAAACAGCTGAACTGGTGGGGGTGTTTGAGAGCTGCCGTAGTTAAAGTGTACCAAGACTGGCGTCAAAATGGACAAACAACAACCCGATGGCAAAACTGCAAAGGTCACCGAAAGGTTGATATTAGAGATGAGCGCCGGGTCTGACGACTCGTAGAGATGCAGTACTGTTGAAGAGTTGACTACCCAATACAACATGGGCCAACCCGGAACAATATCTGGCATGACCATGTGTCATGCTAGATATTGTTCAAACGTATGGGCTATACCAGCAGATGACCCCTATGGCATCCTCTCCTAAACAAGGGTCATTAGCATAAAAGACTCACTTGGTTTGTTTTTGTTGTTTTTTTGTTAGTTGTTGGCGCATCGGCCTCTGTGGCCATAATGCACCTCCCAAAGTTTTTGTACTTTACTCTGATCCAAGCCTGAGGTGGGATTAAAACCCGCGACCTCTGGGTTGCCAGGCAGGCACTTTACCCACCTGGCTAGCCCAGTCTCTTGCCTGGTGCAAAGAGCATGCTAGAAGACTAGAAGGTGTGCTGGTTGGATGAGTCATGTTATTTACTTCATACCATGGATGGTCATGTATGGATTTGCCATCAAAAACATGAGGCTCATGATCCATCATGCATGGTATCAAAGTGCAGGCCGGTGGAGGCAGTTGTATGATGTGGGGCATGTTTACTGGCAGGAACTTGGACCCCTGGTGCATGTGGAACAACGTATCACTGGTCTCCGCTATCGTCAACTGCTTGCTGACTTTGTACACCCCACTACGTTAAACATTTTCCTGAATGGCGATGGTGTCTGCAAAGATGAAAATGCGCCAAGTGATCAGGCACTTGTGCAGGAATGGTTTGAGGAACACAGTTCTGACTTCCAGCATATCGGGTGGCCTCTAAACTCCCTTGATATCGATCCATTAGAGCACTTGTGGGACATTATGGAAAGGCATATCAGGCATCTGGATACACCAATCACCTCCATACCTGCATTGCTGACTGCATTACAAACAGATTGGTTGGGCATACCTCCTCGAACGCTTCTGCCATCTTGTTTAATCAATTCCACGTCGGATAGCTGCTGTACTGAGGGAAAAAAAAGGAGAACCTACAAAGTATTAGGTAGATTATAATTCAGTGATCATAATTCAGTGATCACTCAGTGTATGTTACGTTCTTAATAGTGGAAATTCAATCAAGTGCAGAAAACTAGCAGAAGCAAATCTGGCTTTAAACTTCTTTAAAACAAAGCATATCGAAAAGCCTAACACTTATTTTAGAACATTTTAAAATAAAAAATATAGTTTTTGCCATATTCTTAGAAGTATTCCACAGGAATATTTCTACATGCATGCATATGCCTATGAAAATATCTATTAGCTGTTGTGATGTCCTAGTTGAGTATTAATTTATAAAAAAAAATAATTAAAATATAATTTCTTCTTATATCCACTACTCAGAAGATAATGAATATATTGAGTTTCATAAAACTTTTCCATTGAATTTATCCATATATAAAAGTGGATCAACACATGCAATCCATATTGATGATCATTGATTATATGGAAAAACTGATAGTTAAGAAGTTGGCAGTTAATAGATTTTTCCATTACTTTGAAAAGAGTAAAGTGCAATGGGTCAATAATTTCATAATAGGGATTTGCCACCCTTTTAGGGACTGGCTAGATATCAGAAAATTTCCAACCAGAATGTTCCCTTCTGACATTCTTTTGATTGAAGACCATAGAGGATATTGAGTGGAGCATACTGGAAATGGTAGGAAGTGGTTTACCAATACTTGATTGTCAATACAGGAGTTAGAAGAACAGTAGGTTGCTAATAAGTCAGCTTTATCTTTAGCTGAGGAGGCAAAAGAAGCACTGACGATTCTTTTGCCTCCTCATCCACTGATAAGTTTTGTTCTTTTGTCCATCTGTACTCCCACCTCTGTTAAAAATCAGGTTTTAAAACCCAGTTAAAACTATACTCCCACCTCTGTTAAAACCTGAGTTTTAACAGAGGTGAGAGTATAGATGGACAAAAATTGCAGCGAAAGTTTTGGCAAGAGACCAGAAAGCTTGAATACAATTTGGACTAGAAGAAAGTTTCCTGCTCTTCTCCATTCAAATTCTAGTTTGGATCGATAACTGCTTTATAATTGTTGCGAGCTTTTGTGCAGGCATATAGATGGACCCAGAGATCAGGATGCAAGCCAGCTGTAACATGAAACGTTTTTATCTTGAAGACAGCCTTAGCTGTACATTTATTGGAAAAACAAAAGTTTAGATAAAGGACAGGATTTTAAAGTGGAGTTTGGAAGAAAGGATTTCATGCCCACAAGAATATTTTCAGTAGTGGACAAAGTGCTGTGATGTTTACTGGCTGCTTACCTATCTCTGAACCCAAAAAAAAAAAATAATAATAAACATTAAGGAAGAAGTAACAAACCAAATTATTTTGAATAATATACGTGCATTACATCTAAAAGCACAACAAAATGTAGGGGTGGTACATCCAAGATATTGGCTTATATGGCTTTAAAAATATACAAACGTACAATTAACAGAGAAATCAGACATTCAAAATTTCAACCACAGGTTTACTCAATAGCACTTACCTACGAATAATACAACCTCCACGCCACATAAGGGCAATTGAGCCATAATTAAGTTTCCAACCATAAACCTTAGCTGCTTCTTTCAGCAACATGAATCCCTGAGCATATGAAATAATCTTGGATGCGTACAAAGCCTATTTATTATAAAAATTTAAAAAAAAAAAAATGAATCAACAAACAACTTGAAAAATATTTAATTCAGCAATATTAATGAAATACAATACAGTAGGACCTCAATTTAATGAACAATTGGGAGAAGGGATGGGTGATGCTATTATCGCAAGTCCATTAAATCAAATGTATTTTAAAAACCTATATTAATAACAAACTTACAGTGTACAGGATGTATACAAATGTTATTATCTATAACATGGATGGGACATGCTTATATTGAAAATGGCTTGCGTACAAGAACATTTACTTTTATAAAGAAAAAATATGTTCCAGACCATAAATAATCTGAAATCATTTGTTGCAAGAATGCATGAGAATCATAAAATGAAACCTTCAGTGTTTAGTAGAGTCAAGAAAAAAAAAAAATCATTCAAAGACACTGGGCAAAAATTATCCTGTATTAATAATAAATATATAGGTAATAAATAATACTGGATATTATAGAGAGATCATTGAAAATTGATTTCAGAAAAAGTTTCAGTTCAACCTTTTTTGAAGATAAAAAAAAAATTCCATAAAACGCAGTGTTGCTAAATGATGCTCCGTCACATCCCAATGAGAGCATACTTAAATCAGATAATGGTCTTATAGTGGCAAAATTTTTTCCCCCAATTTTTGTATCTCAGCCGATGGATCAAGGAGTGATTTCATCGAAAATGATGCTATCCATCTGATCTGCTCAGAATTCTTGGAAGAAGAAACAAAAGAGAAAGGTGAAATATTTATTGAACAACAAGTTAAGAGGACATTGGCTTCACAAGAACTGGAAGACAAAATGGCAGATATTGAGCGAAATGACTGATAGTCATTTCATCTTGTAGTGAATAGCTTTCATGATAACATTAAGGAAAATGAGAGCAGAAATATCAATCTAGCTCTTTTATTTACACTCGTCCCTGGATTTTTTTCAGACCAACATGCAATGTCAATGAAGAGCATAGGGAATGATTCCACTAGGACAGTCAATGGAGAGGAGGCATTGAAGAAGATGAGGTTGGATGACATTATGTTGGTGGGAACGGGAATGATATCTGGTCTTCTGTTCAGACTGATCACCAAAGACAAAGATGCTTAAATCAGGAACTTTTTTTTTTTTTTGATTAACCTGAGGAGGGTTTTTACTTTTTAATTTGTAATTTTTTTTTAACTTCCTATTTATGTGTAACAGAAATATTTTGTACAAAAGTTAACATATTACTGCCACCAATATTTGAGAGCATGCATTGCAACTCTCTCAAATATTAAGTATTTTTGTAAATCAAACTTCTTTTTTTTTTTTCAAGCAAACAAAAGTATCATATATTTGCACCACTGATGCAGGGAATGAACTTTGCTGAAAGCACATTCCATAAGCCATCAGTGGTAGCAGATTAGTTATAGTTTCTGTCCTTCCCCAATGTGTGAAAAGGCTTGAACTAAAGTCCTGACAAGGCAGTTTAAAGCTATATGCACTTGTTTCACACCACAGCTGAATTAGCTGGCCACGAGAATTGTTCACATGGTTTTTACCCCTGAAAAATCTGGTTTTTCATCCAGAAAAATAGGAACATTAACAATAGAATATATGCAATTTATAGGCACAATACACCGATTTATTATTGATCAGTTATATTTGTATTTAACTTCACTTTGTTTCTTTGTAGCTCTTTATGATAATCACCAGAGCAGTTAAAACAAAGTACTGGCTTCTCCAGAAACTTCTTGCAATAGTATGCTTTATCTCCAGACTGAAAGTATTGCTTATGGCTGGTTACCTTTTGTCCCTTCATATTTAGTGGAAATTTCAGACTTGTGAGAAATGGGATCATGTCAATTGGTAGCAAGACAACAGAGTTTGGTGTAAGAGACAATTTGGTGCATGACATTTTGCTCAATGTAGCAATTTGGTGAAAGACAACTAGTGGCTGCAACAGTCACATATAAAACAGAAATTAAGAAAATCATTGAAGTAGAAGGTTTGGAAAACCAAGAAAAATTTTGGTCACTAAGAAAGCACGAATGCAAAATATTTAGAAAATAACAGAAAAAAGAAAAAAATATATATTACTTTAGTTTTTGTAAATGCATTCAAGCCAATCCCAGTCACAGATAGGACTGGCTTCAATGCAAAAGTTTGTGTATGTCCTTTAATACTGTGTTCGAGTACAGGAACCTCATCTGAAAAAAAAAAGACATCGAGCTTCTTGAAAGGATGCAAAGATGGGCAATATGCATGATGAGATCGGCAAAAGGACGACCATATGATGAAAGACTCAGATTATGTGGGCCACAGACACCAGCAGCCAGGCACCTCTGATCGAGGTTCATAAATTCTGAGAGGGGTTAGTAAAATGAATCGGGGTGTAATTTTCACACTGTTATAGAGAATTTCAGAACATATGGTGATAAATTCAAATTGCAAGGGAAGAAGTTTAGACTACAGGCTCTCCCTGGCTTATGTAATACACGACTTACGGAATTCGACTTTACGTAAGTTTTTACCAGCCCGTGCAGACTTAAAAAAATTGCGGAAACATATTTTGCATCCTGTAGAAATAAATGGAGGTATTGAAAATATTATAAATGTGAACCCAATAACACACTGTTTTTTTCTTTTTTTTTTTGGTAATTCGTTCCAAGACCTTGGAAATTGAGATTTTCACTATATAACTAAGCTATTTATCTCTCTAAAAGGTCATTTTTATATGGAAATTGCACTATACTTTCATCGTTATCATATGCTCTGTTATAAGAATCAATGGCCAACCGGGCTAGCCGGGTGGGTAAAGTGCCTGCCTGGCAATCCAAAGGTCATGGGTTCAAATCCCGCCTTGGGCTTGGATCAAAGTACTGCAAAAACCTTGGGAAGTGCATTATGGCCACAGAAGCCAATGTGCCAACAACTACCAAAGAAAAAAAATAAAAAAATAAAAAAAATAAGAATCAATTTTGTGTTATTTTTTCTAAAACATACACCAATGAGCAAAAACATTATGACCCCCTACCTAATATGATGTTGGTCCTCCCCGTGCATCCAAAACAGCTAGTACCTGGCGAGGCATGGATGCTACAAGATTTCTAAATGTGTCTTGTAGTATCTGGTACCAACACGTAACCAGCCTTTAACTCCTGTAAGGTCCGTGGTTGAGATTCCACAGATCAGCATTGCTGTTCCAACACAAACCACAGATGCTCGATGAGACTGATGTCTGTAGAATTTGGAGGCCAGGACAATACCTGAATGTCTTCCTCATGTTACGCGAACCAGTCTCGAACAATCAGGGTTGTGTGGCATGGTGCATTATCCTGCTGAAACATGGCACTGCCAGAGGAGAAGACTGTTGCCATGAAAGGGTGTATGTACCTGGTCAGCAATGATGTTTAGGTAGATGTCACAGTGCCTGGCACATGGACAACTGGACCCAGGGCATCCCAGCAGAACATCGCCCAAAGCATGACACCGCCGCCACTGGTTTGTTTTCATTTCATGGTGCATTCAGGCGCCATCATTTCCTCAGGAAAATGCACATGTACCCGGCCATCCACATGGTGCAACAGGAAAAGTGATTCATTGGACAGACAACCTTCTTCCAATCACTCAAGGTCCAGTTTCAATGCTCGCGTGCCCATTGTAGGTGCTGTCACCGGTGCAGTGAACCATGGTTAGCATGGGCACTCGGAGCAGCCCCATTTTCAGCAGAGTTCAATGTACTTTGTGTTGTGAGACATTACTGCCGTCACCAGCATTTCAATTACTGGCAAGTTGCACCACAGTCACCTTTCTGTTGCCACGTACCATCCAGGAGAGCCTTCACTCACCTCAAGCATCAATGAACTGTGGTCATCCAACACCTCACCGGCACAGTTCGTGGTTTCACCTCCTCGGACCACTTTCGGTAGGTACTAACTGCAGCTGACCAGCCGTGCCGTTTCGGATATGCTCTGACCCAGTCATCTGGCCATTACAATTTGACCTATGTCAAACTCACCTAAGTCCGCTGCCTTTCCCATCTGAAGAACAAGAGTAATGATTAACAGAGTTCAATATCAGGTGTTTTTTATACTGTGTCCCGACAGGTGTTTTTTATACCATGTTCTTGAAGTACTGATCTCTGCTGAATTCTATTTAGAGCCGCATTTTCTTTTTGTTCTGCTCACTGTATACTTTTGAAATCGTTGCTTTCGACACACCAGTGATTTCTTTTTCACAACTGTATCTCCCAATAAACATGTTTGAACAATAACGTCTTTCTGAAAATTGGAAAGATTATCACTCTTTCCCATGACCAGACTGACCAAGAAGCCCAGGAAAGAGCACAATATAGTAAACCCCCGCTATTCGTGGGGGTTATGTTCCTGAGAATTACGCAAATACCGAAAACGTGAATACTGAGTTATAGCTCCCATAGTAATAAAAGGGTTCCATTCCAAAGTATGAAATATATAAGAAAAAAAATTAGTCTAAAATTTTATCTATGTATGTATTATATGTACCTTCATAATATGACTATATACATAGAGAGTACATAGTGAAATACGAGCATAAGGCATCGAAATGAAAATAAGAAACAATTTAATATTAAATGTAATATTTATTAGAAATTTCAAACAAATCTTTCAAACCAGTGCCTTTGCTAGCTAAAAAACTTATCCCACCAGTGCTATTACAAGTTTCGCTAAAGTGTTGATAAAGGCGTTTTGCCTTTTCACGAATGATGAGTGAACTTAAAAGAATTTTATTTCGAGTTCAGTCTTCTATCCACAGATTTAAAGCTTTTTCTATTTTTTTCTAATTTAATATCACGAGTTACAGAGAAAATTTTTGAAGCAATTAGGGTCGCCGTAGGGTCTGTTTTCACGGATCCTACGGCGGATTTTTTCTTCCGATTTCTTGATTGATCGTAGCGTTGACTCATTGATTTTATGTTTTGCCACTGATGAGACACTTTCACCATTATAAATTTTGTCTAATAACTCAATTTACTCGCTAATGTCATCACCTTCTTTGATCTTTTCACAATTCCCTTGTTATTCATAGCCATATTTTTGTAGGGGTTAGAAAAGAACTTGTCCACAATAAAGTCACTTTCTTTTAACCGTTAACACACTCAAAAAAGTCTGTTTACACTAACACCTGCAAAACGGTAGATTTTTCACTTTTGTAAGCATATCAATTTATAAATTGATAAATTTATTCAATTTATAAGCATTTAAAAGCAAACAACGAAACCTTCCATAACAAGCACAGAACACATACTGAACAAGGATTAGCAGGAAATATCCATGCTCACAATTTTGTCACCCCTTTCCCCCCACCCATGAGTGCTGTTTTGACCGGGAAAGATGATTTTAGCCACTCCCATGTTTTTTATAGTGAGAAATGTTCACGGCACTTTAAAATTCACATTTTTTTAGGTTTCATTTTATATTAAATCAGTGACCGCGAATAGTGGGGGTTTACTGTATTTACTTAATACCAAGGAACTTTTGATCACACTGTGTGACAACGAACACTTAATTATCTGTTGACAGCCAACTGCAAAAGGTTTTTTGGCAGTCAGTGTATTATTATCATTACACTGTATTAATATCATTATATAAATAACATTAATGCATCATTTTTATAATTAATATTAATAGCCTATGCAATATGCATTAATAAAAAAAGAAATAATTTGAGAATATCTACTGATCTGATTTTTATAAAATTTGAGAATGGTTGACAAATCATTCTGAAAGAGCTAAATATAAAATTTCACGAAAATTCACACAGTAAGAGTTGAATCGTTACAAGCAGACAGATATACAAAGATATAACTGCCACATTTCTATTTTATGAAATTAGTTTATAAAATTCACCTCATTTATGAAATTCAGGATGGCTTAACAAATATTTATAAAAGAGCCAAATGTAAAATTTCATGATAATCCATCCAGTGAGGATCATATTACTAGGACATATGGTCAAAAATAATAATTTCTATTGGAGGAATTTTATGAAATTTGGGATGGTTATATAAATCTTTCTAAAAAAAAAGCATAAAATTTTATGAAAGTCCCTTACATGTCACCCATGTTATTACATGCAGACAGACAGATGGAAACCATGGCAAAGACAATAGGTGCTTTACACATACATCCTAATGTGCCTAAAGATGAAGGCAGTTAGTGTACTCATTCAAAAATATGAACAGTACACAGATAACTAAATTGAAAGCATGTGAAAAGTTTCCACTTTCAGTCTCACTTTGTCATACAATAAATTTTCGCATTGAATTTACCAAATCATCATGATTACCAAATTGTTGTAGCCACCAAATTGTCTCACACACTGAACTGTCACACATCAATGTCTCATAGACTGAATTTTCATGCATTGAACTGTTGCATAAAGTGCAATGAACTGAAATGGACCTATGTGAAATGTCCTTCAGTTTTCTCCAATAATAACAACTTCTCACAAACAACCCTTCTAAGTACACAGTCAATGTGAGTGGTCCTTTAGGCACCTCAGATCACAACTTGGTGATTCTCTTCTCCAATGGAGCCTTTATCTCATGGCTATTCCCAACCTCGTGTTGCTCGGCATTACAAGAATGCAAAATGGGATGACTTGCAAGATTTCTTTTCTTTTCCTTGGTTGGATTACTGTTTCGAAACTTCTGATGTCAACGTTTGCTCAGATCGTGTCAGGTCAGTGAAATTATCGTGTAGGAATGGAATCCTTTATTCCACGCTCAACTTTAAAATCTCGTCCTTTATCTAAACCTTGGTTTTCCAATAAATGTGCTAAGGCTCTTCAAGAAAAGAATGTTGCATATCATAATTAGCTTGTTTCCAATTCTTCAGTTTCATTTTCTGCCTACACCAAAGATCGCAACAATTGTAAAGCAGTTATTAATCATCATCCCAAACTAGAGTTTGAACAGGCTAAGAGTAGAAAACTTGCTTCTTGCCCTAATGGTAGCTGAGCATTCTGGTCTCTTGCCAAAGCTATTTGCACATCTCTGCTCCCACCTCTGTAAAAACTGTACACAGTACAGTTACAACAGAACCAGATGGTTCTGTTGTAACTTCAGCCAAGGATAAAGCTGACCTGCTAGCATCCCATTTTTCTTCCAACTCATGTATTAATGATCTTGATAAAACACCTCTCACCATTCCCAGAATTCTCCATTCAATGCTTCCTGCGGTCTTCCGTCAAAAAGATTTTGACAAATCTTGATGCTAAGGAAACTCAAGGTCCTGATGGTATTTCTCCACTTGTTCTGAAAATCTGTGCTCCTGAACTTACTCTTGTTCATTGCCACCTATTTTCACTTTCTTATTCCAAAGGTGTTTTTCCTTCTGCTAGAAAATTTGCTCATATCCATACAGTTTCTAAAAAGGGTGACAAATCCCTCCCATCCAATTATTGTCCAATTCTACTCTTTCTAAAGTAATAGATAATTTAATTAACTGCCAACTCAAAACTACAAAAAACTTTCCGTCTGATCAATGATCGCCAGTACGAATTCTGTCAGTGTCTATCCACTGATGATATTCTGGGTTACGTTACCTCATTTATGGACAAATTCAATGGAAAAGTTTGGTGAAACACAAATAGTTGCTCTTGACATCTCAAAGGCTTTCGATTGTGTTTGGAAAAAAGGTCTTCTGAACAAACTTCCAATAATTGGTTATCCAGTTTTCTGTCTGACCGCTTACTGAGGGTGATGGTAGATGGCTCTGTCTTCTACTTCTCCACTAATAGTGGTGTCCCCCAAGGTACAGCTCTTTCCCTCACTCTTTTCCTCTTGTATATTAATGAACTTCTTCTATTGACCAGAAATCCTATCCATAGTTTCGCTGATGATAGCACACTTCATTCCACTTCCCAGTTTGAAAAGCCTTGCCCTGCTCAATCAGCTTCAACTTCTCGAATATCCGCTACCAATTCCTTAAATACCAATCTCCAGGTAATTCTCAGTGGGGCAAGGACAATTTAGTTGATTTCAATCCTTCTAAAAGCCAGTCCTGTCTTATATCTCATAAAAAGGATTCTTCTGGTCCTATGCTTATCTTTGGTGACACTCTGATTTCTAGACAAGATGATATATCTCTTTTGGGGATTACCCTGACTTCTAATCTCTCTTGGCACAAGGAAATTACAAATATTGCTTCCTCTGCATCTAAAAAACCGTTTTCTCTTTCGCTCCCGGCGTTACTTTTCTTCCAAACAGCTGTTCACTCTGTACAAATCGCAAATCGGCCCTACCATGGAATATTGTTCCCACATCTGGGGTGATGCCCCCAAAACCTCTCAGGTTTCTACAGGGTGTCTCAAAAATATTGGTACAAACATTTAGGGGAGGTAGCTAACATCTAAAGGAATGTGAATTGCATAGGAACCCATAACCGGAAACGTCACCGTAAGTCGGTACACGGTGCAGTTCATCAGTTTGTGAGAGGGAAAATTTCTGGTTTACTCATTCAAGCAGTAGTCGTCGCACGAAGAGCATGCATCAATATACAAACTGTGAGCTGGCAGACATGCACCTAGTGTATGGATTAGCAGAGGGCAATGGACAAGCCGCTCAACGAATTTATGGAGAATGCTTCCCAGACAGACATGTACCAGACCACCGTTTGTTTGCGTGTGTGCATCAAAATTTGTGCGATTATGGGTCATTTAGAGGTAACAGGGGCAGACCACATTCAATGCGAACTCCAACCATAGAAGAAAGTGCGTTGGATGCCGTCCAGAAAAATCCTACTACCAGCACACGTGACATTGCCTCTGCCTTAGGAGTGTCTCGTTGCAGTGTACAGTGTGTCTGGCACGATGATTCCTTACACCCCTTTCATCTCCAAATGGTTCAGTTACTGCTCCCCCAAGATCATCCTGCACATGTGGCTTTTGCGCAGTGGTTTCTCCAAGAAAGTGTTCAAGACTTGAATTTTCCAGCCTATGTTTTGTTCACGGATGAGGCTTATTTCACTCGGGAAGGCTTATTCAATCAGTACAATGCTCATGTGTGGGCTCACGACAACCCACACGGTGTGCACCCCAATGCGGCACAACATCGCTTCGCAATAAATGTGTGGGCAGATATGGTCGGTGACTGCTTAGTCGGCCCATACCTGTTACCATCCCGCACGAACTCTGCTAAATATTGGATCTTTCTTGAACAAGTTCTACTAGAGTTACTTGACGATATTACAGCAAATGTTAGATGCAACATTTGGTTTCAACATGATGGGGCGCCTACCCATTATGGAAAGTGTGTTCGTGACAATTTGAACAGGTGTTTTGGGTGTCGATGGATTGGCCGTGGTGGACCAGTTGCCTGGCCCCCACGCTCATCTGATTTATTGGGCAATGATTTCTTTCTGTGGGGGGCCCTCAAATCTATCATGTATGAATCGCCTGTGGAGACGGAAATGGATCTCATGGCGAGACAAGTCTGCGCTGCTGCTACTGTCAAAGAAACTCCAGGTGTGTTTGGCCACGTCCGCCAATTCATGCTGCGTATGTGTCACGCATGCATAGCGTCTCATGGTGGAAGCTTCGAGCATCTGTTGTAACATCATGAAATGCATCCATCTTGTACTCCATTGTTAATATTATGTCAAATAAATGTTTGCCACTAATTACTGTCTTGTGTCATTTTTGCTTCTTGTGCCTCTGCTACTACTTTCCTGTGATGTTTACGGTTATGGGTTCCTATGCGATTCACATTACTTTAGATGTTACCTACCTCCCCTAAATGTTTGTACCAATATTTTTGAGACACCCTGTAGAGTCCATTCAGAAGAGAGCAGTTAGGTTAATTAATGACTACTCCTAACAGAGTATCTCCACTCGCTGTCTCATAGACGTATGTTTCGGCTGCATGCCTTTTCTATAGATACTTCCATGGGCACTGTTCTTTTGAATTGGCTTCTACAATTCCCACTCGCTCTTTGAAAACAGTCAGAACTCATGCAGCCAACAGCCATTTGCTGTCCAATTTCAAATCCACAGAACCAACTTTTCATCTTCCTCGTTTATTCATTCAACTGCCGTTTTCTGGAGCAACCTTCCTTCATGCATATTTTCTGAAAATTACAGTCTATAGAAGTTCAAGTCTAATGTCAACAAATATCTTCTTTCATCTTCTCAACCTCCAACCCATGCACGGTACAAAGTACTATAAGTTCTAATACCTCTCGTGTTTGGGGTTTTCAAAAAAAAAAAAAAAAAAAAAACTTTGTGCAGTAGGACATCCCTAACTTTGTCAGGCAACCTCACTTATGATAGCAAGGTGAAATTCATACAAATTCACTTTCATACAAGATTAATTATTGCACAGTATTCAGAACTATAAATTGAAAAATATGAATTGCCAGTTTTCTTGTGCTGAACAGCTCTTTTCCCACATGGATAGTAATACATCATTTGTTCTTTACAATACACTCCAGAAAATTTTATTCAGCAACAACTTTAGGATTCATTTTTGTTTGGGCTCTCTTGTTTCTGACTTTTACCATTTAATTTAATTGTTCTAATCCACATTCATGAATTTTAGTCTGTGCAACCCAGGCTTTGTGCTCAGGTGCACCGTCATGGAGTAGCAAAACCTGATGACCCAACTTTATTCGTCTTTTTTCTCCAAAGTGCAGCTTTTAACTTTTGTATAAGGCTGACATAATATTGACCTGTTACTGTAGTTTTAGGTGCAAGTAAATCAATTAACAATAATCCTTTTGTGTCCCAGAAAATTTGTCAACACTTTTATAGCTGATGATTGGGTTCAAACCTTTTTCAGGATTGCAGATACCTTGTGATTCCACTGAATGCTTTCTACTTTAGGATGTAGCAAAGTTTCATCACCAGTCACAAATTATGTAAAAATCTATCAGGATTAGCAAGAATTAATTTTAAATTCTCTTTTGATGACTCCACTTTCTGATGTTAGCCATGAATGAAAGGTTTCTGGGAAGCCATCCTGCACAAACTTTGAATATTCCTAAATTCTAATGCATTAATGTAAAATGCTTCCATGGGAAATGTTAAGTACTTTTTCAAGTTCAGACAATTCAGTTCATTTGTTTTTCTAAAATTTTTTCTTCGACAAAGGCGAATGTTTCAGAAATGATTGTTTAAGATGGTTGGTCAATCAGACCTCAAATCATCAACTGACTACTACTGTCTTTTGCACTCTGCCGACCATGTTGCAACAGTAGCATTACTGGGTGATACTCCCCCAAACACCATATTCATTCTTTAGCATTGATGTCCTCTGGTCTAAAATTTGTTACTGAATCATTCTCAATTTGCTGGTTATTCATTCTTTCACCTGTCCATAAAAAAAACTTTAGAAACTGAATCTTTCCATGTTATTTTATAAGATATTAAGATTAAGCTATCAAAATAGCCTATTATATAATTTATTAACACATTTTATAGTATTAGTAACGGCCGCATGGTGCAAGAAAGCCTATGGCTTATGCTGCACCAGCCAAAAAAAAAAAATCCAAACAAAACAATGATAAAAACAAAAAAAAAATAAATAAATAAAATAAATAACTAAATAATAATAATTAATAAATAAAAAAATAAATAAAATAAAAAATAAATAAAAAAAATTAAACCTATCATCCTATGCGCTTCCCTTACCCGAAAGTACTATCCAGATGACCTTTGAATTTCCCCAAACTGTCGGCCTCTACCACCCATGAAGGCAACTTATTCCAGTAATTTATAATTCGCTGGCTAAAATAAAACTTCCTGCAGTCCAATCTAAACATTTCCCCCCGTAACTTGAATTTATGTCCCCTAGTTCTAGCATAATTTATAATCTTGAAAATTTTGTCATTCATTTTACTGATGCCCCTCAGAGCCTTAAACGCCTCAATCAAATCTCCTCTAAGGTGTCTAGTTTCCAAACTCTGCAACCCACATATTCAAAGTCTTTCTTCATAAGGACGTCCTTTTGCCGATCTCACCAGGCGAGTTAACCGTCTTTGTACCCTTTCAAGAAGGAAGCTCGATGTCTTTCTTTAGGTGCGGTCTCCATACTTGAACACAGTATTCCAAGTGTGGTCTAACATAAGCCTTATATAATGGATTATCACGTCCCTATCTCTACTTGCAAAAGTTCGATAGATCATTGATAGGACACCATGGGCCTTCCTTGCAACTTGTTTACAATGCTCAGAGAATTTCATGTCTGACCGTATCGTAACACCCAAGTCCCTTTCCTCCAGTACTGGGTTTAGTTGAACTTCCCCAAGTGAATAAGTTATTTTGGGATTACTGTTTCCCAGGTGTAATACCTTACACTTTGTTGGATTAAAGCACAGCTGCCATTTTTCTGACCATTCTTGAAGTCTATCTAGGTCTCTCTGAAGAAGCTCAGCTTGACAGTGATCATTAACTACTCTACCAATTTTAACATCATCTGCAAATTTAGACATCGCGCCCTCTATCCCTTTATCAATGTCGTTTATGAAAATTAAAAACAACAGTGGTCTTAATACTGATCCTTGGGGAACCCCACTTCTTACATCAACCCAATCTGAGGAATAGCCATTTATCACAACCCTCTGCCTCCTGCCCTGAAGCCATCCTTCTATCCATCTAAGGATTTTCCCAGTGATTCCAACCTGTTCCAGCTTATAAAGCAACCGCTCATGTGGGACTGAGTCAAAAGCTTTGCTGAAATCTAAATAAACAATATCAAAATTATTCCCTAAATCCAGCTCGTGAGTGACCCTTTCAAAATAGTGAACCAGATTTGTTAAATATGATTTTCCCTTTACAAAACCATGCTGAATATCCTTGAGAATTCGATCCAAATGATCCTGAATTCCACCCTTGATCATTGCCTCCATGATTTTCCCTACTACTGAAGTCAGACTGACAGGTCGATAATTTCCAACTTCACTTTTAGAGCCACCCTTATGTATGTCTTTCATTTGCACTTTTCCAATCCAAGGGAATCTCCCCAGAGTCTAGTGATGCTCGCATAATTAGCCTCAATGGTTCAATGCACTTGCTTGCCGCCTCTCTTAAGATTATAGGGTATATTCCATCAACTCCAGGAGCCTTACTGGTCTGTAGGCTCGAAAGTTTTTTCATTAAATAATCTTGCGAAATTTCAATATCACCCTGTTATATACCCTGTTCTTGGAACATTTTGACCACCACTCATATTTTAATAGTATAATGAGAGAGAGAGAGAGAGAGATAGAGAGAGAGAGAGAGAGAGAGAGAGAGAGAGAGGTGAGGCTGCATACCTTTCTTATGTGATCAATTAGCTCCTCTTTGTTTCCTTGATATTTCATATTGGAAGGGCCAGGAAGTACCTGACTTGCCTGCATCCTGTCATCTTTTAATGAAGATAGGCAGCGGGCAAATACTGCCTCTCCTAATAAAACAAAATGGAAGTGCTTAAGGTTACCACTAGCATTCATTGATGTACATATTAAAATTTATTCATGGCAAGTTACAATATTTTAATGTATCAAGAGGCCTTACATCTGAGCAACTTCTCATCCTTACAAAAGAAATTATAAGAAAGCATCTGAACAACTCATTAATTTGTTGATTATTATTTGACTATATTCAATCTGGTAATTCTGAAAAGCCATTTCTAACATCTCCTTAAATAGACTGAGGTTGCCATGTTCTAGCAGACTAGTTAAAAATCTACCCAAAAGTCAGCCAGCATGTATTACTGGGAACAGTTAGCATTTCTTCCTGGATAATAATAAAACACAAATATTCATTCAATTTAATGGAAATCCCATTTCAGAAAACAATTTAGTAAATTTAGTAATTAAACAGCAGCAATGTTAAAAAAAAAGTTGGAGTGAGGATTAAATCTGAGTGTCTGCAATTCTGCCCATACATGATAGGAGGGAGTATATGATGAGAGCCTTGTCAATCAATTTGGAAATGGAGAGATTGTGCAAGGGTCACAGGGTAGATATTTTCTTAGTGTGATCTGTGCTTGTTAACAGGAGAACTGCTCCTACAGGGATGGATACATTTTAAATAGAAAGGGTGCAAGAATGTTTGCTGATGCTATCAACGCAGCATTATGTCGGATGAAAAACTGCTAGCGTTGGGTAAACACAGACCAACATATTAGTCTGTGTTAAATAGTCTATGTCTAATAGATTATACCAATAGAATATAATAGCTGCACACAGAGTCGAAAGTGATTTTTGCACCTTCTATTGGAATGAGCAGCAGCCTAGAAAGCGAGGTAGTGGAGATTTCAAGAACTGTTGGGAGTCATCATGAAATAAATAAATACTTTGGCTGTGTTAAGGTAATTAAGAGTAAGAACAACTGCATGTATACTTGCATGTACGCCAATGACGAGTATAGTAAATAATTTGGTGAATTTGAAGTTCTGGTCAAGACATCAAATGAAGATATTGTTGGAATTTCAGAGAAGTGGTGTCACTCAAATATAAGGAATGCAGAATTTGAATATGGGGAGTACAATGTATAGCTGTGCAGAGAAACAGTGGGACAGTAAATTAGAATGTCTTACAACGGCAGATTTAAAATTTCCAGATATTGACTGGAACTTGTGGTTTTGTCACTCATGGACTAGCAAAATTTTTGTGAATTTTTGAATGACTCTTTTTCCACAGCAGCAGCATGTTAGAGAGACAACATGAGGGAGTAATATTGTTGATCTGATTTTCAATAGTGATTATTCATGCATTCATAATCCACAGATAAAAGAACCACCAAGTGGCAGTGATCAGAGTGTGTGATTTGGGATTTACTTAAAGATGTAACTACCATCAAGTGTAAAGGGAGGGTTTTTTAATTTCGTAAAGGTGTCTCCAGTGATCTCAGACAGTTTTTATATTATATACAGTGGGTCCAACTGATGATGTTACCATCAGGGAATTCTAAATGGGAAGTGCTCAAGGAATTAATCATAAAAGCTGCTAGGCTTTTCATATACTAAGAAATATACTTTTCATAACTAAGAAATACTGTTCAAGATTTAGACCTAAATGGATGTCAGATGAAATAATGAGGCTCATGGCTGAGAAGAAAAGTTCATGGGATGCATATAAATTTTCAGGTGACAGAAACCTATGGTAGATATAAAGTAGCTGGTAATAAAGTCACAAAGGAGGTCAGGCAAATGAATGCAGATTAAAAGAAATTTTTGGAAAGGATACGAAGTAAAACAGCAAAGACTTCTTTACTTATGTAAACACTAGAAGGAAGTGCTTACATAAGTAAAGTCATAAGTTACATAAGGTCCACTGGATATTGATGGTTTGATTGTTGATGATCATGCTTAGGTTGCTGGCAAACTGAATGAGTATTCTGCATCTACATTTGCGCATGAAGAATTCTCTAGGGAAGGGGATGCCAGAAGTTTATCAAGGTCTAAAAGGGAACTGTATGAATTTGTAATAACTAAGAAGAAAGTGGAAGAAAATTTGAAGTTAAACATAAGAAAGGTACCTGAGGTGAATGGGATTTACCCAGTTATATTAAGGGAGGCAGAAAGGTAAGTAAGCAAACCTTAGCCATAATTATAAGAGTAATCTTGGATTCAGGGGAGTTCCCTGCAGACTGGTGATGTGTGAATGTATCCCCCAATTCACAAAGGGGGATTGAAGGGTGACACGAGTAATTACAGACCAGTTTGTTTAATTTCTTTTCCGGGTAAAATAATGGAGTCACTGGTTAAAGATGCAATCCAGGATCATCTAGACAAGACTACAGCAATAATTCAGACACAGCATGGGTTTGTTAAGGGAAAGTCTTGTCTGACAAGGATAGGATATTATGATGTGGTTACAAAGGAACTGGATGCAAAAAATAATTTTGATATCATATATTTGGATTTCAGGAAACTTTTGACACTGTTGTGCATGAAAAACTATTATATAAATTGGAGCAGAATAGTATTAAGGGTAAGTTGCTACAATGGATAAAAGGATGGTTAAGTGGGAGAAGACAGAGGGTGGTAATCAATGGGTGCTGCTCTTCGTAAACTAATGTTATTAGTGGAGTTCCACAGGTTTCAGTGTTGGGTCCACTGTTGTTTTGTATATTTATCAATGATATTGATGAAGGTATATCAGGCTTAATGTCGAAGTTTGCAGATGATACAAAGGTTGGCAGGGTTGTTAATGACAGTAATGGCAGTGTGTTACTGCAACAGGATCTAGATAATTTGGGCAGATGGGCTAAGAAGTGGCAACTGAAGTTTAACCTTGACAAATGCAAAGTACTACATATGGGTAGAAGTAACCCCAGAGAAATGTACCAACTGTGTGGTACTACACTTAAGGTGGTAGAGAATGAAAAAGACCTGGGAGTAATTGTGCAGGCAGATATGAGGTTTTCTGAGCAATGCAGACAGGCTGCCAGGGCAGGTCATGGGGTTTTGTCAATGATATATAGGAATTTTGCTAGCAGGGAAAAGGAGGTGATTGTCCCTCTGTATAAGGCAATGGTCAGGCCAGGCCTTGAGTACTGCGTACAGGTCTGGAGGCCTCATTTTAGGAAGGATGTAGATTTGCTTGAGCATGTACAGAGAAGGGCAACAACATTGGTGAGGGAAATGATCCCTTCATTTCCCTCACCCGAACCTCTTACCAAGAGAGGCTTAAGTACTGCAAATTGCAGTGGCTGGAGACTAGGCACCTGCACGGTGATCTGATTGAGGTGTATAAGGCCTTGAATGGGTTGAGCACGCTGAATTCTGATGGGATCCTTCCACTTGTTCAGATTACGAACCTAAGGGGGCATAAATTCAAATTAAGAAAAGACAGATGTAGAATAGATGTGCGGAAATTTGCCTTTAGCCAGCAGGTGGTTAATTGCTGGAACAAACTTCCATCTTGGATAGGGTGCTGACTCTCTTTAAAAATTACAGCTGTGAGTTACAGGCTCCAAAAAAGCGATAAGTGTTTGCCTTTTTATTTACATAATTGTTATTTTATATTGTACTTAATACATAGTCTTACAGTTATAGTTATGATGGTTATATTTATTTTAATTTAGATAAAGAGTTTTTGTGGATTACCAGTTAATATTACATAAAACCGTTATTTCGTTCAAATTTTGCAGCCATTGTTTTTGTATATAGTGGTAGGGAATTCAAATTTTTAATTGAGGTAGCTAGGTAGCTGTAACGCATAATTATATAGAGTAATACACTTCACTGTTTCTATTAGATAGTGTAGTATTGATATTTAATTAATTTAATTTATTGATCTTATTAATTTAGAATAGCATGCCCCAAACTAGAGCAGCAAAGCAACGGGCACAAAGTGGCAGAAGTGCTGTGACTCGGGGGAGAACTGAGAGGGGCGATTCTCCAACGCATCACAGCCTAAAAAAATGTGCAACTTGTGAAATGTTTGCCGAACTCTCTGCAACGGAACATGATATTGCCAAGGGGGGATGTCTTTGTGTGTGCGTGATGAAAGGAAATCAGGTGACAACTCAGCGTTGTTATGGGCCTATATGGGAGTTTGAAGGACAGGGTGGATGCCCTCAAAAGATCTAAATTTAGGGGCCATTCAAGCTCTCAGTTGCCCACATCAATACCAGAGCTTGCACTTGGTCATCACGCAACACAGCGGCAACCCCCAAGGCAGAATGCACTGGTCCCACAGGAACTAGTAGTTGTTGGTGACTCTATTGCCAGGAAAAGGTTAACATGCTTTGTAAAAAGGATAGGTGGAACAGGACGAGGGTATGTTTGCCAGGGGCAAAAGTTGATGATGTTGTACACGTTGGCACTAATGATATTAAGAATAGGAGACCGGCAGAATTACTTAACAAGTACAGGTCACTGCTGAACAAAAGCCGAGAATTAGGGTTGAATTTGAAAGTGTCTGCAATTCTGCCCAGACACGATAGGATGGAGTATATGATGAGAGCCTTGTCGATCAATGCGGCCCTGGTAAGATTGTGCAAAGCTCAAGGGATAGAATTTTTTTCAGCTTGGTCTGTACTTGTTAACAGGACAGACTAATTCTACAGGGATGGGATACACTTAAATAGAAAGGGTGCAAGAATATTTACTGATGCTATCGAGGCAGTGTTAGGTGGGTCGGAAAACTGATAGCTTGGGGGGATACAAGGACTAATAGCTTAACAGTAGCCGTAGGCAGAGGTGAAGGTGATTCTTGCACAACTTCTATTAGAATAAGTAGCGACCTGCAGCGAGGGGTGTTGGGGGTTTCAGGGACGGATGGCAGTCATCCTGAAATAGGTGGGTATATGGGATGTGTTAGGGTAACTAGGAATAGCAATAGGAGCATGTATGCTTGCATGTATACCAATGCTAGAAGTATAGTAAATAAATTTGATGAATT
Organism: Mastigoproctus giganteus; assembly: GCF_048544385.1. Classification (NCBI taxonomy): domain Eukaryota; kingdom Metazoa; phylum Arthropoda; class Arachnida; order Uropygi; family Thelyphonidae; genus Mastigoproctus; species Mastigoproctus giganteus. Next base: position 1,678,566 of record NC_143580.1, read on the forward strand.
TGAAGTGTTGGTCAAGACATCAAAGGGGGATATTGTTGGGATAACAGAGATGTGGTGTCACACAGATATAAGGAATGCAGAACTGGAATTTGGGGAGTACAATGTGTACAGAAAGGATAGACAGGATATAAAGGGAGGAGGTGTTATGCTGTTAATTAAGAAAAACATAAAATCAAAAGAACTGCACCCAGTTGATATAGATGAACAGTGCACTGTTGATCAGTTTGGTGTGACATAAGCACTGCGAAAGCAAAAATAAGAGTAGGAGTGTGTTGTAGGCCTAATGACTCGAATGAGTACAATGAACAATTATACAGAGAAATAGAGTGGGCCAGTAAATCAGAATGTCTTATAATGGGGGATTTTAACTTCGCAGATATTGACTGGAACTTATGCGTTGGTCACTCACACACTAGTCAGACTTTTGTGGATTTATTGGATGATTGTTTCCTGCAGCAGCATGTTTGAGAGGCAACCAGAGAGGGTAATACTCTTGATCTGGTTATCAGCAGTGATCATTCGTGTATTAAGAATTTGCAGATAATGGAACCACTAGGTGGCAGTGATCACAGTGTACTGATGTGGGATTTACTTAAAGATATAATTACCATCTGGGGTAAAGGAAAGGGTTTTTGCTTCCGTAAAGGCGAGTACAGTGGTCTCAGAAAGTTTTTAAATTCTGTACAGTGGGATAAACTGACGATGTTACCAACAGTAAATTCTAAGTGGGAAGCATTCAAGGAATTAATCGTGGAGGCTACTAAAAGGTTCATACCTATTAAGAAATATTGTTCAAGGTTTAGGCCTAAATGGTTATCTAATGAACTAATGAGACTCGTAACAGGGAAGAAAAATGCATGGGATGCATATAAATTATCAAACGACTCAGAAGCCTATGGCAGATATAAGCTAGTCTGTAATCAGGTCACAAAGGAGGTTAGGCAGGCGAAGGCAGATTATGAGAAATCCTTGGCAAAAGATGCTAAGAAAAACAGCAAGAATTTCTTTATTTATATAAACTCTAAAAGGAAGGGGATGAATCTGATCGGTCCACTTGACATCGATGGTTCGACTGTTGATGATCCTGCTCAGATAGCAAACAAACTGTACATTCACACGTTAGGAATTATTAAGGTTTGAAAATGGCAGAAGGTTATCAAATTGTAGCAGGATACTTAATGATTTTGTAATAACTGAGAGCAAAGTGGAGGAAAAATTGTTAAAGTTAAACATAAGAAAAGCACCTGGGGTGGATGGGATCTATCCAGTTATATTAAAGGAGGCTGCAATGCAACTAAGCAAACCCTTAGCCATAATTATGAGAGCATCCTTGGACTCAGGGAAGGTCCCCACGGGCTGGAGATGTGCAAATGTATCCCCAATTCACAAAGGGGATCGAAGGGTGACACGAGTAATTCTGTCGTTGTGGAAGTTGATTGGTTAGATAAATTTAAGGTGGAACTGGACAGGCATTTGGAGGGAATGGTGTGAAATGGAATTTTTTTTGGCTGATGCTGCATAAGCTCATACACATGCTTTCTTACATCACATGCCACTACTACTACTACTACTAAACTGCTGCAACAGGATCTAGAAAAGTTAGGTAGATGGCTTTAGAAATGGCAAATTAAGCTTAACATTGACAAATGCAAAGTACTGCATATGGGAAGCAGTAACCCTAGAGAAATGTACCAACTATGTGATACTACACTCAAGGTAGTGCAAAATCGAAAAATCCTGGGGTAATTGTGCAGTCAGATATGAAGAACTCTGCAATTCTGACAGTCTGCCAGGACAGCTCATGGGGTTTTATCAATGATATAAAAGAATTTTGCTAGCAGGGACAAGGAAGTGATTATCCTATTGTATAAGGCAGTGGTCAGGCTACATCTTGAGTACTGCATATAGGTCTGGAGGCCTCATTTTAGGAAAGATGTGGAGTTGCTGGAACGAGAACAGAGAAGGACAATGATATTGATGAGCAGAACAAAGGAGTGCTCTTTCCAAGAAAGGCTTCAGTTCTGCAAAACTGCAGTCTGGAGACAAGGCACCTGCAAGGTGATCTGACTGAGGTTTTAAATGCTTTGAATGGATTGAGTAAGCTCAATGGTGATGGGATTCTTCCTCTTGTTCAGACCACACACACATTCAAACTGAAGAACCTTTGCAGAATAGATGTGCTGAAGTTTGCATTTAGCTAATGGTGGTTGATTGTTGGAACAAACTTCCATCTGTTGTTGTGGAAGTTGATAGTTTAAATAAATTCTAGCGAGAACTAGACAAACTATTGTAGGAAATGAATAGGTGAAATGGGAGGTTTTTTTTGACTAATGCTGTATAAGCTTGCTTTCTTGCATCATTTGCCACAGTTAATGCTAAGGTGACAGCAACAACTTATTACTACCAAGTTGTTGTTGTTGTTGTTATTTGGTTTTTAGGAGCATTAGCAACTAAGGCCATATTGCTCCAGGATATGCGGTGGTCATTCCCTGACCTTTCCGCATCCTCCGTATTTGGTGGTGATGGGCTCGAACCCCGGTCTAATCAAGAAGCGTGTGCTACGCACTGCTGCTCCTTCCCACCTGGCTACGGAGGCGCCTACTACCAAGTGCTTAATTTCTTCTTTTTGTGCCTTGCTACTCCAGTTTTCAGACCCACCATAACAGGGACATTATCAACACAAAAAATGCCAGACAATTTTTTTAAAGGAATACTACAGAAGATGCCCAATATTGACCTGTGAGAGTCACCTCCCAATACTGGTATGGCGAGCAAGCTGATTTCTGTATGATGATTTCTTTATTTATTAGGGAAGGTAACCACCACAATGGGAGATAACTTGAAATGAATTTGATTACTGCCATCTTCAGCAAATAAAAATGTCAGATTTTTTCAAGTTGCAATTTCACTAATAATGCCTGCTGTCTTTGTTCTTTCACATCAACATCTTTTTTCTATTTAAGTATTTGAGAAAACACATATTTCTCAACAACAGACATGGATGATTAGCACAACAGACATGGATGATTAGCACAACTGACAGGAAGATTATGTTCTATGATAAATGATATGACAGCATCACTTTCACACTATGAAATTGCGTTTATTTTTGCCACAATTACTACACTTATTTGTTTGCTGTCTGATTACAATTTTCCCTGCTACATGAAATTTAAGGATTGCATCAACAAAAAAGTATACAAAGGAAATTTTAAAACACAAATATAAAAAAAAATTGTTTTAAAAAAATATTAAAACAAAATAGATTTTAAAACACAGAAAATCTTGTCATTTTTTTGGCATCTCACCAAAAGAGATTATTAATGAGCTTTGTATCACACACAAATGCAATAAATATACGCATTACAGAGAACAAGGAAACGTTTCCCACATTCCAAGTGATTTATGCAATGTAAAATAGCACACCCGATAGCTGATTTTTTAACAAAATTAAGCAGAAATTTTAAAAAATTGAGAATAAAGGAAAGAAGTGGGTACAAAGGAATGTATATTGTATCACTAGATCAGTCCAGCAATAAACTAAATTTTCATAAACTCATGCATAAATTCGTTTTTTCCCTACAAACTATACTACATGTATTCCACAATATCCTTTCCAAACTATATTCATTCCCTCATTTTGTTCAAATACTTCCAGGTAGAGTGATCTACTGTTCATTTGAAATCCACATGTAATATCTTGCTTGCAATCCAAAATTTAGAATAATTATTATAATAAACAATGTATTTAGAGTTTATTATTGAAATTGTAAACTCTAAATAAGCTATTTAATAAATCATTCAGAGTTTGCTACATTTAATAAGTCATGATAATGAAATTTATTAACATAGCAAAACACTGCTAGTTCCTTGGCTACAAAAATGTAAAAACTTACAAAAAAATAATATGCATGCATCCCAAATTTGGGAGTAATGGCAGGTAGTGTTAAGACTAATGTTAAAAATAGCTTTTACCTATCAGAGTAACAGGTATTCCAAATTCTAAAGCAGCAATTGCAGTCCACTTTCCTGTTCCTTTCTGAAAATAAAGATCAGTACTTTAACAGAGCAGAAAAAATTAAATTTAAGATATCAGAAAAATTAGAAACCTAGCTTTCAAAATAATCTGAGTGACAAAAATTAACATATTAAATGCAAAATAACTTGATTGATTATATTACACTGGGTGCTTAGCCTCTATAACATGATTTATGTTTTCTTACAATAATTCATAACTCCATTTTTAAAATCTTAAAACTTCAGTTGTGACATTAAGTTTATTTGCATAATATATTATAGGGATAAAGTATACAAATTTTTTATACTTATTGCTGATAGCTGGGAAACAACTCATTTTGAATTTACCAAAATGAATTTGAGTTCACAAAAAAATGTTTCATAATTCAAAAACAAAGAACAGAAACAGAACATATGCTCTTAGAAGTTTACCCTTACCTCCTTTGAAAATAGTACATCATGTCTACACAAACACCATATATAAACTAATTAAAAATCTCTTACAAAATAATGTCAATGTAAAAATATTTTGCTCTAATAACTGTTCGTTTTCAATTCTCTTCACTTAATTCAAAGATTGGTCATTATCTGATGTATATCAAAGTGATATAATTATAATTTATCTTAAGCAGCCAATTCAATGATGAGATATAGCTGTGATACTGTTTGTTGTAAAGTTTGGAGATTTATGCACTACTTTAGTAATGAATATGCATTTATTCATTACTAAAGTTAACGTATTCAAAAATTCTTAAATTTTTGAATACGTACGTTATTTAGTCGCACACTATGCTTTAAGAGGCACTATTACTTTTACTAACTGACTAAGAAATCTTCAATTTGACATACTTTTATTTTATAGTTCTACAATGTAAGATGGTAAGTTGTTCTAATTCTTAACTTTTGAAAAAGAATTGTTTTGTGACCATGTACAATTCATTCAGTTGTACATGGTCACAAAGAACTTTTGACCAATCACAAAACAATCAACCATTATTCAAATATATTGCATTGGCAGGTTTAGTAGAGAATCATGAATGATTCCTTAAAATTCTGTATCACTTGAACCTTTAGTACAAAAATGGGGTCAAGAGTTTTAATTCCTTACGTGACATTGCTAATATTTTGATATATTTATCCAGTCATCCAGAAATATACTGCTGTGAGTTATTCCCCTCCACTAAATCTATTTTCAAAAATTAATGTCCACCACAATAATAATAATAATACATTATCTACTTGCCAACTCCACATTTGTATAAACTGTCATCATATTCATCACACTTATTTGGTTTATACTTTGCTCTCAATCTTATTTTTTTTCCCTTTGACTTATAATCACACTTAAGGCTCTCTTTCAATATTTCTCATCAATTGAATACACTCTTCTTCAATCAAAGCATTTTGCAATTAAATGCATAAACACTCCTTGATATATTTTCTGTTTTTGGATATGTTAAGTACACACTGTATTAGAATGACACATACTTCAAATATTCTTGTCATGTGAGAATTTGCTGATTTAATCAGTATACAGATAGATTAGATTTATTAACTATACGGTAAACCCCCGCTATTCGCGGGGGTTACGTTCCTGAGAAATGTCGCGAATACTGAGTTATGGCTTCCATAGTAATAAAGGGGTTCCGTTCCAAAGTATGAAATATATAAGAAAAAACTAGTCTAAAATTTTGTCTATGTATGTATTATATGTACCTTCGTAATGTGACTATGTACATAGTGAAATGCAAGCATATGGCACCGAAATGAAAATAAGGAACAAATTAATATTAAATGTAATATTTATTAGAAATTTCAAACCAGCACCTTTGCTAGCAAAAAAACTTATCCCGCCAGTGCTAACACCAGTTTCGCTAAAGTGTTAATAAAGGTGTTTTGCTTTTTCACGAAGGATGAGTGAACTTAACGGAATTTTATTGAGTTCGGTCTTCTATCCACAGATTTAAAGCTTTTTCCATCTTTTCTAATTTAACATCACAAGTTACAGAGCAAATTTTTGAAGCAATTAGCATGTTTTCACGGACACTACGGCGGATTTTTTCTTCCGATTTTTTGATTGATCGTACCGTTGACTCATTGATTTTATAATGTTTTGCCACTGAGGAGACACTTTCACCATTAGAAATTTTATCTAATAACTCAATTTTATTCGGTAATGTCATCACCTTCTTTGATATTTTCACATTTCTCTTGTTATTCGTAGCCATATTTTTGTAGGGGTTAGAAAGAACTTGTCAACAATAAAGTCACTTTCTTCCGTTAACACACTCGAAAAAGTCTGTTTTACACTGCAAAATGGTAGATTTATCATTTTTGTAAGCATATCAATTTATAAATTGATAAATTGATTCAATTTATAAGCATATAAATTAAAGCAAACAACGAAACCTTCCATGACAAGCGCATAACACATACTGAACAAGGATTAGCAAGAAACATCCACGCTCGCGATTTTGTCACCCCTCTCCCCCCACCCACTGAGCGCTGTTTTGACCGGGAAAGATAATTTTAGCCACGCCCATGTTTTTTTATGGCGGAAAATATTCACGGCGCTTTAAAATTCACATTTTTTTAGGTTTCATTTTATATTAAATCGGCGATCGCGAATACAGATACCGCGAATAGCGGGGGTTTGCTGTATGGGCGGTGAGTGTGTCAGTCTAGTGATTTTGTGCTCTTACATTTCCTTTAATTTCAAGTGCAATTCTGCAACCAAGTGTAGATTATTTCGGATATCCTGAAAGCTAAAGATGTCATCTATACAAAAGTTCCAAACTATCGGCCCCGAATTTTTGAGGTAAACTTACTTTTGATAATTTTAGATAGACATAATTATATGCTTTAGCAGTAGTGACCGGATGCACGTGTATCATAGCACTTAGAGCGAATGCCACCCTGCTGCACGTACTCGCAATTAGGCTAATCCCTGCCTTGAGCAACAAGGCTCCTCTGCCTTTTGTTTCTCAGGAAATAGAAAGTAGCTAATAGTGCACCGTGTTTGTTGTTTACTTGTTTGAACTTAAGGGCAAGCTATACAATAAGGTAATTTATCTCCAGAGCTTACAAATTTACCCTACTTGATCATTTATTTTCAATGTATATGTAAATATATTTTTCTAAAACATTGAAGTCAGCCTCCAAAAAATCGCCAACTTAGTTCAGCCCCTATTTGACCACTTACTTGTGGTTTATGGCAATTACAACGAGCTCTGCTTCAACTTACTACGAGTAGAAAATCGTTTATCCGTATTCCTCTCGTTAATCCAGATACCCACTAAAACAACATGAGCGACGCTGAAGTTGAACTGATAGTTAAGAGACAGACAGATTACCCAATCCGCTCAAGGAATGAGGCCCCGGCAACTGGGGAAGGTATGAATAAACCTACAAAGACCGAGGCCAAGAAGAAAGAGAAGGGTAGAAGAAGGTCTGCTACAGACGTCCCAACAACGAAGGAAGTCTCTGAAGAGGCTGGCAATGAATCATTCAGCGAATCTGACCATGAAGAACAAAAGAGTCAGGAAACTGAGCATGAAGGAAAAAAGAGTCAGGAACCCCCCTATTACCCAGGTTCCCCCATTGACTGGTACTCCAGTGGAACAGATTATTGCCATTAGAGGAACCCTAGAAAAATACATGGCTAAGCAATCAAGTAGAATTACTGCTGCCATTAGAACTGACGTGATAGAGATCTTCAGTAAAATGGAGACAGTGGTCCAAAAATTGCCGTCGACCACGAGAGGCTGAAAGCAAAAATCGAAGTTCTCACACAGGAGGGGGAAAAACAAATGCAACAACGCCCCCGCTCCTTTTCAGAGGCGTTGAGGAATGGAGCTCAATATGTGCCTAACCAACCAGGAAAAGTACAAAACCGAAAGGTGGTAAGAAAGCCTGAATCACATGTTATTTTGGTTAAACCAGTGGAAGATGCACATTTAGATACCAGTGAAGCGGTCAAGGAAGCACTCACAAAAAACTTCAAGGAGCAGATGAAAACTGTAAAAATAAAGAGTATTAGAAAGACCAGGCATCCAGGAGTCTTAATAGAAACAGACACCAGGGAGGAGGCACAAACCATCCTGAATAATGCCGACATGACAAATTTCGGGCTTAGGGCAGAAGCCCCAAAGAAAAAAGGGCCTTCAGTTGTGATCTTTGATGTGGACAAGAGCTTAACACCAGAGGAGCTCAAAGCCGAGATCTTTAATAAAAATCTAAGTATATACCTGCAAGATGAGGCTAGCGTGGATGATATTATCCCGAAATACAAAACGAAGACCAAGTCACCTACAAACGTAAACTGGGTAATTGAACTATCAACCAGAGCATGGCAAATTCTGGGAGCTCAAAACAGAATATTCATTGAATGGGGTAGCCATAGATTCAAAGAATATATTCCTGTCCGCAGATGTTACAGGTGTCTCCGCTTTGGCCATACCTCACATACTTGCAATCAGCGTGAATCCACATGTGGCCACTGTGCCCAAAAGGGACACGACTATAAGGATTGTCCTGTCAGAGATCAGCCGCCAAGCTGCGCAAATTGCAAGGCTGCAAAGGCTCCACACCAACATTCCATCCGAGATACCAACTGCCCTGCCTATCTAAAAGTAAAGAGTCTTTACCAAATGCGAATAAATTATGGATAGAATTCTTTCTCCCAATTACCAACTAGAGATAAGAATTGTACAATTAAATGCGCAGAGAGCAAGAGTTGTTGCAGACCAGCTGAAGATAAAGGCTGAGGAAAAACAAATAGATCTAATCCTGCTCCAGGAGCCCTATGTTCGCTCTGGGGTGGTTATGGGCTACCCCTCATCATATAAAATTATCCACTGTACAAATGACCAACCATGGGCTGCGATTGTCATCAGAAACCCTGATATCACAGCAACCAAGATCACCCCACTATGCACTTCCATCAGTGCCTGTGCCCAAATCATGACATCTCTTGGATCACTGTTCATCCTCTCTCTCTACAGCCATCCAGGTGAAGACATCACTGCTGCGATCTCTCTTATTGAAATGGCACTCCAGCTCCTCCCGGGTGGGCATCTACTGATAGGCATGGACTCAAACTGTCGCTCGCCACTCTGGCACAGTCAGGCACCAGATAGGAATGCCCTAGGAAATGGCTCAAGACTGGAGGACCTTATCCTCACATCAGGCTTACAAATCTTAAACCGCCCAGGACATCTACCCACTTACAGTGGCCCACTCTGGGAGAGCGAAATTGATATCACAATGGCTACGCCTGACTTAGCCAACAAACTTTCCGGCTGGACGGTCCAGGAGTCCTGGACCACTTCAGACCACAGAGCGATCACATTCTCCCTTGTTCGCTCGGTGGAACGCGTCGCATCAATTCCAAAGGACATTGTGCGTTATAACACCAAAAAAGCGGATTGGCAATGCTTCCTTGTGGAACTGTCCAGAAGGCTACCGGATGATGTTCCTCTACCAGCTTCACTCTCGCCAGATAACTGTGTACGCAATATTACTGCCATCATCAAAAGTGCCTGTGATCTGTCCATTCCGCGTAGGAGGCCATACTGCTATGCTGTCCCCTGGTGGAATACAGACCTTCGGGACTTAAGAATGAGGGCACAACAAGCCAGGAAAACTTACCAACGTGCACGTGCCCATCTTCCCCCCGCATGAAGTTGAAGCTGCCCGGGAGGCATATCGGGTAGTTAGAAACATGTACACCAAGGAAATTCGTAAGTGTAAGAAGGAATCATGGCACACCCTGGTCTCTACTATTGGCAATGAAGACCCATGGGGCATCGTGTTCCACATCGTCACCAATAGGCTGCCTAGAGGTGAGGTTCTTAGTACAACTCTCAAACCGGATGGCTCTTCAACCTTTACCTGGTCTGACTCAATAAACAATATTCTTGATTCCATTTACCCTACTGAATTTACAGCGATGTCACTGGAGCAACAGCACTTCATCGACAGTAATCAAGCTTATCAGCCAGAGGCTACAGAACCGCCCTTCACTATGTTAGAGATGAATATGGCTCTGGCTAAAATGAAAGATGGCAAAACGCCAGGTGCTGACTTACTCAAAGTCGACGTAGTCAAGAAATTCACTGAAGTCTATCCCACCACACTCTTGAGCCTCCTCAACAGGTGCCTTGTTGAAGGAACTTTCCCTGTACCCTGGAAGACTGTTACTCTCAAGCTGATCCTGAAAAATCCAGATAAACCGCCCCAACTTCCTGCTTCCTACCGACCAATTGCTCTGCTCTCCGTTTTGGCCAAGCTTCTAGAACGACTTCTGCTGTATCGCCTTTCCATCTGCTATACCGATAAGCAACTCACCTCACCATGTCAGTTTGGATTCAAGACAGGCTCCAGCACTGAAGACGCTATACACAACTTGATTACCCAGGCCACACATACAACTTCAAAGTATACTCTAGCCATCATGGTGGACTTTGCTGGTGCCTTCGATCGACTGTGGTGGCCCAGTGTCCTTCGGAGGCTTCGGCAGGCAAACACGTCCAAAAACCTATACGATAGTCTAAAATCCTATCTCAGCAATAGAAAATTACAAGTTGTAAACAAATACCAGACTATGACAAGATACGTTCACCGGGGTTGCCCCCAGGGCTCTGTCCTTGGGCCATTCCTCTGGTCCATTGTTCTGGACGAGTTCCTGGGGTTTGACCTGGGTGGAGCCAGACCCTTAGCCTTCGCTGATGATCTTGTTCTAGTGGTGCAAGGTGACACAAGAGTGGCACTGGAAGAAAAAGCAAATACAGCTCTGGAAAAGCTCCAAAACTGGGCAGCACTCCACAACCTCTCAATTTCTGGTGAGAAAACAAAATCGATTCTCCTCAAAGGAAAGCTACAAATACGCAGGCCTCCAACAATGAAGTTAAATAACATCCCTATACGTCTCTACACAGAAGTCAAATACCTGGGAATCTACATTGACACCGGACTTACCTTTCACTCTCATCTGAAGTACTTATCCACAAAAATCCGAAAGTATACGGCTATGATAAGAAGAGTCAGCAGAGCGGACTGGGGTTTGAAGCATAAAGCTTTGTCTCTCATCTATAAAGCGGCGTTTCTCCCAATTGTGTGTTATGGAGCCTCAGTTTGGTGTACAAAGGCCATCCTGGAAAAGAACAAGCGTAAACTTGACTCAATACAAAGATTCATGATGTTATCTATCTGCAGGGCATGTCGCACTGTCAGCACCCCTGCCCTACAGGTTATTACTGGATGCTTGCCACTCTATCTTGAGGTGATTAAAAGGGGACTTTACCATCGATTAAAGAAGGGAATTCCGACACAGATGTTAAATCTTCAACTGCAGCTTACCAACGACCTGAAACAAGAAAGAAAACGTTATCTTCACACACCTTCAAGGAATTTGGCAGCATTCATGGGAAACTACGCCCAAAGGAGAAATTACCAGAAGATTCCTCCCATCCATTGACATGACTTTCCCGAAGTCTCCTTCCTGGTTTTCACCTGGTCTGCAAGTTACATTCCTGATCACAGGACATGGGCCCTTTCAACAAAAATTGACAGCAATGGGAATTGAAAGCAATCCATTCTGCCACTGTGGCGAAGAGGAGTCATGGGGGCATGTCATGTATGAGTGCCCTGCTTACGATGATTGTAGGCTCAAATTTTTTACTGAAATCCAGGAGAACCCTCGTAACCATGAAACATACCTGCTTCAGAATGAAACAACATACAAAGCCTTAACGAGTTACGCACAAGCTGTCTTTACCATCAGACGGGCAAAGTTTGCTGAACTTAGAGCTGCTCAGAACAACGACCCTCAAGTACAAACACAAACTGGGGTCGGATAGCATTTTCCCAACTGATAAAAGAGTAAGACTGAAGATTAAAATACTATGCTGGCATCATCATGGTTGGCACTCCTTGAAAAGCTGACCCCCAGAGAGTGCTTGGCCTTTGGCACTCGCACAGTGGCGCCTGCCCCTGTGACTTTTGATCCCTCTACCCATCCCCTATTTCTCCTTACTCGGGTGGACTGCCTTCTCTATCTGTCCACTTTAGCTTGTTCCTCACATTCAGATCCCTCTTCCTCTTGTTCCCCAGGCCTTCTCTTCTCTTCCTCTCTCTCTCTCTTTTTTTTTTTTTTTTTAACTTGGTCTTCATCCAGGACGCTCAGGCGACCCTGGCGGAGACCAGCCAGAGAATAAAGGGCAGCCTGGCTACCTCCTAGCGGTGTGTGCGGGCAACGTGAGGTCCCACCAGGGGCCCCGCGGCCAAATGCCAGGACACCCAACAGAACCTAACGCAATATGTCATATACAACAGACAACACTTTTCTGGCATTTACAGTAGTTTCTTCACAGCGTACATATGGCGCAGATGTGAGAAATCACAGGTGCCGCCTGACCCTAACACTATGCACACTATGTACTCCCAAAATCGGTATACAAACATAAAAAACTGTCATTTTATAGTTTTATAATCTTTTTAATGCAGTCTATGTAGTTGTGAAAGTGATCTCCTTCAAAGCATTTTCAATTGTATATTTAATTAATTCTGAACAAATGGTAAGTAATTAACCATCACTTTCCATAGTGTTACAGCCACTATTAGTTCTTGCTCTATTAGTTGAGTGTGCATGTGTATGTCAGTGTGAATGGATGTATGTGATGAGTGGCTTAGTAGTAGATTCACACATGTTGAGGGGTGGGAAGAGTACAAGATATCCTGCATCCTCACCAATACTACTCTGAAAGTTATTGTATGTCTAACAGTATTTCACACTGCATTGATTAACCATATACAGTAGACTCTCGATTTTCCAGGATAGATGGTAAAAAAAAAAAAAAAAAAAAAAATCCCGGATAATCGATTTCCCGGTTAATCCAAAAATACAGAAGTCCCCGACATACATAAGAGATATGTTCCAGTACTTACTTCGTCGAGTTTTACGTAACTCGGGAATGATTAGTAACATATTGCTACTATATTATTATTGACAAAGCTGAATTCAGCGTGATACTTGTTAATGTTTCACCATTTTCATACATTCTTATTAGTTTAATTTTCTGATCCAAATCAATCTTTCCTTTTGTCGGTAGATGTACTAGTAGCGCTGTCACTTATTCTCTTAGTCAGCACCATGATAACGGTCAAAATGAAATTTTCTGTAAAGAAATTCACAGGGTTAAGGCAAAAACTCATTATTATCACCCCGCACGAGCTCACATTTTACTAAAGCACATTTCTGGATGTCAACAAAAAAACAATAAAACAATTTGCACTTTCCGTAGTTTCTGTTAGCACAATCTATTATAAACTCGATCTTATTGCATTTGTGATAATACCAATAGCTGGAATTCTGTCGTTATCATGGTGAAGTGTGTGTCCCCTTCACTGAAATCTTCAGTCATATAAAAAAAGCCATAAATAATTGTAAGAATCTTCTTTTTTTCCTATTTTTTTTGCTTGTTACTCCGATTTCACTTGTGCAATTTGTGCGTGCCGTGATCGTTGTTATTGATTGCTTATTATTTTTTTTGTTGTTATTTTAAATTTTGTAATCCTAAAAATAAAAAAAAATTAAAAAAAAAAACTGAGTTAAAACAAATTTACGTAAATCCATAGTTGCGTAAGTCGGGGACTTACTTTATAGAAAAATGTTCAGCAACCTACGTACAAAATAAGGCGATAGATAAAAACTTACCACGTACTACTCGTGTGTCCAATACGATGCTTCCCATTATTTTTTGCAATGTCAATTTTAAATTGAATAGCTTCCCTTTATTTTTTTACAATGTCGCGTAACATTATAATGGTTCATTAGAGATTTAACGAATGCACCGTTTTCAAACTTTTGAATAATTTCAAGTCTTTGTTTAACTGAAAGCGCAACTCTTTGGCATTTACTCATCATTTTCACAATTTCTAAACAAAAAAAAAATTAATAATGTTTATTATAAAAAAAATTGACATCCCTGACATAAATAATGAAACAAAAATTTGCCTTTTTGCGGTGTGACAGAACACAATAATGAACGCAACACACTAAAATAAACTAAGCATTTTGTCTCTTTTTTTTTTTTTGAGCAGCGGTGTGAAGACAGCGGGGGTTGCAAGATAATAGGCACATTAATCTCCCAATGAAGACTTATAATACCACTTCTTGTCACTTGCAAAATATTTGTTTATACCTATTCTAGTTATTACTTGGAATTTTATGATTCCTGGTTGATTTTTTATTATTTTTTTTCAATTTGGAGTCTTGAAGTGCCCCGGTTAATCTGATCCTGGTAAATCGAGAGTCTGCTGTACCTAATTTCATTTATTTGATTTAAATTTAGTAGTATAACATTATTTTGTGATTTTTTGATTAATTTGGTGTATTTATTCTTTACTCGGCCTTGTAAAAGTATCAGTAAGGGTTTCCACGTGTTCGTAACTACCGTTACCGTTAGTAACTTTCCCGCCATTGTGATACCGTACTAGATATACCGTAGGTTATATACCGTACTAGATAGCGTTAGTTGAACTTCGTTAGCAGTTAAATTGTACGTTTAAATAAATACATATAACGACTTAGATTACAAACGTAATATAATTAATAACATAACATAATTAATTAATAAATTAATAGAATCATGACTCAGACCAGAGCAGCAAAGCAAAAGGCTCAAGCTAATGGAAGTGCTGTGGCTCAGAGCAGAACTGAGGGGGGCAGTTGTCCTCTGACTCACAGCCTTATAAAATGCACTGTTTGCTTGATGTTTGCAGAGCAATCGGGTACGGGACATGATACTGCCAAGGGGGATGTCTTTGTGTGTGCGCGATGCAAGGAGTGTATCGATATCAGGCAACAACTCGGCGTTCTTGTGGGCCTATATGAGAGCTTGAAGGACAGGGTGGATGCCCTCGAAGAAACTAAATTGAGGGGCCCATCAAGCTCTCAGCTGCCCACATCAACGCCAGAGCTTCCACTTGGGCATCGCGTGACACAGAGGCAACCCCTAAGGCAGAATGCGCTGGTCCCGAAGGAACTAGTAGTTGTTGGTGACTCTATTGTCAGGGAAACGGGGAACATGCTTTGTAAAAAAGATAGGTGGAACAGGACCAGGGTATGTCTGCCAGGGGCAAAGGTTGATGACGTTGTAGAGCGAATATCATCTTTTAAGGGCACAAAAGGTGATATAGTTGTACACGTTGGCACTAATAATATTAAGAGTAGGAGACCGGCAGAATTACTTAACAAGTACAGGTCACTGTTGAACAAAAGCCGAGGATTAGGGTTGAATTTGAAAGTGTCTGCAATTCTGCCCAGACACGATAGGAGGGAGTATATGATGAGAGCCTTGTCGATCAATTCGGCCCTGGAAAGATTGTGCAAGGCTCAAGGGGTAGAATTTTTTTCAGCCTGGACTGTACTTGTTAACAGGAGAGATTGCTTCTACAGGGATGGGATACACTTAAATAGAAAGGGTGCAAGAATATTTGCTGATGCTATCGAGGCAGTGTTAGGTGGGTCGGAAAACTGCTAGCTTGGGGGGATACAAAGACTAATAGTTTAACAGTAACCGCAGGCAGAGGTGAAGGTGATTCTTGCACAACTTCTATTAGAATAAGAAGCGACCTGGAGCAAGGGGTGTTGGGGTTTCAGGGACGGATGGCAGTCATCCTGGAATAGTTGGGTATATGGGATGTGTTAGGGTAACAAGGAATAGGCATAGGAGCATGTATGCTTGCATGTATACCAATGCTAGAAGTATAGTAATAAATTTGATGAATTTGAAGTGTTGGTCAAGACATCAAAGGCGGATATTGTTGGGATAGCAGAGACGTGGTGTCACAAAGATATAAGGAATGCAGAACTGGAATTTGGGGAGTACAAT
Source organism: Mastigoproctus giganteus (assembly GCF_048544385.1). NCBI lineage: Eukaryota > Metazoa > Arthropoda > Arachnida > Uropygi > Thelyphonidae > Mastigoproctus > Mastigoproctus giganteus. Next base: position 1,694,477 of record NC_143580.1, read on the forward strand.
GTGTACAGAAAAGATAGACAGGACAGAAAGGGAGGAGGTGTTAGGCTGTTAATTAAGAGAAACATAAAATCAAAAGAAGTGCATCCAGTTGATATAGATGGACAGTGCACTGTTGAGTCAGTTTGGTGTGACATAAGCACTGCAAAAGCAAAGATAAGAGTAGGAGTGTGTTATAGGCCTAATGACTCGAATGAGTACAATGAACAATTGTACAGAGAAATAGAGTGGGCCAGTAAATCAGAATGTCTTATAATGGGGGATTTTAACTTCCCAGATATTGACTGGAACTTGTGGGTTGGTCACTCACACACTAGTCAGACTTTTGTGGATTTATTGGATGATTGTTTTCTGCAGCAGCATGTTCGAGAGGCAACCAGAGAAAGTAATACTCTTGATCTGGTTATCAGCAGTGATCATTCGTGTATTAAGAATTTGCAGATAAAGGAACCACTAGGTGGCAGTGATCACAGTGTGCTGAAGTGGGATTTACTCAAAGAGGTAACTACCGTCAGGGGTAAAGGAAAGGGTTTTTGCTTCCGTAAAGGGGAGTACAGTGGTCTCAGACAGTTTTTAAATTCTGTACAGTGGGATCGACTGACGATGTTACAAACAGTAAATTCTAAGTGGGAAGCATTCAAGGAATTAATCGTGGAAGCTACTAGACTTTTCATACCGATGAAGAAATATTGTTCAAGGTTTAGGCCTAAATGGTTATCAAATGAACTAATGAGACTCGTGACAGAGAAGAAAAATGCATGGGATGCATATAAATTATCAGGCGACGCAGAAGCCTGTAGCAGATATAAGCTAGTCTGTAATCAGGTCACAAAGGAGGTTCGGCAGGCAAAGGCGGATTACGAGAAATCTTTGGCAAAAGATGCTAAGAAACACAGCAAGGATTTCTTTACTTATATAAACTCTAAAAGGAAGGGGCTGAATATGATTGGTCCACTTGACATCGATGGTTCGACTGTTGATGATCCTGCTCAGATAGCAAACAAACTGAATGAGTATTTTGCATCTACATTCACACGTGAGGAATCATTACAGTTTGAAAATGGAAGAAGGTTATCAAATTGTAGCAGTGTGCTTAATGATTTTGTAATAACTGAGAGCAAAGTGGAGGAGAAATTGTTGAAGTTAAACATAAGAAAGGCACCTGGGGCGGATGGGATCTATCCAGTTATATTAAAGGAGGCGGCAAAGCAACTAAGCAAACCCTTAGCCATAATTATGAGAGCATCCTTGGATTCAGGGGAGGTTCCCACGGACTGGAGATGTGCAAATGTATCCCCAATTCACAAAGGAGGTTCGAAGGAGCAGTGTGACATTGGAGGCAAATTGCTGCTATGGATAAAGGGGTGGTTGAGGGGGAGAAGACAGAGAGTGGTAATCAATGGACACTGCTCATCGTGGACTGATGTTATTAGTGGAGTCCCTCAGGGCTCAGTGTTGGGTCCATTATTGTTTTCTGTATTTATTAATGATATTGATGATGGTATATCGGGATTAATGTCCAAGTTTGCAGACGATACAAAGGTTGGCAGGGTTGTCAAGGACACTACTGACACTATGCTGCTGCAACAGGATCTGGAAAGGTTGAGCAGATGGGCTGAGAGGTGGCAAATGAAGTTTAACATTGACAAATGTAAAGTACTACACATGGGAAACAGCAACCCCAAAGCAACGTATCAACTCTGTGGTACAACACTGACAGTGGTAGAGGATGAAAGGGACTTGGGGGTGGTTGTGCAGGCAGATATGAAGTTCTCTGAGCAGTGCAGACGGGCTGCAAGAGTAGCTCATGGAGTATTGTCAATGATATACAGGAATTTTTCCAGCAGGGATAAGGAGGTGATTATTCCATTGTATAAGGCGATGGTCAGGCCACACCTAGAGTACTGTATACAGGTCTGGAGGCCTCATTTCAAGAAGGATGTAGCTGCTGGAACGAGTACAGAGAAGGGCAACAAGATTAGTGAATGGAACAAAGGGGTGCTCTTACGAAGAAAGGCTTAAGTTTTGCAAATTACAGTGTCTGGAGACTAGGCACCAGCGAGGTGATCTGATAGAGGTGTATAAAGCCTTGAATGGTTTAAGCATGCTCAATGCTGATGGGATTCTTCCTCTAGCTCAGAATAATCACCTGAGAGGGCATAAATTCAAATTGAGGAAAGACAGATGTAGGATAGACGTGCGGAAATTTGTCTTTAGCCAGCGGGTGGTTGGTTGGTGGAACAGACTTCCATCCCTTGTGGTGGAGGTTGATAGCCTAAATAAGTTTAAGGCTCAGCTGGACAGGTATTTTGAACGAACAGAGGGGTGAAGTGGAAGTGGTTTTTTTTTTTTTTTTTTGGCTGATGCTGCATAAGCTTGCTTTCTTGCATCAAATGCCTCTACTAATGCTAATGCTAAAGGGTGACACGAATAATTACAGACCAGTTAGTTTAACTTCTGTTCCGGGTAAAATAATGGAGTCACTGGTTAAAGATGCATTGCAGGATCATCTAGACAAGACTGCAGCAATAATTCAGACACAGCATGGGTTTGTTAAGGGAAAGTCTTGTCTGACAAATTTGATTGGTTATTATGATGTGGTCACAAAGGAACTGGATGCAAAAAATAATTTTGATATCATATACTTGGATTTCAGGAAAGCTTTTGACACTGTTGCGCATGGAAGACTACTGTACAAATTGGAGCAGAATGGTATTAAGGGTAAGTTGCTACAATGGATAAAAGGATGGTTAAGTGGGAGAAGACAGAGGGTGGTAATCAATGGGTGCTGCTCTTCGTGGACTAATGTTATTAGTGGAGTCCCACAGGGTTCGGTGTTGGGTCCACTGTTGTTTTGTATATTTATCAATGATATTGATGAAGGTATATCAGTCTTAATGTCGAAGTTTGCAGATGACACGAAGGTTGGCAGGGTTGTTAATGACAGTAATGGCAGTGTGCTACTGCAACAGGATCTAGATAATTTGGGCAGATGGGCTAAGAAGTGGCAACTGAAGTTTAACCTTGACAAATGCAAAGTACTGCATATGGGTAGAAGTAACCCCAGAGAAACGTACCAACTGTGTGGTACTACACTTAAGGTGGTAGAAAATGAAAAAGACCTGGGAGTAATTGTGCAGTCAGATATGAAGTTTTCTGAGCAATGTAGACAGGCTGCTAGGGCAGGTCATGGGGTTTGATATATAGGAATTTTGCTAGCAGGGAAAAGGAGGTGATTGTCCCTCTGTATAAGGCAATGGTCAGGCCACGCCTTGAGTACTGCGTACAGGTCTGGAGGCCTCATTTTAGGAAGGATGTAGATTTGCTTGAGCGTGTACAGAGAAGAGCAACATGATTGGTGAGGGGAATGAAGGGATCCTCTTACCAAGAGAGGCTTAAGTTCTGCAAATTGCAGTGGCTGGAGACTAGGCACCTGCGCGGTGATCTGATTGAGGTCTATAAGGCCTTGAATGGGTTGAGCACGCTGAATTCTGATGGGATCCTCCCACTTGTTCAGAATACGAACCTACGGGGACATAAGTTCAAATTAAGAAAGGATAGATGTAGAATAGATGTGCGGAAATTTGCCTTTAGCCAGCGGGTGGTTAATTGCTGGAACAAACTTCCATCTGTCGTTGTGGAAGTTGATAGGTTAAATAAATTTAAGGAGGAACTGGACAGGCAATTGGAGGGTATGGTGTGATTTTTTTTTTTTTTTTTTTTGGCTGATGCTGCATAAGCTCCTACACTTGCTTTCTTGCATCAGGTGCCACTACTACTACTACTATTCATGCTGAGGGAAATAGACCACAATTTGCCACGCTGGTCTAGTGTGGGTTGGCAGATCGACCGTATTCAGCAGTCAGAGGCTTGAACCCCAGTCTACTCAAAGAGTGTGTGCTATTGCACTCCTGCCCTTGACCACTCGGCTACAGAGACCATAGTTTACCGATAAATTTAACTACATACATAGTGTAAAGGCATCATTTAATTTTAAACGATGCCCACCCACCGATGAGTAAGCCAACAAGCTTTGAAACGTGTCTGGGTGGTGGTGCACACTGAGAATAAATAACAGTAATCTCCTCTACTAGAGAAGTGTTATTTATTCGAAGTAGTGCAATACCTGGTATCTCGTTGTGAAGGTAGCCAACAATGTGAGATAAAATTAAACGATGCCTTTCCACTACGTATACAGTTAAATATATGGGTAAACTATGATGTATTTACACCGATGTTATATAGTTAATTTAACCCCATATCATATTATGCCTTGTGCATTTAATCTTTAAATACTTAATATTGTCAATAACAAACACGGGAAAGAGAAAAGATGCCTACATCTTTCCTACATTTTCAGTTGAAAGGCATGGGGGAAAAAGCAAGTAAACTTTATTTTTTCCCAATGTTTGTTTTATCTTAAGTGATAATTTCGTACCGCATGAGTATATGATACATATGCCTTGCTGCATTTAGTTTTACTTAAACAATACCACATGAGTAAAGCACAAAAGCAATGCCATAACATCAATTACTTTTAATCCAGTTCCTTTAAATTGAACATTAATTTTATTTTTCAGAGAAAATGACAATACCAGAAGTGAGTGCTTCCTTAAGCCAGAGAGTGAATAATTCATTTAAACTGTTTGTTGGTAGTGCATTATCTACTGAAAATAGTGTTGTCTTCTGAAGTATGAAAATCCCAGTAAGAAGCAATTTTTTTTATCAATATTTCTAAACCAAAAGCTGCTGCAACTCAGATCACTGTGTGAAGACATTCTGCTTCAATCTAATTTTGAGAAATTTATAAAATGCATCATATTAGCACTAGTTGAGGCATATGATGCAAGAAAGCAAACTTAGAACATCAGCCAAAAAAAAAAAAAAAACCTTCCCATTTCACCCATCCAGTCACTCCAAATGTTTGTCTAGTTCAAGCATTAAATTTATTTAAGCTATCAACTTCCACAACAACAGATGGAAGTCTGTTCCACCAATCAACTACCTGCTGGTTAAACGTTTTCCTCAATTTGAATCTCTGCCATCTCGGGTTCTTAATCTCAGCAAGTGGAGTATCCATCAGCACTGAGCCTGCTCAAACCATTCAAGGCCTTGTACACCTCAATCAGATTGCCTCGCAGGTGCCTAGTCTCCAGATGATGCAACTGACAGAATTTAAGCCTCTCCTGGTAAGAGAACTCCTTTGTTCCTCTCACCAATCTTTTTGCCCTTCTCTGTACTAGTTCTAGCAACTCTACATCCTTCCTAAAATGAGGATTCCAGACCTGTAAGGCAGTACTGAAGGTGTGGCCTGATTATACAAAGGTATAATCACCTCCTTGTCTCTGCTAGCAAAATTCCGATACATCATTGACAAAACTCCATGATCTGCTCTGGCAGCCCATCTACACTGCTCAGAGAACTTCACATCCGACTGCACAATTATCCCCCAAGGTCTTTTTCATTCTCCACCTCCCTGAGTATAGTACTACACTGTTGGTACATTTCTCTTGGGTTTCCACTGGGTTACCTGTACTGCTACCCATATGCAGTACAGGTAACCCACATAACACGGTTATTTATTTGTTATTTGGTTTTTTTTTTTAGGAGCATTAGCAACTAAGGCCATATTGCTCCAGGATATGCGGTGGTCATTCCCTGACCTTTCCGCATCCTCCGTATTTGCTGGTGACGGGCTCGAACCCATTCTCATTTTCTGTTTTATTAGCTTAACTTGGCATATTAACTTATTTTCTAGAGTAGCTTTATATTTCTATTTACAATACTTGTTTAAAGTAACTTAGATAGAGATTTTGTAGGTATTACTTAGTATCGGTTAGGGTATCAAATCCACGTGTTGACTGTTCGTAAATTGCCGCCATTGTAATGCGATACAAAATATCTCGAACTAGATAGCATAAGCTTAATATAGTATAATACATAATATTGTCAATTAATCAGTAAAATATATTAATTTTGTTGAACTTCATTGTCAATTAAATTGTACTTTTAACTATACATATAACGACTTAGGTTACGTAACAAATAATTAGAAAAATAAATAATTAATACCAACTTGATAAGGAAGTTATATAAAGGGATTTCGTAGATAACATTCGATACTGAAACATAAATATAGCGTTATAACTGTGTTGGGATACAAGTTTAGGGTTTTAATTTTGTACTGAAATTGAAATTTTATTGAAATTAAATCGAAATCATGACTCAAACCAGAGCAGCAAAGCAAAAGGCTCAAGCTAATGGGAGTGCTGTGGCTCAGAGAAGAACTGAGGGGGGGCAGTTGCCCTCTGAATCACAGCTTTTTAAAATGCACTACTTGCTTGATGGTTGTGGAGCAGTCGGGTACAGGACATGATACTGCCATTGGGGATGTCTTTGTTTGTGCGCGATGCAAGGAGTGTAAGGAAATCAGGCGAAAAACTCAGCGTTGTTATGGGCCTATACGAGAGCTTGAAGGACAGGGTGGATGCCCTTGAAGGATTAAAAGTGAGGGGCCATCAAGCTCTCAGCTGCCCACACCAATGCCACAGCTTGCACTTGGTCATCGCGCAACACAGCGGCAGCCCCCAAGGCAGAATGCGCTGGTCCCACAAGAACTAGTAGTTGTTGGTGACTCTATTGTCAGGGAAACGGGAAACATGCTTTGTAAAAAGGATAGGTGGAACAGGACCAGGGTATGTCTGCCAGGGGCAAAGGTTGATGACGTTGTAGAGCAGATATCATCTTTTAAGGGCACAAAAGGTGATATAGTTGTACACATTGGCACTAATGATATTAAGAGTAGGAGACCGGCGGAATTACTTAACAAGTAAAGGTCACTGTTGAAAAAAGCCATGAATTAGGGTTGAATTTGAAAGTGTCTGCAATACTGCCAAGACATGATAGGAGGGAGTATATGATGAGAGCCCTGTCGATCAATTCGGCCCTGGGAAAGACTGTGCAGGGCTCAAGGGGTAGAATTTTTTTGAAGCCTGGTCTGTACTTGTTAACAGGAGAGACTGCTTCTACAGGGATGGGATACACTTAAATAGAAAGGGTGCAAGAATGTTTGCTGATGCTATCAAGGCAGTGTTAGGTGGGCCGGAAAACTGCTAGATTGGGGGGGGGGGGATACAAGGACTAATAGATTAACAGTAGCCACTGGCAGAGGTAAAAGTGATTCTTGCACTGCTTGTATTGGAATGAGCAGCAGCCTGGAAAATAAGATGCAGGATATTTCAGAGACTGCTGGGAATCATTGGGACATTTCTAACACATGGGTTGTGTTAGGGTAGCTAAGAAAAAGAACAGGTGCATGTACACTTGCGTGTACACCAATGCTAGGAGTTTGGTAAATAAATTTGATGAATTTGAGGTATTGCTCAAAACATCAAAGGGAGATATTGTTGGGATTTCAGAAAAATGGTGTCACACAGATATAAGGAATGCAGAACTGGAATTTGGGGAGTACAATGTCTACAGAAAGGATAGACAGGATAGGAAAGGAGGAGGGGTTATGCTATTAGTTAAGAAATAAATAAAATAATCACCTGAGAGGGCACAAATTCAAATTGAGGAAAGACAGATGTAGGATAGACGTGCGGAAATTTGCCTTTAGCCAGCGGGTGGTTGGTTGGTGGAACAGACTTCCATCCCTTGTCGTGGAAGTTGATAGCCTAAATAAGTTTAAGGCTCAGCTGGACAGGTATTTCGAACGAACAGAGGGGTGAAGTGGAAGTGGTTATTTTATTTATTTTTTTTTATTTATTTATTTTTTTTTTTTTTATTTTTTTTTTTATTTTTTTATTTTTTGGCTGATGCTGCATAAGCTTGCTTTCTTGCATCAAATGCCTCTACTAATGCTAATGCTAACCCCGGTCTAATCATGAAGCGTGTGCTATGCACTGCTGCTCCTTCCCATCTGGCTACGGAGGCGCCCACATAACACGGTAGTTAGGTTCCTATAAAATGTTGTGTTGTGCGAAACCGTGTTATGGACTAAGAAAAAGTACAAAAGGGGGTTATGTTCCAAAAGCTAACAAAAACACACTATTTTGTTAATAAAAATGTTAAAAAAAATACACCATTCTAGATTTCTTGTATCTTCTGCTCTCTAAAAAATCAGTAATCTGGTTTTGTTTGCTTTTGCTTGATAACTCTGTGAATTTCATCATATGGAACTAAGCATTTTTGAAGCTCCTTTTTGAACTTTGGGCTCCTTTCATTCAAGAATCTGCATTCAAAAACTAAGATTCTAATTGCTCGGCTAACTTTTATGCCATCCTGTATGCTTTTTAGTGTAAAATTTGGAAGTTTAGAATTTAACTGCACTATCATTCTCTGAATTGATTTGGTTTATCTACGATGCCATTTCCATCAAATCTGCTTCGCCAGCCAGCCAGTCTCTTTTTCTATAGTAATTTTTGAATATCTTCAGTAATCATATCTTTTTTTTATTTTATTTCTTTAGGAGCATTGGCAACTGAGGCCATGTTGCTCTGCATATATTATCTATAAATAGCGTGTGTCCTGAAGTCAATTTTCTGTTTTGCAGGACGAAAAAACCATGCTTCCTTGCCTGGGCCAAACTAACTCAGCCACGTTGTGAAAAAGACCCATAAAAATTCCTCCCATCATTAACGGGATTCAAACTCGGGAATTTTTAACCTGGTTTGGGGACGAGGGCAATTCTATCAACTGTGCTACCCACGAGGGCTTCAGTAGTCATCAAAACCTTCCCCTCCTACCGACATAGCAAATTCTACTATCGCACCGATAACCTTTTCTGCAGGTTCAACCATATTTCCTGAATGAACTGACTCTGGCCATATATTTAACGTTGAGAGTTTTACTTCTCTGAGCGAAAAAGCTATGATTTTGATACAGTCCACAATTGAGAAATGTTTCCATGTCTACTTCAATAAATTTGGAATCAATTTTTTCCAAAATATATTCTAACGATTTTTTCTTATGTAATGAGTTTAAAGGTGGATATGATCTAATGGCTGAATGAAACAAGTTGTATTAACCTAGTACAACTGTGGTGGTAGAAACAACTTCAATGTTTGGATGACTTAAATCTTTTGGATGGCCTGGGCATGGTATCCAATAGCAATAAAACTAAGAAATCTAAAATTTTTCCACAAGTTCAATAACACAGAACAAAACACTGGGATTTCCCAACAAAATAAATACAGTGATTTCTCGATTTTTTTGACTAACAAGTCAAGCGAGGATTCAAAACAAGTGGAAATGTTGAAAAATTACATCCAACATAATAGCAGGGTTTACCTGGCACAAAAGCTCAAAAATACCCTGTTATGCGAGGTTTGCCAAAATTCTCTAACCATGTTATATAAGTACCGCATCACTTCTTTAACCAGTGACTCCATTATTTGCGTCATCCTTTGAACCCCCGTTGTGAATTCGGGATACATTTGCACATCTCCCACACAGGGGGGACTTCCCCTGAATCTAAGGATGCTCTGATAATTATGGCCAAGGGTTTGCTTACTTCCCTTGCTGCCTCCTTCAATATAACTAGATAGATTCCATCTGCCCCATGAGCTTTTATGTTTAACTTCAACGATTTCTCCTCCACTTTGCTCTCCATTATTACAAAATCATTTAGCTCCCTGTTAGAGATTAATAAAACTTTTGTCTTCCCTTCCTTACAGAATTCATGTGTAAATGTAGATGCAAAATATTCATTCAGTTTGTCAGCTATCTGAGCAGGATCATGGACATTTGAACCACCAACATCAGGTGGTCCAATCTGATTCATCCCCTTCCGTCCAGACTTTACATAAGTAAAAAAGTCTTTGTTGTTTTTCTCTGAATCCTTGTTGTTGTTGTTATTTGGTTTTTAGGAGCATTAGCAACTAAGGCCATCCACGTATATGCAGTGGTCATTCCCTGACCTTTCCGCATCCTACATATTTGGTGGGCACGGGGTCGAACCACGGTCTAATCAAGAAGCGTGTGCTACGCACTGCTGCTGCTCCTGCCCACCTGGATACGGAGGCACCTCTTTGCATCCTTTGCCAAGGATTCCTCATTATCAGCCTTCCCTTGTCTAACCACCTTTGTGACATGATTACAGACTAGCTTATACTGCCGTAGGCTTCTGTGTCACCTGCTAATTTATATGCATCCCACACTTTTTTTTTCTAAGCCATGAGTCTCATTATTTCATCTGACATCCATTTAGGCCTAAATATTGAACAGCATTTCTTAGTTGGTATGAAAAGCCTAGTAGCTTCCAAGATTAATTCCCCGAAGGCTTCCCATTTAAAATTCACTATTTTTAACATCATCAGTTGATCCCACTGTATAAAATTCAAAAACTGCCTGAGACCACTGTAGTCACCTTTACGAAAACAAAAACCCTTCCCTTTACCCCCAATGGTAGTTACATCTTTAAGTAAATCCCACATCAACAGACTGTGATCACTGCCTCCTAGTGGTTCCTTTATCTGCAAATTCTTAATGCATTAATAATCACTGCTGATAATCGGATCAAGAGTATTACTCCCTCTGGTTGCCTCTCGAACATGTTGCTATAGAAAACGGTCATCTAATAAATCCGCAAAAGTTTTGCTAACGTGTGAGTGAACAAATATATAAATGCCAAGAGGAGCAGGACAAACCAGATCGGACCTTTACGTAAGGGAAAGGGGATAGTAATAAATACACCAGCTGCCATTGCAGATGAACTCAACAGTTATTTTGCATCGATATTTACAAATGAAAAGCCTTTTGTGGCAATGGGAAATTGTGGGAACGAAGTTAAAAAAATATGTAATTAATGATATTGAAATTTTGCAAGATTATTTAATGAAAAAACTTTCAAGCCTACAGACCAGTAAGGCTCCTGGAGTTGATGGAATAATACCCTATAATCTTAAGGGAGGCGGCAAGCGAGTGCATTGAACCATTGAGGCTAATTATGCGAGCATCACTAGACTCTGGGGAGATTCCCTTGGATTGGAAAAGTGCAAATGTATCTCCCATACATAAGGGTGACTCTAAAAGTGAAGTTGGAAATTATTGACCTGTCAGTCTGACTTCAGTAGTAGGGAAAAATCATGGAGGCAATGATCAAGGGTGGAATTCAGAATCATTTGGATCAAATTGAAATTCTTAAGGATACTCAGCATGGTTTTGTAAAGGGAAAATCATGTTTAACAAATCTGGTTCGCTATTTTGAAAGGGTCACTCACGAGCTGGATTTAGGGAATAATTTCGACATTGTTTATTTAGATTTCAGCAAAGCTTTTGACTCAGTCCCACATGAGCGGTTGCTTTATAAGCTGGAACAGGTTGGAATCACTGGGAAAATCCTTAGATGGATGGAAGGATGGCTTCAGGGTAGGAGGCAGAGGGTTGTGATAAATGGCTATTCCTCAGATTGGGTTGATGTAAGAAGTGGGGTTCCCCAAGGATCAGTATTAGGACCATTGTTGTTTTTAATTTTCATAAATGACATTGATGAAGGGATAGAGGGCATGATGTCTAAATTTGCAGATGATGTTAAAATTGGTAGAGTAGTTAATGATCACTGTCAAGCTGAGCTTCTTCAGAGAGACCTAGATAGACTTCAGGAATGGTCAGAAAAATGGCAGCTATGCTTTAATCCAACAAAGTGTAAGGTATTACACCTGGGAAACAGTAATCCCAAAATAACTTATTCACTTGGTGGAGTTCAACTAAACCCAGTACTGGAGGAAAGGGACTTGGGTGTTACGATACAGTCAGATATGAAATTCTCTGAGCATTGTAAACAGGTTGCAAGGAAGGCCCATGGTGTCCTATCAATGATCTATCGAACTTTTGCAAGTAGAGATAGGGACGTGATAATCCCATTATATAAGGCTTATGTTAGACCACACTTGGAATACTGTGTTCAAGTGTGGAGACCGCACCTAAAGAAAGACATCGAGCTTCTTGAAAGGGTGCAAAGACGGGTAACTCGCCTGGTGAGATCAGCAAAAGGGCATCCTTATGAAGAAAGACTTTGAATATGTGGGTTGCAGAGTTTGGAAACTAGACACCTTAGAGGAGATTTGATTGAGGTGTTTAAGGCTCTGAGAGGCATCAGTAAAGTGAATGAGGACGAAATTCTCAAGATTATAAATGATGCTAGAACTAGGGGACATAAATTCAAGTTACGGGGGGAAATGTCTAGATTGGACTGCAGGAAGTTTTATTTTAGCCAGCAAGTTATAAATTACTGGAATAAGTTGCCTTCATGGGTGGTAGAGGCCGACAGTTTGGGGAAATTCAAACGTCATCTGGATAGTACTTTCGGGTATGGGAAGCACATAGGATGATAGGTTTAATTTTTTTTTTTTTTTTTTTATTAATTATTTATTAATTTTTTTTTTTTTGCCAAGAAAGAAAGCCTATGGCAGCATAAGCCATAGGCTTTCTTGCACCATGCGGCCGTTACTAATACTAATACTAACCCACAAGTTCCGGTTAATATCTGGTAAGTTAAAATCCCCTATTACAAGACAATCTGATTTACTGGCCCACTATTTCCCTGCACAATCATTCATTGTATTCATCAGAATCATTAGGCCTATAACACACTTTTACTCTCATTTTCCCTTCTCCAGTGTTTATGTCACACCAAACTAACTCAACATTGCCCTGTCCACCCATGTCAACTGGATGCACTTTGTTAGATTTTATGTTTTTTAACTAACAGCATAATCCCTCTTCCCTTCTTACTCTGTCTATCCTTTCTGTACACATTGTACTCCCAAAATTCAAATTCTGCACTGCTTATATCTGTGTGACACCATGTCTCTGATATCCTAACAATATCTGCCTTTGATGCCTTGATCAACATTTCAAATTCAAATTTATTTACTATACTTCTGACATTGGCATACATGCAAGTATACATGCACTTGTTCTTACTCTTAGTTACCCTAACACAGCCGATGTATTTATTTGTTCCATGATGACTCCCAGCAGCTCTTGAAGTCCCCAGCAACTTGATCTCTAGGCTGCTGTTTGTTATTTGGTTTTTTTAGGAGCATTAGCAACTAAGGCCATATTGCTCATGAATATGCGGTGGTCATTCCCTGACCTTTCCACATCCTCCATATTTGGTGGTCACGAGCTCGAACCCCGGTCTAATCAAGAAGCGTGTGCTACACACTGCTGCTCCTGCCCACGGAGGTCCATCTCTCTAGGCTGCTGTTCGTTACAATACAAGCAGTGCAAGAATCGCATTTGTTTCTGCCTGCGGCTACTGTTAATCTTTTAGTCTATGAATTTCCCCCCCCCAAGCTAGCAGTTTTCTGACCTACCTAACACTGCCTCGATAGCATCAGCAAATATTCTTGCATCCTTTCTATTTAACCGTATCCCATCCCTGTAACTGTTAGCAAGCACACACCACGCTGAAAACAATTCTACCCCATGAGCCTTGCACAACCTCTCCAGGTCCAAATTGATTGACAAGGCTCTTATCACATACTCCCCCTATCATGTCTGGACAGAATTGCAGACACTTTCAAATTGAACCCTAGCTTATGAAGTTTTTTCAATATTGAACTGTATATGGCAGCTCAGGGGTAAAAATTTTATTATTATTTTCAGTTTATTTACCCAAGGTTCATCCCCTGTTATGCCAGTGGGCTAGGAGGGTGTACAGGTATTTTGAAATAGACAGCATACAATTTTATATAAATTTTCAAGATATTTACAATAATGGTATTAAACAGATAATCATATTTCTTTAATAGCAAGTTACAATTGACTTTAAAATAAAATTTATCCTAAAAATTAAAGAGATAAGTATACAGGGTGAGCTAAATATCTTTTCTTCAGTAACTGTCACAACAAATTTACTTATTTTTCATTATATTATTGCATTTAATTATTTACATCATATAAATTTCTGATAAATTCAGTCAATTTTCACAGTAGTTCTGGTGATTTGGTCCATAATTTGGCTTCTATATGTTTTATTGTCTTCGAACTTCAATGGAGAAAGTGTGGAAATGTTTGATTGTTTTGCATGGGAACTTTCCTTTTAAGGAGTCCAGGTTAGATAGCTTCATCCCAAGCGGGGGATGCTGGCTCGGGTAGTTTATTTCTTGCTTTTGGTAGTGCAATAATATCTATCAATAGGGCATCGATCTGGCGACTTAACTGCTTAGCGAGTGTTGACAGATTCTTTTTGAGGTCAGTGAGCTTCCAGGAGGTCATGTTTACATTGACTAGGAGAACAGATTTCAAGATGGTGAATGGGTTCCCCCCAGGTGGTTCAGCCACCACAGAATCTAATATTCCATTGTTAAAGAAATTTGTTACATTGAGAGGTAGATGCAGAGGACCAGATTTCGGAGGCACATATTGGCATAGGTGTGAGACATCTATTAATGTATTGTCCTATTAGTTTAATGTTGTGACAGCCTGCAAGCTCCTGGCAGATAGCTCAGAAAGCTAGCATAGGTCTTCTTTGCCTTTAGGAAGTTTTCCTTGAAATTTAAGTCTTCATCCCGCGTTAGCCCAAGGTCAGTATGAGATGAAACTTTAGGGACTGTCTTACCATTAACTATAACTCAGATGTCATTCTTGACCTTCCTCTTCATGATTGTCATGTGGACTGACTTGGCATTGTTTAGTTGGAGTTCAACTCACTTTAGGAAGTCAATTAACTGTTGAATTTTCTTGGAGGTTTCTTGCATTAATTTCTTGTATCTATTTGGGGTCTTTTGATATGATAAAGAATTATAGATCATAAGGGATAAGCTAAAATTTGGATCGTAAGCTAAAAAAAAAATTTGGATCATAGGATCATAAGCTAAAAATTGGATTTTTTGCAAGGAATGGTTCAAGTAGGATTGCAAAGAGGGTTATAGACATTACCCCATCTTGAGGCACATCCCCTCACTGCATAGATGGCTTTCTAGTGATATCCATTGGCTATAATTAAGTGTCTCCACTGTAATAAGGTCTGATGCCTTGAAATATTCTTTTAGAATATTTCATTCCTACCCTTATGCCTGTAAGGGTAGGAATGGCGGGAGTATCACAAGTAGATTTGACATTGAAAAAGATTATGTCCAGTGGAGCTCTGTCATTCAGGGTTTTTGTGCTATAAAGAGAGTATTGAGGAGATTAGATATAGAGGAACTGTGGTTAGGACTATGTGGAGGTAGGGTGGTTGTTGAGCAGTACAGTATTGAATAATTAATGGGTGTATAAGTTTTTCAAAAATTTTTAATAATGTGTATCCTATGGAGATTCTTCTTCTTCTTCTTTGGTCCTTAGCTGGCAGCTGGGGGAGGCGGTTGGCCACGCAACCAGTATGCTGCTGTAGGTGCCGCAGGGTTTCGGACTTGCTCTGTGATGTTCTTCCATACCTTACGATCCATGGCTTCAGTCCTGGCCTGGTTAAGGTCGAGACGTCGGCTCTTCAAGTCATCTTCCACTTGCTTGGCCCACGTTTTCCTAGGCGCAGTCCGTTGGATGCTCCATTGGGTGGGTCGTTGTCTCCAAAGGAGTGTGGATGGTATTCTGTTCGTGCCCATTCTACATACGTGGCCAAACCATCTGAGCCTTCGCTTCTGGATTTGGTCAGCAATGGTTGGTTGCTGTTGGCATCTGGCACGGATGGTATCATTAGTGATGCGGTCGCGAAGAGAGATGCCCAAGATCTGCCGCAGGCATCGCATTTGGAATACCTCAAGTTTGTTCAAATCTAATTTGAGACAAATCCATGTTTCCGATCCGTAAAGAAGAATGGGCAGAATCAAAGTCCGGAAGAGTCGGATTTTAGTCTTTGTGGAAATGTTGGTCCTCTTCCACAGACACCATTTGAGCGAGGCGAATGCAGTGGCCGCCTGTCCAATTCTGCTGTGGATTTCCATGGTGGATGCAACTTTCTTCTCCTGGACCAGCGACCCAAGGTATTTAAAGTCCTGCACTTGCTCGTTCTGGACGCCTTCAAGATAGATGGTGGCTTGCGACCCATCTGTTGTCAGGGCCTTTGTCTTACCAGCATTGATCTTCAAACCGTATGGCCGGGCAACGCGGGCAATGTCGTAGAGGATGTCCGTGGCTTCAGCGTCGTTACCGGCAAGGATAGCACTATCATCAGCAAACATCAGGTCAGTCACATAGTGATCCTTGTCATATTGTATGCCCTGTCTGTTTCTGAATGCTTGCCTCATAATGGCGTCGACCACGATGTTGAAAAGCAACGGGGAGGCTACATCCCCTTGGCGAACTCCAGTTTGGATGGTAAATTCCTCAGATAAATCGTTCTGGATGCGCACCTGGCTGGTTAAACCGTTGTATGCAGTTTGGAGGAGTGTGATGACTTTTCGAGGTACATGTTCAACCTCTAGTAGTTTCCATAAGGCAGGCCGGTGGACACAGTCGAAAGCAGACTTAAAGTCAATGAAAACAATGACGGTTCGCTGTCCACACCGGATCCTCTCCTCCATCAGCTGACGAATGGCAAAGATTTGATCACAGCATCCTCGCCCAGGTCTAAATCCTGCCTGTTTTCTCGACTGGTTTGCTCGCGATGTTTTTGCAGTCTTGACTGGATGATCTTCATAAAGACCTTTCCGATGATGGAAAGGAGGCTGATGCCACGGTAGTTCTTGCAGTCCCGGTTATCACCTTTCTTGTGGATCGGTACGATAATGGCTTTCCTCCATGTTAACGGAATTTGTTCAGTGCACCAGATGGTTTTGAGGAGTGAGTGTAGTCGGCGAAGCAGTACATCTCCCCCGGCTTTGATCGCTTCTGTGGTGACTTGGTCCACTCCTGGTGCCCTGCCATTCTTCAGGGATTGTATGGCTGCTTTCACTTCTTCTACTGTAGGCTCAACATCGACCATGGAGACCTCAGGGGGGTCGATCGAGAGTGCTGTTGCTGGCGGTCCCTGAGGTGGGTCGTGATTATACAAAGCTTTGAAGAATTCACTCCACCGTTGCAGGCGTTCGGATGGTGATCGCACGAAGGTCCCATCAGCATTCTTGATGTTGTCACTAGTCAATTTGGTCTTTCCACTCAGACATCTGAGGGTGCGATACTCGTTTTTGGATGCCGCCACTTCAAGATCGTCTGCCACTTGGTTCCAGTATGCTTCTCTTTCTGCTGTCATTCTTTGTCGGACTTCTCGGTTTAGCTGCCGGTACCGTTAAAAGTCGACCAACTTTGCCTGTTTCCGTTTGTCCACGAGGTCGAGGCACTCGTCTGATATCCATGGTTGCGTTCGACGTCGGGCAGGTGGACATAGGGGCTTGGCACATTCCAGGATGGCATCAGAGATCTGCTTTTCTTCTTCATTTATATCCTCGGGCACGGCCAGCATCTCGAAGCGGTTGGATAGGGCGATCTGATATGCCTGTTTGTTGGCAGCATTCATTAGCTGCCTCCAGTCCAGCTTGGCTGACCGAGATGATCTTTTTGCATGCCGTAATTTGAGCTGCACCTTAGCCCGGATGAGGTAGTGATCAGATCCGCAATCAGGTCCCCTCATGGCACGAACGTCCATGAGTGATGAGCGAAATCTGGCATTGATCAAAATGTAGTCCAGGATTGCTGAGTCCTTGCCAGATGGATTTCGCCATGTAAGTTGATGTTTTTGAGGGTGCTGGAAATGGCTGTTTCCAATGATCAGGTTGTTAGATGCGGAAAAGGACAATAAACGTAAGCCGTTGTCATTGATCTTCCCATGGCCAAACTTGCCCATTGTTGTTTCCCAACCAGATCTGTCCACGCCAATATGGGCATTAACGTCCCCTGCGAGGATGATCACTTCTGTCTGCGGAATTGAATCCAGCGTATGTTGGAGCTGGTTGTAGAAGTCATTCTTGGTCGGGTCCAGGCTAGTCTCAGTTGGAGCATAGGCGGAGATAATATGGGTCTTGATGGTGCCCTTGACAGTAAGGACTGCCAGGCGGTCCGATATTGGTTGGAAAGCGATCACACTACTGGTGGCCTGAGCATCGACCATAAAGCCCACTCCTGCTTCTCGTTTCTCACCACCAGAGTAGAATAGCATAACCGCTTCATTAGGTGCTGGTGGTTGGATGATCATCGTTCCAGACCCGGTGAGCCTTAATTCGGATAATGCCGCGATTGATATCTTGCACCTAAGTAGTTCTTGGGCAATGATTTCCTTTTGTCCAACGTGGTGCCCCGTTCGAACATTCCATTCGCCAATGTTAATTGTCCTTTTCGGCGTAGTAAGCTTATTGCTGTGGCCAGTGATCCACTTCACACCAGCACCCTGGGTCCCCAGTGCTGGCGCATCGGCTACCCCGGATGCGGTAACATTGTTATAACAGCTTGTTCTGTGGCCAGTGGTCCACTTCACACCAGTACCCTGGGTCCCCAGTGCTGGCGCATCGGCTACCCCGGATGCGGTAACATCCTATGGAGATTGGATGGAAGCTTTAGAAGTCTTGGGGTTTCCAATTTTAGGGACTGTTTTGGTCCTTGGGGTTGTCACAGACATTTTCTCAGATATGCCAGATAAGCTGTACTTGCTACCTGGGAGTCTAAAATGCTGATGGCACTGATATTTGGATGACATTTATTTGTCAAGTGAACCCAATTTCTGTGAAGTCCGGACAGTCTGTGACAGCCAAATCCTCTGCTTGCACCTTCACGATGTGGGACTGTTAGTAATTCTGGGTATAACCTCCATGCACAAGCACACCGTGGGTGACCACCCAGGTGTGAACTAATGTAAGCAGGGGTCGAGGTGTGGTACCCATACCACATGGAGGAATGCCACCCCTCTGTGATACCAGGAAATACTAGGTGGTAGATGACTCTCACCAACTGGCGCAATACCACCACTTTGCTTATTGGAGGCTTGAAGTGGTGGAACCCATGTTTAGTTTCCAGAGCTAAGTTCCAGTCAACCCTTTCCCATCTCTTCCATCATGCAGCATGACTGATGACTTTTGAGGTTATGATGAACATCATGGTGAGAACCAATCTTCCTTACATTTCGAGGGAACATCTCTAAAACGGTGTTTGCAAGCCGGCTGCTAGTTAATACACCGAACCTATTGGTAACTCTATAAGAGGCTTCCGTATCAGCTAGTGTATCATCTTGCTACCTCTACTCTGCCAGATAGTGACTGGACGGAGTCGAAGTAAGTGTAAGTGGGGGCATTGTTGAGGCCACGTTATGTCAAGGATCTGGGATTATTCTTACCATGTGTATTTCATTCCTTCATACAGCATGTCCCCCCCCCCACTTTTTTTTTACTATTGAATACACCACGAATTGTCAAACTAATAGAGTAAGCTTATTTGCAAAAAGATCTAAACCTCCCAAACACTTCCTAGTTCATTTCACAAATATATGTGGTCTCAATTCAAATCTCACCGATGTCCATTTCCACTTGCAGTCTACCAAACCCTATGTACCTTTTCTGAAAGAATCTCAGTTATCACTTGATGCAACTACTGCTCATCTCAGTTACCCAAATTATTCGCTGTATGATTCCTTTCGCCTCAAAGGTGGTACTTGTGCATATGTCCGTTTCAGTATTCCCTGTCAGAGACTTGGTAATTTGGAATCTGCTTTTTTTTCGATCTTCTCTGGCTTAAAATCTCTCTACCTCATTGTGTCAAATTCATCTGTTGTCTCTACTGTTCTCCCAACTCCACTAATCACTTGGAGCTCTTTGACTTCCTCTCTTTGCAACTTGCCTTTCTCCAGTTCAACTTTCCCAATAGTGGGGTAATTTTCCTTCGTGATTTTCATGTTCACAACTCCAGCTGGCTTCCGCTGTCTAGTCACACCAACCCAGCTGGTTGACATGCTGAGGTTTTGCAATTACTAATGACCTTGCACAGATTGTTCATTTACCTACAAGAATACCGGACAATCCTAACCATACAGCCAACATGCTTGATCTTTTTCTCACAAACAACCCCTCTAAGTACACGGTTAAAGTGAATGGTCCTTTAGGCACCTCAGATCACAACTTGGTGATTGTCTCTTCTCAAACGGAGCCTTTATCTCATGGCTATTCCCAACCTCGTATTGCTTGACATTACAAGAATGCAAAATGGGATGACTTGCGAGATTTCTTTTCTTTTCCTTGGTCAGATTACTGTTTCAAAACTTCTGATGTCAACGTTTGCTCAGATCATGTCAGTGAAATTATTCTTGTAAGAATGGAATCCTTTATTCCACGCTCAACATTAAAATCTTGTCCTTTATCTAAACCTTGGTTTTCCAATAAATGTGCTAAGGCTGTTCAAGAGAAGAAAGTTGTATATCATAATTGGCTTGTTTCCAATTCTTCAGTTTCATTTTCTGCCTACACCAAAGCTCGCAACAATTGTAAAGCAGTTATTAATCAGTCCAAACTAAATTTTGAACAGACTAAGAGTAGAAAATTTGCTTCTTGCCCTAATGGTAGCTGAGCATTCTGTTCTCTTGTCAAAACTACTGGCTGCAACTTTTGCCCATCTCTGCTCCCACCTCTGTCTGAGCAGTGTGCTTAATGATTTTGTAATAACTGAGAGCAAAGTGGAGGAGAAATTGTTGAAGTTAAACATAAGAAAGGCACCTGGGGCGGATGGGATCTATCCAGTTATATTAAAGGAGGCGGCAAAGCAACTAAGCAAACCCTTAGCCATAATTATGAGAGCATCCTTGGATTCAGGGGAGGTTCCCACGGACTGGAGATGTGCAAATGTATCCCCAATTCACAAAGGAGGTTCGAAGGGTGACACGAATAATTACAGACCAGTTAGTTTAACTTCTGTTCCGGGTAAAATAATGGTGTCACTGGTTAAAGATGCAGTGCAGGATCATCTAGACAAGACTGCAGCAATAATTCAGACACAGCATGGGTTTGTTAAGGGAAAGTCTTGTCTGACAAATTTGATTGGTTATTATGATGTGGTCACAAAGGAACTGGATGCAAAAAATAATTTTGATATCTTATACTTGGATTTCAGGAAAGCTTTTGACACTGTTGCGCATGGAAGACTACTGTACAAATTGGAGCAGAATGGTATTAAGGGTAAGTTGCTACAATGGATAAAAGGATGGTTAAGTGGGAGAAGACAGAGGATGGTAATCAATGGGTGCTGCTCTTCGTGGACTAATGTTATTAGTCCACGTGGACTAGTAGTTATTGGTGACTCTATTGTCAGGGAAACGGGGAACATACTTTGTAAAAAGGATAGGTGGAATAGGACCAGGGTATGTCTGCCAGGGGCAAAGGTTGATGACGTTGTAGAGCGGATATCATCTTTTAAGGGCACAAAGGGTGATATAGTTGTACACGTTGGCACTAATGATATTAAGAGTAGGAGACCGGCGGAATTACTTAGCAAGTACAGGTCACTGTTGAAAAAAAGCCGTGAATTAGGGTTGAACTTGAAAGTGTCTGCAATTCTGCCCAGACACGATAGGAGGGAGTATATGATGAGAGCCTTGTCGATCAATTCGGCCCTGGAGGGATTGTGCAAGGCTCAAGGGGTAGAATTTTTTTCAGCCTGGACTGTACTTGTTAACAGGAGAGATTGCTTCTACAGGGATGGGATACACTTAAATAGAAAGGGTGCAAGAATTTTTGCTGATGCTGTCGAGGCAGTGTTAGGTGGGTCGGAAAACTGCTAGTTGGGGGGGATACAAGGACTAATAGATTAACAGTAGCCACTGGCAGAGGTGGAAGTGATTCTTGCACTGCTTCTATTCAAATGAGCAGAAGTCTGAAAAACAAGATGCAGGATATTTCAGAGACTGCTGGTAGTCATTGCGTTACAAGTAAACACATGGGTTGTGTTAGGGTAGCTAAGAATAGAAACAGGTGCATGTATACCTGCGTGTACACCAATGCTAGGAGTTTGGTAAATAAATTTGATGAATTTGAGGTATTGCTCAAAACATCAAAGGCAGATATTGTTGGGATATCAGAGACGTGGTGTCACACAGATATAAGTAATGCGGAACTGGAATTTGGGGAATACAATGTATATAGAAAGGATAGACAGGACAGGAGGGGAGGAGGGGTTATGCTATTAATTAAGAAACACATAAAGTCAAAGGAAGTGAAGCCAGTTGACATCGATGGACAGGGCAGTGTCGAGTCAGTTTGGTGTGACATAAGCATAGGGAAATCAAAATTGAGAGTAGGAGTGTGCTATAGGCCTAATGACTCTGATGAGTATAATAATATATTGTACAGGGAAATAGAGTGGGCCAGTAAATCAGAGAGTCTTATAATGGGGGATTTTAATTTCCCAGATATTGACTGGAATTTGTGGGTTGGTCACTCGCACACTAGCAAGGCTTTTGTGGATTTATTGGATGATTGTTTTCTACATCAGCATGTTCGTGAGGCAACAAGAGGGAGCAATACTCTTGATCTGATTATCAGTAGTGATTCTTCATGCATTAAGAACCTGCAGATAAATGAACCACTAGGTGGCAGTGATCACAGTGTGTTGAAGTGGGATTTACTCAAGGAGGTAACTACCATCAGAGGTAAAGGGAAGGGCTTTTGTTTTCGTAAAGGCGACTATGATGGTCTGAGACAGTATTTAAATTCTATACAGTGGGACCAACTGATGATGTTACCAACAGCAAACTCAAAATGGGAAGCATTCAAGGAACTAATCTTGGTGGCTACCAGGCTTTACATACCAACTAAGAAATATTGTTCAAGGTTTAGGCCTAAATGGTTGTCAGATGGACTAATGAGACATGTGGCAGAGAAGAAAAATGCATGGGATACATACAAATTAATGGGTGACATGGAAGCCTATGATAGATATAAGTTGGTCTGTAACCAAGTCACAAAGGAGATTAGGCAGGCAAAGGCAGACTACGAAAAATCCTTGGCAAAGGATGCAAAGAAAAACAGAAAGGAGTTCTTTACATACTTGAACTCGAGAAGGAAAGGGATGAATCAGATTGGTCCACTGGATATTGATGGTTCAACAGTTGAGGATCCTGCTCAGGTGGCTAACAATCTAAACGAGTATTTTGCATCTACATTCACGCATGAGGAGTTATTCAGGAAGGAGAATGATGTAGGTAAAGTAAACATTGGCAGTGAGCTGGATGATTTTGTAATAACCGAGAGGAAAGTGGAGGAGAGATTGTTGAGGATAAACATAAAAAAGGCACCTGGGGTGGATGGGATCTATCCAGTTATATTAAAGGAGGCAGCAAAGGAAGTATGCAAACCCCTAGCCATAATTATGAGAACTTCTTTGGACTCAGGGGAGGTACCCATAGACTGGAGATGTGCAAATGTAACCCCAATTCACAAAGGAGGATCAAAGGCTGACACAAGTAATTATAGACCTGTTAGTTTAACTTCTGTTCCAGGTAAATTAATGGAGGCACTGGTTAAAGAAGCACTGCAGGATCATCTAGACAAGAATTCAGTTATAGCTCAGACGCAGCATGGTTTTGTTAAGGGCAGGTCTTGCCTGACCAATTTGATTGGATACTATGATGTAGTCACAAAAGAACTGGATGCAGGGAATAACTTTGATATTATATATTTGGATCTCAGAAAGGCTTTTGATACTGTTGCACATGGAAGACTGCTGCACAAATTGGAGCAGTGTGGCATTGGAGGCAAATTGCTGCTATGGATAAGGGGATGGTTGAGTGGCAGAAGACAGAGAGTGGTAATCAATGGACACTGCTCAACGTGGACTAATGTTATTAGTGGAGTTCCTCAAGGTTCAGTGTTGGGTCCATTGTTGTTTTCGGTGTTTATGAATGATATTGATGATGGGATATCAAGTTTAATGTCTAAGTTTGCAGATGATACAAAGGTTGGCAGGGTCGTTAAGGACACTACTGACGCTATGCTGCTGCAACAGGATCTGGAAAGGTTGAACAGATGGGCTGAGAGGTGGCAAATGAAGTTTAACATTGACAAATGTAAAGTACTACATATGGGTAACAGTAACCCCAGAGCAATGTATCAACTCTGCGGTACTACACTGACAGTGGTGGAGAATGAAAAGGACCTGGGGGTAATTGTGCAGGCAGATATGAAGTTCTCTGAGCAGTGCAGACGAGCTGCAAGAGTAGCTCATGGTGTCTTGTCAATGATATACAGGAATATTTCTAGCAGGGATAAGGAGGTGATTATTCCCTTGTATAAGGCAATGGTTAGGCCACATCTTGAGTACTGTATACAGGTCTGGAGGCCTCATTTCAAGAAGGATGTAGAGCTGCTGGAACGGGTACAGAGAAGGGCAACAAGATTAGTAAATGGAACAAAGGGTTGCTCTTACGAAGAAAGGCTTAAGTTTTGCAAATTACAGAGTCTGGAGACTAGGCACCGGCGAGGTGATCTGATAGAGGTGTATAAGGCTTTGAATGGTTTGAGCATGCTCAATGCCAATGGGATTCTTCATCTTTCTCAGAATAATCACCTCAGAGGGCATAAATTCAAATTGAGGAAGGACGGACGTCGGATAGATGTGCGGAAATTTGCCTTTGGCCAGCGGGTGGTTGGTTGGTGGAACCGACTTCCATCACTTGTTGTTGAAGTTGATAGCCTAAACAAATTTAAAGCTCAACTGGACAGGTATTTCGACCGAACGGAGGGGTGAAATGGGAGAGGTTTTTTTTTTTTTTTTTTTTTGGCTGATGCTGAATAAGCTTGCTTTCTTGCATCATATGCCTCTACTAATGCTAATGCTAATTAGTGGAGTCCCACAGGGTTCGGTGTTGGGTCCACTGTTGTTTTGTATATTTATCAATGATATTGATGAAGGTATATCAGGCTTAATGTCGAAGTTTGCAGATGACACGAAGGTTGGCAGGGTTGTTAATGACAGTAATGGCAGTGTGCTACTGCAACAGGATCTAGATAATTTGGGCAGATGGGCTAAGAAGTGGCAACTGAAGTTTAACCTTGACAAATGCAAAGTACTGCATATGGGTAGAAGTAACCCCAGAGAAATGTACCAACTGTGTGGTACTACACTTAAGGTGGTAGAAAATGAAAAAGACCTGGGAGTAATTGTGCAGTCAGATATGAAGTTTTCTGAGCAATGTAGACAGGCTGCTAGGGCAGGTCATGGGGTTTTGTCAATGATATATAGGAATTTTTGCTAGCAGGGAAAAGGAGGTGATTGTCCCTCTGTATAAGGCAATGGTCAGGCCACGCCTTGAGTACTGCGTACAGGTCTGGAGGCCTCATTTTAGGAAGGATGTAGATTTGCTTGAGCGTGTACAGAGAAGAGCAACACGATTGGTGAGGGGAATGAAGGGATCCTCTTACCAAGAGAGGCTTAAGTTCTGCAAATTGCAGTGGCTGGAGACTAGGCACCTGTGCGGTGATCTGATTGAGGTCTATAAGGCCTTGAATGGGTTGAGCACGCTGAATTCTGATGGGATCCTCCCACTTGTTCAGAATACGAACCTACGGGGACATAAGTTCAAATTAAGAAAGGATAGATGTAGAATAGATGTGCGGAAATTTGCCTTTAGCCAGCGGGTGGTTAATTGCTGGAACAAACTTCCATCTGTCGTTGTGGAAGTTGATAGGTTAAATAAATTTAAGGAGGAACTGGACAGGCAATTGGAGGGTATGGTGTGATTTTTTTTTTTTTTTTTTTTTGGCTGATGCTGCATAAGCTCCTACACTTGCTTTCTTGCATCAAGTGCCACTACTACTACTACTACTACTGTCAAAACCAGATGGTTCTGTTGTCACTTCAGCCAAGGATAAAGCTGACCTGCTAGCATCCCATTTTTCTTCCAAATTATGTATTAATGCTCTTGGTAAAACACCTCCCAACATGCTCCATTCAATGCCTCCTGTGGTCTTCCGTCAAAAGGATGTCAGAAGGATTTTGGCAAATCTTGATGCTAAGAAGGTTCCAGGTCCTGATGGTATTTCTCCACTTGTTCTCAACACCTGTGCTCCTGAACTTACTCCTGTGATTTGCTGCCTTTTTTCATTTTCTTATTCCAAAGGTGTTTTCCTTCTGCTTAGAAATTTGTTCATATCCAGCCAGTTCCTAAAAAGGGTGACAAATCCCTCCATACAAATATCATCCCATTGCAATTACTTCTATTCTTTCTAAAGTAATGGAGAAATCAATTAATTGCCAAATCTTAAACTACCTAGAAACCTTCTGTCTGATCAATGATTGCCAGTTTGTATTCCATCCGTGTCGATCCACTGGTGATATTCTGGCTTATGTTACACATTTATGGCCAAATTCAATGGTAAAGTTCAGTGAAACACAAGTAGTTGCTCTTGACATCTCAAATGCTTTCGATTGTGTTTGGCATAAATGTCTTCTAAACAAGCTTCCATCTTATGATTTGCCATCTGCTTTTTGTAATTGGTTATCCAGTTTTCTGTTTGATAACTCACTGAAGGTAGTCTTCTAATGGAAAGGGCTCTGTTTTCTAACTGCTCCACTAATGGTGGTGTCCCCCAAGTTTCAGTTCTTTCCCTCACTCGTTTCCTCTTGTATATTAAAGATCTTCTTCCATTGACTGGAAATCCTATCCATAGTTTTGCTGATGACAGCATATTGCATTCCACTTTCCATTTTGAGAAACCTTGCCTTGCTCAATCAACTTCAACTTCTCAAATATCCACTACCAATTCCTTAAATGCTGATCTCCAGGTAATTCTCCAGTGGGGCAAAGACAACTTAGCTGATTTCAATCCTTCTAAAACTCAATCTTGTCTTATATCTCTCAAAAAGGATTCTTTTGCTCCTGTGTTTATCTTTGTGACACTCTGATTTCTAGGCAAAATGATATCTCTTTTGGGGATTACCCTGCCTTCTAATCTCTCTTGGCACAAGCACATTACAAATATTTCTTTCTCTGCATCTAAAAAACTTGGTTTTCTCTTTTGCTACTTTTCTTCCAAACAGCTGTTCACTCCGTACAAATAACAAATCTGCCCTACCATGGAATATTCTTCCCACGTCTGGGGCAGTGCCCCCAAAACCCCTCTCAGGTTTCTAGATTCCATTCAGAAGAGGGCAGTTAGGTTAATTAATGATTCATACCTAACAGTCTCCAGTCTGTCTCATAGACGTACTGTTTCTGCTGCATGCCCTTTCTACAGATACTTCCATGGGCACTGTTCTTCTGAATTGGCTTCTATAATTCCCACTCTCTCTCTTTCAAAACAGTCCGAACATATGCTGCCAGTAGTCAACATCCATTTACTGTCCAACTTCAAACTCACAGAACCAACTTTTCACCTTCCTTGTTTAATCATTCACCTGCCGTTTTCTGGAACAACATTCCTTCATATGTATTTCCTGAAAATTAAAGTCTAATGTCAACAAATATCTTATCTTGTCTTCTCAACCTCCAACCCAAGCACGGTACAAAGTATTATAGGTTCTAATGCCTCTCGTGTTTGGGGTTTTCATAAAAAAAACCAAAAAAAAACCATAACACTTCCGGAGTTCAGGTATGGTGCTTGTCTTTAGAATCTTGTGGAAGATGTTTAAGAGGAGATCTACAATGTACACAGAGCATACCTTAACCATAAACAGGGGTGTGCTGTCGGGACCCATATTAGCTTTGTTGGGCAGCCCATTTATCATGTCAGTGGCTGATAGGGTTTTCTGGGTTACACTAGTTAGGGTTGAAATTTTGGTGCCTGCATCTTGATGGTCAAAAGATATGCAAGTGTCCACTCTTCAACTAGCTTTCCATCCATGTTAAAGTGTTTGTTGCAATTTGAGAAAATTCTCTGGGACTTGGTAATTTGGGATAAGATATACTGTTGGTGTGCTCCTCTTTTGAGGGGAAGGAAACAAGCACTCTCTCTTTTAAAGGTTGTGTGGTCTGTATTGCTTCTCAATATTACCCATTTTCTACATGCCCTCTGCTAACATCAAAATGCAATTTTCATATCTGGGTGAAACCACTGCTAGGTTCTCTCGGTAATTCTGACTTATTTAGATGTTCCAATCATGGCGATATGTCTCAACTGCTCTGCTAAGGACTGGACTGCTTCTTCAACAGATATAGTGAAGATAAATTATCCCATTCGATGGTGGAAAGATGGGCAATTACTCAGATTTCAAGAATTTTGAAGAAAAAATCAAATCAGTGTGAGTATCTGAATAATAATTTCTAATCCTGATAACACTGGAATGGAGAAGTGTACAGGTGACAGGTGAATGATCTTAAGATCATGAGAAAGGGCCGGGTAGGTTATTATAGCATTAGTAGAGGCATTTGATGCAAGAAAGCAAGCTTATGCAGCATCAGCCAAAAAAAAAAAACTCACTGCCACTTCACCCCTCTGTTCATTCAAAATACCTGTCCAGCTGAGCCTTAAACTTATTTAGGCTATCAACCTCCACCACAAGGGATGGAAGTCTGTTCCACCAACCAACCACCCACCCACCCACCCACTGGCTAAAGGCAAATTTCCGCACGTCTATCCTACATCTGTCTTTCCTCAATTTGAATTTATGCCCTCTCAGGTGATTTTTCTGAGCTAGAGGAAGAATCCCATCAGCATTGAGCATGCTTAAACCATTCAAGGCTTTATACACCTCTATCAGATCACCTCGCTGGTGCCTAGTCTCCAGACACTGTAATTTGCAAAACTTAAGCCTTTCTTCATAAGAGCACCCCTTTGTTCCATTCACTAGTCTTGTTGGCCTTCTCTGTACTCGTTCCAGCAGCTCTACATCCTTCTTGAAATGAGGCCTCCAGACCTGTATACAGTACTCTAGGTGTGGCCTGACCATTGCCTTATACAATGGAATAATCACCTCCTTATCCCTGCTGGAAAAATTCCTGTATATCATTGACAATACTCCATGAGCTACGCTTGCAGCCCGTCTGCACTGCTCAGAGAACTTCATATCTGCCTGCACAACCACCAGTTGGAACAGTTGTTGAAAACTAGGTCTAAAAGCTTGACCTGCTCTCACTGGCAGTGTGATGTCTCCTGAAGTCCAAAGAATTCAAGGTTATTGCTAAGTCTTGCAAAGCTTTTACATGTCTTGGGACTAGCTTGTTGGTGTTTGTTTATTATTTATTTGGTTTTTAGGAGCATTAGCAACTAAAGCCATAATGCTCCGGGGATATGCTATGGCCGTTCCCTGATCTTTCCGCATCCTCCGTATTTGGTGGTCATAGGCTTGAATGCCGGTCTAATCAAGAAGCTTGTGCTACACACTGCTGCTCCTGCCCACCTGGCTATGGAGGCACCTTGCGATTAGCATATTGAAGTCTCCACCTACAACAGTTTGTTGAGCAGGGGATAGGCTTGTAACTAACCAGGTCTGGAGTTCAATTTGTGTAAACCCAGAATGGTCAGGAGGGAGGTAGACCAAACAGAGTTATAGCTTCATTTGTTGGTTCACCAGTGTTACACATAAAGCTTCAAAGTTGTTAGATTGCCTTAGTATAAAACCCTTGTCACCTGCCATTGCATTGGGAAGAATATTTGGACCCCCCTCCTCTTCCCATACCTCTACAGTTTCTAATGATTTTGCAGGGGATAGTTTGAAGAAGTACGAGGGTGGTTCAATAAAGAATCGCCCTGACCTAGCTGCAGAGGTGCTAGCCTGTTGATTCTTGGCACAGGTTTTAGTCCTCCTCATAGCCACTGTGCAGATTTACACATTTTCCTCATTGATGGAGGAGGATATGGATACCGTTTTTGTAGAAGTGGTGAGGTTGGTCCTTGAACCATGACTCTATTGCAGAAATTAGTGTCTCATCGACAGGGAAGTAATTACTCTGAAGAAATTATTTGAGGGAAGGAAACAAGAAGAAGTCCGATGGTGCAAGATCAGATGAGTAGGCTGGATGGGGGAAGTATTTCATATCCACAAGTAGCCATTTGTGTTGTTGCAATGTCAGAAGTGTGAACTGGGCATTGTCTTGAAGCATTCACGCACCTTTGGACAGCATGCCATGCTTACATGTTTTGATTTTCTCCCGTAATTTTGTGAGTAAGTTGGCATAATAGGCACCTGTCATTGTTCTACCTTTCAGCAGGTAATCAGTCATTATTACGCCTTTCTCATCCCAAAACACTGTCAGCAAAACCTTTCCTGCTGACGCTTGGACCCTTGCCTGCTCGGGGGGGGGGGGGGGGAGATTCATGATGTCGTCATTCCATGGAATGCTTTTTAATTTCAGGGTCGAAATTTGTATCCAACTTTCATCCTGAGTGATTAGACGAGAGAAAGTCTTCCTCATTTTTTTGGCACAGGGCTAACAGCTCTTGTGATTTCTGTTGTTGATCAGCCTTCTGGAAACCAGTCAATATCCGGGGAATCCATATTGCACTCAATTTCCGTAAATGGAATTCGTCATGAAGGACTGTTTCAACAGAGCCCACACTAATCTTCACCTTCTGGGACAATTCACGTACAGATATCTGGTGCTCTTCCATGATTAATGACTCCAATTTTCTGATCGTGCTGTCATCAATGGCTGAATGGGGACGACCTGGAATGGGCTCAGATTCTACCGATGTCCGACCACACCTAAACTATCTATGCCAGTGCTTCACAATGCCATAGGATGGGGCTTCATCCTTATATACAGCAGTCATCTCCTCGTGGATTTTGTTAGGAGATTTCCCCTTCAAAAACAATACCGAATTACAGCTATGGCTTCAACCTTGTCCATGATGCTACTTCGTCGCACATTCAGCTCTGTAAGAGAAAAAAAAAATTAAGACACAGGGCTGAAATTTTACACATTTAGTACAGAGATATATATGATGCTACACACAAAATATCATGACTGTGCGATATGTGGAAGTAGTGAGGGCAATTCTTTATTGAACCACTCTTGTATATCAATGTGTCTATCACTTGATAGTCAGGGCTCCGTTAAACAGATGAGTTCAGTTTCTCTGAGAGATAAAAGGATTTGGAAACAGTGGAGCTTATTAGATAAACTCTTGACATTTTGTAGAAAATATTGCAATTGCATAGTTTTTGGTTCAGTCTCCAAACTAGCCATAAGCTGCTATGTTGGATTAGACTGTGGGTTTTTTCTGTGCATCCTCAAGGGGTGTCTTTCTTTAAAAGGCTTAGCCAGTGTTCCAGGAGGCCAGTTCTTCTGGTTCACGAAAGTGTTAGTCGGGTTAGATGTACACTAGGAAGGAGGCATAGTCTTCATGTCCATTTCAAATCCATATTCCATCAAAAGAGAGTTTTGATAATCTCTGTTCTTGCTTTGGGGAGCAGTCCGGATACGAAGAACCTTTCTTTGGTTCAAATAGCTGATATTTGGTATTTTTCTGCCAGTCTTTTTGCCTGAGTAATTGGTGGGAGGTTTATATCAACTGACACATTTGTAATTCGCTGACAACTAGGGTTAGAAGGAACATGTGTAAATTGGTTACTTTGGTTTCTACTAGGGGAGTTTTGACTGTCTATGTAAATGTGGGATCCTCAAATGCTTAAAAAAATGCTTTTTTTTAAGTGATTTGATACTAAATTATTCATACCAGCGGTCTCCAAGCGGTAGTTTGTCACTTAGCTTTAACCAGTTAAGGGGCACATCCACACATTATTCCTATCCATACATAAAACATGCAATTTTAATAACTGCACCTAATTGTTAAAATTATCTGTCCACTCATAAAAAGTCATTAAAATGATGTGTAAGCAATAGAAATAAAGTTTCCATACCTTTTTATTTTGAAGCTAAAATTACCAAATCATTCAATCTTAGGACTTATCTCAAATTGAAATTGGAAAAGCAGTTGTCTTTAAAGACAACTGCTTTTCCAATTTCATTTTCTGCTTAAAGAAAATGCTTGGGGACCATTGATTTATGCAATTTTCATATGCCATACTAATTTTTATAGCATAAGTTACTTCTAAAGATCAATAAACACTTTCAGTTTGTACATTTGAAAATTAAAATAATTACACATTAAAAACAGGTATTTATCTTACAGATAAACAGAAAATCTCCATGTTCAAATAAACAAACCGTTTTGCTTAATATGACAAGACAATATAAAAAAAAGTGATGTTGGCTGTTAACTATTTCTGATGTTATTTTCTTAGTATTAATGAATTAAAGCTTACCAAAGTACATCATACATTACAGCACAGTAAAGTTATAAAGGGATTCCAAAAAAAAAACAAACTTGCCTGGCCAGCGGTATCCTTTATCTTTTCTAGAAGGGGTTGACCATCTGTGTCCTTATAGCTTAAGATATCACTTGTGATTTCAATCAAAAATGAATCCAATTCACCTTTGTTCCACTCTGTAAAAACCTGAAAAATTTATCATAATATTAAACAATATCAATTTTGTATAAGGGGCACAAAATGAGTACAAGTTTAGCATTAGTACAGGCATATGATGCAAGAAAGCAAGCTTATACAGCATCAGCCAAATAAAAAAAGAAGAAAAAACAAAACAAAAAGACTTCCCATTTCACCCATCCATTCACTTCAAAACTTGTCCACTTCTTCCTTGAATTTATTTAAGCTATCAACTTCCACAATGACAGATGGAAGTTTTTTCCAGCAATCAACTACCAGCTAGCTAAACGCAAATTTCCACACATCTATTTGACAACTGTCTTTCTTCAATTTCAGTTTGTCTCCAAGTTTGTAATTTGAGCAAAAGGAATAATCCCATCAGCATTGAGCCTGCTCAAATCATTCAAGGCCTTATACCTCAATCAGATCTCCTCGTAGGTTCCTAGTCTCCAGATTATGCAATTTGCAGGACTTAAGCCTTTCTTCGTAAGGGCACGCTTCGTTCCCAACCACTAGTCTTGTTTCCCTTCTCTGTACTCGTTCTAGCAACTCTACATCCTTCCTAAAATGAGGCCTCCAGACCTGTATACAGTACTCAAGGTGTGGCCTGACCATTGCCATATACAAGGGAATAATAACCTCCTTATCCCTGCTAGAAAAATTCCTGTATATCACTGACAAGACATCATGAGCTACTCTTGCAGCCCCTCTGCACTGCTCAGAAAACTTCATATCTGCCTGCACAATTACCCCCAGGTCCTTTTCATTTGCTACCACTGTCAGTGTAGTACCACAGAATTGATACATTACTCTGGGGTTGCTGTTGCCCATACTTTACATTTGTCAATGTTAAAATTCATTTTCCACCTCTCAGCCCATCTGCTCCTATCGCAGCAGCATACTGTCAGTAGTGTCCTTAACAACTCTGCCAACCTTTGTATCGTCTGCAAACTTGGACGTTAAGCTTGATATACCATCATGAATATTATTTATAAATACAGAAAACAACAATGGACCCAACACTGAACCCTGAGGGACTCCACTAATAACATTAGTCCACGATGAGCAGTGTCCATTGATTGCCATTCTGCCTTCCCCCCCTCAACAATCCCTTTATCCATAGCAATTTGCCTCCGATACCACACTACTCCAATTTGTGCAGCAGTCTTCCATGTGCAACAGTATCAAAAGCCTTTCTACAATCCAAATATATAATATCAAAGTTATTCCCTGCATCCAGTTCTTTTGTGACTGCATCATAGTATCCAATCAAATTGGTCAGGCAAGACTTTCCCTTAACAAAACCATGCTGTGTCCGAGGTATAACTGAAGTCTTGTCTAGATGAGTCCAAAGAAGCTCTCATAATTATGACTAAGGGTTTGCTTACTTCCTTTGCTGCCTTCTTTAATATAACTGGATAGATTCCAACCACCCCAGGTGCCTTTTTTATGTTTATCCTCAACAATTTCTCCTCCACTTTCCTCTCAGTTATTACAAAATCATCTAGCTCACTGCCAGAGTTTACTTCACCTCGGGCATTTCCCTTCCTGAATAACTCCTCATATGTGAGGAGTTATTCAGGAAGGGAAATACCCTGCAAGTGAATAATAAGATAAGTTCACTTCATAAGTTACCTATCTCGATTACCAAATGAAAGAATTTTTATTATTCTTTCATGTTAATAAAAATTGTGTGTGACATTCACAACCCCTACAATTTTCAGTGTGGAATGATCATCAATAATTACACACATACTTGTATTCATTCTTATATTGCAGTATGTGTTGCTCTTTTTGTGGTTAAATGCATAGCGTCATTTACCTGAAAAGAACAAAAAAATTGTTTGTGTGCCGAGCACGCATAGCAGAAGTTATGCGAAACTTCTTCAGGTGAACATTGTGTCACTTGACCGAGGATCCCGTATCGACCATATGAATGCCACGAACGTCAATAAGACATTCCTGTATCGGATGATATTTAAAACCATTTGACTTCAATAGAGCCAGAATCACTTTGTTCTTGAGAGAGCCAAGGCAGCTGTTACAGACCGACATTTGACTTGCATCCTCATTTGAAAATTCTGTTTGATGATCTCGAGCTGTTACAATCTCTACATCGTTCTTGAACCAAACACACGGAACAGACTGAATTGAAATCATTAAACCGGAATGAACGTTTAAACTGTACGTGGATGCTTCGGTGTTTCTTAAAATCCTTTGCTGTTTCAGCTGTGTATTATGTGTTTAAAGATTTGATGGAATTCTTCTGGCAGTCCAATTTTGGCTTCTTCACTTTTCGTTTACGACTGGGCTTCGAGGACTCTGTCATTTTCATTTGAAGTATTAACTTCCATGACTCCTTTCAAATTCGCTTCTAACATTACTGGGGAGATGTAAAGCGCTGAAGATATGGATGGACCTTCTCTGTCTTCTCTGTTCAACTCCATCCCACACTAATTTCTTCCACTGTTGAAATAACTTAAATCTCTCCTTTGTACTCAATGTAGGTGGTTTTGGTGGTCACATTGCGCGTATAAGTGCTCTATATGCCTTAGAATGCTCACTCATTATTAGTCTTCAGCATGTTGAATTATATTTTTTTTTCCGTCAAAATAGCACGCTGCAATCAGGGGTACTGATTGGGTCATGCATTGCTCATGCCTGGTACAAAGTGGTACAATGGTGCGGGAGGATGAATCATTTTGTGTTGCATTTT
Source organism: Mastigoproctus giganteus (assembly GCF_048544385.1). NCBI lineage: Eukaryota > Metazoa > Arthropoda > Arachnida > Uropygi > Thelyphonidae > Mastigoproctus > Mastigoproctus giganteus. Next base: position 1,729,434 of record NC_143580.1, read on the forward strand.
CTTGGCAATTTTTACATGCAATGCATCAATCCACAGATTCATTGCATGTATACATGCTCTATATGCCTTAAATGCTCACTACAGTGGATCCCTGCTTTACAATTGGTTCATTCAAATAACTTTATGATGGACACTCCCATAAAATACTGTTCACTATACGATATGCAGTAAGCGCCAGCCGTTGTGATCAGATTTACAAATTGAATTTTAATTCTATTAATGGCGATTCTAATAAGAGAAAATAGGAGGAATATAAAAGTAAAGATATAAACCATAGATTTACTTTATTACTTTACCAATTAACAAAATTAAATGATACATGAAAATTGGAAAAATATTTTCCACAGGTTAACAAAAGAACAAAAAGAAAGGCAAAAAGCCAACTATACTCTGTATTCCCAGGTGGTTATCCTCCCAATTGCTAACCATGTCTAACACTGCTTAACTTCGGTGATCGTACGAGAACCAGTGCATTCAGCATAGTACGATAGTTCGCTGCTCAGAGCGCATGTAATGCATTTACTTATGGCTTAGTTTGCTGTGTTGCATTTTCATTGACTTATTGTCAATCCAAGAACACAAGTTACTCCCATCTGAAAACTGCCTTGAGCACATCTAAAGAAGTTTCACTTCAGCATGAACCAATACAGGGATGAATACAACAAGAGGGGGGGGGGTGAGTTTGACAGCATGTGTGCTGGCTCTAGATACCTCTGTGGTTGGTTTGCAAGATTAAAATCCCAGAATACTTTGTTGGGGAGAAACCAACCAAGATCAGCCAATTAGAGGTCTGGAAGCCTCATTTTGGGAAGAATATAGAACTGCTGGAATGGGTACAGAGAAGAACAATGAAGATTGGTGAGGGGAACAAATGAAGTGCTCTTACCAAGAAAGGCTTCAGTTCTACATATTGCAGATTTGGAGACTAGGCACCTGCAAGGGAATCTGATTGAGATGTTTAAGGCTTAGAAATGGAGACAACCCCTGAGTAGGGTGAGAGAGAAAAGTCTGAAAAACAATGTTCTGAATCATTCTTCTAAAAAGTTAAGAGTTGCCATATTTTCAAAATATCTAACTTGAACATTACTGAATGGGGGAAGGGAGGAACAATTTTTATGAATTTTGTTTTCACAAAAGTACACAATTTAAATATTATTTATTAGAAAAAATTACAAGGACTTTTGTTTTAACCATTAATTTGAAGGCTCACATCTGGTGAGTATGGGCTTAGCACACCCAAGCTGGATATTATCATTCTTCTCTTTCTTGGTGATTCCCTTCTACTTCTGACTTGTGTTCTCTCTCTCTCTCTCTCTCTCTCTCTCTCTCTCTCTCTCAGGGTAAATGAAATTTTTTTTTGGCTGGTGCAGCAGAAGCCTCAGGCTTCCTTGGCCCCATATGGTAATTTAAGTTAGCAACAACGTCAACACTAAAATTTAAAATATTATGACAAGATACAAGTATTAAATAGTTTTGTAAGTTACCTTCTAAATATCACATTCATCTCAAAACAGAAGGGAATTTTTTTTTTCCTTTACCATTCTATGATGGAGAAATTACAACAAAATGTAGAGCCCAAATGTGCCAACTCTATATGTAAAAAAAAAAAAAAATTTTTTTTTACATATAGAGTTGGCTCTATATGTAAAATATAAATAATATAAAATTATTTATATTTTACTTTAATGGACCGGTAAGTTGTCGATTTTTTCGTTTTTTCCGTTTTAATTTCTGGAGGGTATCATACAGAAGTGTTCCACGTACTATATTGAGGTAAACTCCTCTTATTAATTTACTAATATTATTATCAACGTAGAACATATTGAGTATTACAGCTCTGATTCATACTATCTAATTAATTTCCAAACTCTTATTGACTATTTCATTCACTTCCTGTCTCTCCAGTAGTATACAATCGATACACACAATTATGGGAGATTTTTTGAATGGCTTGGTACAAAATTACATTAAATCTACACTAAGGTACTCGGCCCAAAGTTACCATATTTCTTTCCTAAAATATTGCCTTCAAAACAACATCGTTCCGAAGTTTGCCAGGGTGAATTTAAATCAAAAAATTTCAGGCATAAAACAACTATCACTGGCGACATCACGTAATACTGTTAAGCTTGCCTTAAAATCTCGATATTCGGATAAACAAAAATACCTTTCCCAGGTTAGGAAGCTTCGCGATAAATTAAAAAATTATCTACATCCGAACGATTGGTCTGTATTGAAGACCTCCATAGATTTGCGACGGGAAGCACAAGCCTCAGAGATAAAAAACAGACACGTTAATAAGTTGCAAACATTATCGAATAGTTCAAGACACGTTCATGCGAATTCTAACACATTGTCGCGAGCTTGTGACCAAGTTCACACGAGTTGGGTGACATCCCCCCCACAGACACATAACGCACTACCACAGAATATGTCGGCTAGTTCACGAACACCCCCTCACCCAGTATCCAACGAACCGACATATCAACAGGTTACAAATCTTTCCTCGTGTACACTATCGCAGGACCAGATTTCACTTTTATCCAAAGGATTAAATTATAATTTACCACCTCGAAAGCTGCCAAAAAAACAATACGTAATTGATATTGAATTTGGACTTCGTAGTGTTCCACAAAAAGATGTATTTATTCAACAAGTTAACCAAGTAGTGAATAACATAAAAGAAACGCGACTTCCTAAATTGAATACACATGACAGTTCAGCTTTACGAGAACTTCGAGAAAATAAGGACATTATTATACAGAGGGCAGATAAAGGAGACACAGTGGTAATACTAGATAAACATGATTATATTAATAAGTTAGATTCAGTTGTGTCTGATACCTCCACTTATCGTGAAGTGGACCCGACACTGTTTACCAATTTGGTAAATCAATACAATAAAACGTTAACCACATATCGTAAAAACGACTACATTACTATGGTTCAGTTGAAGGAATTGAAGTCCAGAACATACAATATTCCTGCACTTTTTGTTCAGGTAAAATTACACAAGCCTGGATTTCCGATTCGACCTATTGTTTCCTACAGGAACTCGGCATTTTCAGCCTTAGCCACATATGTATATAACATTATAAAACCTTTTAGACAGGTTATACAATTTGGGATTAAGAATTACGATACATTATTTAATAATCTTAAAGACTGTAGACTCGGCGACAATGACAATTTATTCTCATTAGATGTTACCTCATTATATACGAATGTAAACGTTGAATACACATTAGATATTATTTGGGATATGTTAAATAAAAACTCGACACCGATTAATTATACGAAGCTGCCTATTAAGGAAATTTTTCACTTAATTAAACTATTAGTTGAGGCTAACTACATCACCTTTCGAGACAAGGTGTACAAACAAATTTTTGGATTACCAATGGGTTTGAGCCTGAGTGGCTTAATGTCAGAGATCTATCTCTCAACGATTGAGCAGATACATTTGACACCTTTTCGTCCCCGTATCACATACTATGGGAGGTATTTAGACGATGTTCTAGTTATTACCGATAGTAGTACTATCCAAGACATTTTACATTCGTTTAATAATATTCATTCTAGACTCAAATTTACATTGGAAAGGGAAGATACGGATACTAAATCATTAAACTTTCTAAATTTCACGCTTACCCGGGACTCGAACAAAATACAATTTAGCATCTATCGAAAACACACAAACACCGGTATGCTTCTACATTATAATAGCTACCACCCGTTCACCTACAAAAGATCGATTATCTTTAATCAATTTCTAAATGCCTATAAATATTCAACGACGGATTCTGCTTTGGACTCAGAAATACAAATATTAACTAGCAGATTCTTGAACAGGGGTTATCCCATTAACACAATAAATCGAATTAGGGTACAAGCTAAGGATAGGATACAAAATACTGCACCAATCAACAATAGTAATATCAAAAAATACTTTATTTCTGTCCCATACGTTGAACAGTGGCACAAACAGCTTAACAGGTTCTTTAAAGATACCGAATTTAAAATTATAGCTAGGCCTATACGGAAGTTACACACTATACTGAACAATCGCTCGGTTCTTTCCGCGTTCGCAACACAAATTAATGATCTAGTATACAACATTTCTTGCGGTGATTGCGACTCGTCTTATCAGGGTTCGACGCGGTTTTCTCTTAATATTCGTATAAATCAACACGAAGCCTCAGTTCGTGCTTCTCGTTCAGCAGCGTCAGAATTAGCCTTTCATGCCATTAACGAAAAACATACTTTTTTATTTAACGAGGCCAAAATACTTAACGTTCAACGTAATTATACGCGACTATTAATTGCAGAAACCATTGAAATTAAATTACACGAGAATTCTGTTAATGTTCGGCGGCCATATTTGATCTCCGATGCGTGGACCTTTACGCGCATGCGCGAAGACACATAATCACTATTTAAGTTGCAGGTTTAGCCTGATTCTGTGATTTTCATTCCTGTGATCACGACAGTCGGTCGAAAAGCATTGTCAGCTTCAGGAAGGAAGATCGTTTTGAATATTTTCGTTATTCTTTTAATTGCGTTAATTTGAATTTTAATTGTTTTGAATTGATTTTGAATTGTGTTAAATTGATTATTTAATTATTTATATTTTACTTTAATTATTTATATTTTACTTTAATGGACCGGTAAGTTGTCGATTTTTTCGTTTTTTCCGTTTTAATTTCTGGAGGGTATCATACGGAAGTGTTCCACGTACTATATTGAGGTAAACTCCTCTTATTAATTTACTAATATTATTATCAACGTAGAACATATTGAGTATTACAGCTCTGATTCATACTATCTAAAAAAAAAAAAAGTAAAGTGCAGCCATTATCAACCCACTGCAGGGTGGAAGCCTCCTCAACAATTCATGCTGAGGGAAATGGCCCATAATCTGCCACGCTGGTCCAGTACGGATTGGCAGATCGACCGTATTCAGCAGTCAGGGGCTTGAACCCCGGTCTACTCAAAGAGCGTGTGCTACTGCACTCCCGCTCCTGCCCACTCGGCTACGGTGTATGTTAGAATAATTTACTTAGGGTATCTTTAATTAAGACTAACTGATGATATTAGAACTTTTAATTGGCTGCCTGAAGGCGAGGGAGGGAGGGGGGGAGAGAGAGAGAGAGCCCTTAAGTTTTAGAGTTTATTCAGGATTTGAATTTGTCTTCATAAAAAATATCACTTTTTATAGATACAATCAGCTGGTTGTTTTGTTGTTTATTGGCGCATTGACAACGGAGATCATAGTGTGCCAATATGATCAACAAAAAGATTTTTAAAAATACAAAGTTATTCATTACTCTATTATTAAATCCAAATATAGTAACAAATAGTGATATTTTAAATGCAGTTTTATAAACAATGACATAACATACCTCACTCATCTCCTTATGAGACATTCCAAGAGCATCCTTCATTAAGTGATAAGCTTCACAAATCAACTGCATATCTCCATACTCTATACCATTATGAACCATTTTCACAAAATGACCTGCTCCATCTTCTCCAACCTGATGACCATATAAATGATTTGGTAAAATAATAAGATTATGAACAGAGCAACAAAACTTAATTTACTTAAGATTAAAATTATTTCTGGGTTAATACATACACATACAAAAATTTATTTAGGTTTTTCTGTTATTGATACTAATTAGATATATGGAACACAAAATATTACCAACCAGCTTGTCACATAATCAAAATATTCACTTTTTAATTCTAGTATCTCTCAACACAAGAATTTTTCAAATGTGGGGAGGGGGTTTTGGGGAAGCATCTATTAAAGAAGTGGATGCAATACTAGCAGTTTTCTATCAAATATTAGAGCAGTCTTCCATGCCCAATGTAGCCAGGTGACCAGCATGGAAGTATGGTTTTTTTTTTTTTTTTTTTTTTAGGAGCATCAGCAACTAAGGCCATATTGCTCCGGGAATATGCAGTGGTGATTCCCTGACCTTTTCGCATCCTCCGTATTTGGTGGTGACGGGCTCGAACCCCGGTCTAATCAAGAAGAATGTGCTATGCACTGCTGCTCCTATGGAAATATGGTAACATGTGTTTGACACCATATGACTGCTAAACACAGTTCATTATTGTATTCTTGTCTGAATATTAAAAGGAGGACAAGAGCCTAATTTTAGTACAAAGATGCAAACCTTTACACAGTCTGGAAGAATGGGGGAAGAAGAATAAAACACTTGAACATAACACCAGCATTAGTTGAGGAGTTAGAAGACAGCCATCCATCACCACCTACAGTAAGCAACTGATGAGAATAATTAGCCAACTGCTAAAAGTAGAAGGCAGGTCACAAGATTAGAACTTGTTTAGAAGACCAATATGCAGAACACGAATTCAAAACTTTAAATTAAATAATAATAAAAAAGAAAGCTTCCCATCTCACCCATCCATTCTCTCCAATAGTTTGTCTAGTTCTTCCTTGAATTTATTTAAGCTATCAGTTTCCATAACAACATATGGAACCTTGTACCAGAAAACCACCTGCTGGAACCTTATGCCACCTGCTGGCTAAATGCAAACTTCCACACATCTATTATACAACTGTCCTTTCTCAATTTGAATTTATGCCTCCTCATGAACATAGTCTGAGATATAGGAAGAATGCCATCAGAACTGAGCTTGCTCAATACATTCAAAGCCCAAAACACCTGAATCAGATCACCTCACTGGTGCCTAAGTCTCCAGATGCTGCAATTTGCAGAACTGAAGCCTTTCTTTGTTCTACTCACCAATCTCATTGACCTTCTCTGTACTTTTTCCAGTATCCTTCCTAAAACGAGGCCTCCAGATCTGAATACAGTACTCAAGATGTGGCCTGACCATTGCTTTATACTATTGGATAATCGCCTCCTTATTCCTGTACATCATTGACAAGACCCCCCATGAGCTGTCCTGCACCTGTTTGCACAGTTCAAAGCACTTCATATTTGACTGCACAATTGCCGCCAGGGTTTCTTTTCATTTTCCACACTCATTTACCCTGAGTGTGGTACCACACAGTTGGTACATTACTGAGGTTACTGGCAGTTATGCAGTAACCCCTAAAGTAACCCATATGCACTACTTTGCATTTGTCAAAGTACTGCATATGGGTTACTCAACTTCAATTGCCATTTTTCAGTCCATTCACCTAACTTTTATTGTTCCTGTTGTAGTAACTTGCCCTTACTGTCACACTGCTCCAATTTGTACAGCAGTCCTTTATGTGCAACAGTATTAAAAGCTTTCCTGAAATACTGATTTTATCTGTATAGGGGAGCATCTTCATGTTTTGCATGCTGTGAAGGCTGAAAAGAGGTGGAGACGCATTTGTTCATTATTTGGTTTTGAGGAGCATTAGCAACTAAGGCCATATTACTCTGGGGATATGCGGTGGTCATTCCCTGACCTTTCCGCAATCTCCATATTTGGTGGTCACGGGCTCGAACCCCGGTCTAATCAAGAAGCGTGTGCTATGCACTGCTGCTCCTGCCCACCTGGCTATGGAGGCGCATGGAGACTCGTGTAGACAGACTACTCCTTCCACCTCAGACCAGCCAACTACAGTCACAACTGAGGAGGGCTTTGGATATTCCTCCAATAATCAAAAGGAATTAAACCCAGACCTCTTTAAACAAGTGGCATATGGTGATGCATCATGAAGAAAGCACTTGTGGCAGCTGCTTGAAACATTTTCCATTGAACCTGGCCAAAGATAACTTAGGACAAGATATCAGCCATAGATCAACAGTGATATCTGTACTGGCGATTAAACGGATGGAAATTTAAGATAATGCAAGGGTTCAGCTGATGCATCTCCATTACTTTGGCAACGATAATTAGAAGGGATAAATTTGTTAACCTTTTTAGGAATTAGCTCAATATAAGCAAATTTCTATTTTATTTTTATTTCAATGAAAATAACTAGTTGATAAAAAAACACCAGTGCAATTTTTATAATAATTTGCTTATGTCCCTCTTTACTGAAAATTTTTTACCATGAATAACTCAATGCCTAAACAAGATTTTGATCCAATTCCTTTTGCAATAGGTTTTATTTAGCAATAAAATTGAGAGAAAAAAAAAAAAAAAAATTAATTATGCAACTTTTTCTTTTTTTATGTAAACATGAGAGGTATTAGAACCTATAGTACTTAGTACCGTGCTTGGATTGGAGGTTCAGAAAAAGAAAGAAGATATTTGTTGACATTGGACTTGAACTTCTGTAGACTGCAATTTTCAGGAAATACATATGAAGGAAGGTTGTTCCAGAAAACAGCAGCTGAATGAATAAACAAGGAAGATGAAAAGTTGGTTCTGCGAGTTTGAAGTTGGACAGTAGATGGATGTTGGCTGGTGGCAGCATGTGTTTGGACTGTTTTGAAAGAGAGAGCAGGAATTATAGAAGCCAATTCAGAAGAACAGTGCCCACGGAAATATCTGTAGAAGAGGCATGCAGCAGAAACAGAACGTCTATGAGACAGAGAGTGGAGAGACTTTGTTAGAGATGAATCATTAATTAATCTAACTGCCCTCTTCTGAACGGAATCAAGAAGCCTGAGAGAGGTTTTGGGGTCACCATCCCAGATGTGGGAACAATATTCCATAGTAGGGTGTATTTGCGATTTGTACAGAGTGAACAGCTGTTTGGAAAAAAAGTAACGCTGAGAGCGAAAGAGAAAACCAAGTTTTTTTTAGATGCAGAGGAAGCAATATTTTTTTAATGTTCTTGTGCCAAGAGAGATTAGAAGTCAGGGTAATCCCCAAAACAGAGACATCATTTTTCCTAGAAATCGGAGTGTCACCAAAGATAAGAATACGAGCAGAATCCTTTTTTGCGAGAAATAAAACAAGACTGAGTTTTAGAAGGATTGAAATCAACTAAGTTGTCTTTGCCCCACTGGAGAATTACCTGAAGATCGGCATTTAAGGAATTGGTAACAGATTTTCAAGAAGTTGAAGCTGATTGAGCAGGGCAAGGTTTCTCAAAATAGAATGTGGAATGCAATGTGGTATCATCAGCAAAACTATGGATAGGATTTCCAGTCAATGGAAGAAGGTCATTAATATTGAAGAGGAAAAGAGTGGGGAAAAGAACAGAACCTCGGGGGACACCGGCATTAGTGGAGAAGTTAGAAGACAGAGAGCCATCTAGCATCACCCTCAGTGTGCGACCAGATAGAAAACTGGATAACCAATTACAAAACACGGTTGGCAAACCATAAGATGGAAGCTTGTTTAGAAGACCTTTATGCCAAACATGATCAAAAGCCTGTGAGATGTCAAGAGCAACTGATTGTGTTTCACCGAACGTTTCCATTGAATTAATCCATAAATGGGTAACATAAACCAGAATATCACCAGTGGATCGACACTGATGGAATCCATACTGGCGATCGTTGATCAGAAGGAAGGTTTCTAGGTAGTTTAAGAGTTGGCGGTTAATTGATTTCTCCATTACTTTAGAAAGAGTAGAAGTAATTGCAATGGGATGATAATTGGATGGGAGGGATTTGTCACCCTTTTTAGGAACTGGCTGGTTATGAGCAAATTTCCAAGCAGAAGGAAAAACACCTTTGGAATAAGAAAGTGAAAAAAGGCAGCAAAGAACAGGAGCACAGATTTTGAGAACAAGTGGAGAAATACCATCAAGACTTGGAACTTTCTTAGCATCAAGATTTGTCAAAATCCTTCTGACATCCTTTTGACGGAAGACCACAGGAGGCAATGAATGGAGTGTGTTGGGAATGGTGGGAGGGGTTTTACCAAGATCATTAATACATGAGTTGGAAGAAAAATGGGATGCTAGCAAGCCAGCTTTATCTTTGGCTGAAGTGACAACAGAACCAACTGGTTCGGACAGAGGTGGTAGCAGAGATGGGCAAAAGTTGCAGCCAATAGCTTATTGGCCAAGACCAGAATGCTCGGCTACCATTAGGGCAAGAAGCTAGTTTTCTACTCTTAGCCTGTTCAAACTCTAGTTTGGACTGATTGATAACTGCTTTACAATTGTTGCGAGCTTTGGTGTAGGCAGAAAATGAAACTGAAGAATTGGAAACAAGCCAATTATGATATACAATGTTCTCTCCAACAGCCTTAGCACCTTTATTGTGATATAGTGTATTATCCTGCTGGAAAGTAAATGTTAGCAGGCAGATGATTAACTGTGAATACAATGGGATGTCCCTGGAGAGCCTACTTGAACATTGTTGCTGACCACCTGCAGCTTAACACCTGATGACAGGTCTACTGAGTCATGCTTCTGTCATCATACCCTGGTCCTGTTGCCATTACAGACAGCTGGAACAGGGATTTTTGAAATCATGTGACATTTTTTCACATCTAAAACAATTAGCAGCATCAGTGTTCCTGTGCCCACAGTATCTGTTTATATTTAGCTGACAAGAGCAAAACTCTGTGAAGTCATCCACTAATATATACCATTATTTTCCAATCCTCAAACATCAGTGTTCCTATGCCCACTGTACTAGTAGCTGCTCACTTATAGTTCACTGGCTTTCAAAAGAGCAAAAGTCTGTGAGGCTGTCTTTGAAGTACACTCCATCCATGGCCATCAGATGAGATGCATTGTATATTCTGATATACCCTTTGTAAGCCCCGGTACCATTTTGGCGGTCTGGGTGCACAGTGTTCTTATTGCTTTGATCTAGCGTTTATTATAGTGATCGTAGAGCTTTCCACAAGAGACTTCTTGTTTTACTGTGCAGTGACTACTGCTAACTGGTAGGCCTTACTTCCACGTAGTCCGGGGTGGGCGGCCAGGCGAGTCCTGGTCGGCTAAGTAGGCCTTGATCGGCAGACTTTGTCGGTCAAAAGCGATCAGTGTAGTGCGAGACTCTCTTGGAATCGAACATTGTGTTCCAAACCATATATTTTACCATATAAATTATATATACTTGTATAAGTACTGTTGCAGTGTTGACCATGTCTGTATCAAATAAAGTCAAGCTGGGCCCGAAGACATCGGACTCCGAGACGGCTGCGATCGTTGATCATGGCGCTTCTATCTCTGTGGACGGCAGCGTTGGAGGTCCAGTTCCAGGAACGACGCAAGTTGTGCTTGAACATTTGCCTGACGATCTCCTTGAGGTCTATATGGATGACTCTTCAAATGATTCGGCGGTTGTTGAATCAACACAGCGGACTGCTGTTAAACGACTCAGACCGGATTCCTCGGACGATGAGGAAACCCCGACAGACCACTTCAAGGACTTGAAGGCGGTGCGTCAAAGTCTTCATGACTTTATGTTCAACGATTCGAACAAAGTCAATAGATCAGCCATGCGTACTATCTTAGGAATGTGGGATGAACTGGAGTTGAGGGCTATCGAAGTATACGCCGAAAACCAGTCGTTAAAGGCAGCACTGAGCAGGAGCCAACCCTCCGTCAGTGTTGCGCCTACATCATACGCTACCGTCGTACAAAGTGAGAAGAGCTCTCCTCCTAAGAAAGCAGAAGTCCATGCTGTTCTCATAAAATCAGACTCTGAGACTCTGAAAACCAGTGAGGCTGTTAAGCAAGTTGTCTTACAGTCTGTAAAGCCTGCGTTGAAGAGTATCAACGTTCGAAGGATGCGAACCATAAAGGACACTGGAGTAGTGCTGGAGGTGGACAGCACGGAAGACGCACAACGCATTCTCAACTGCGAGACAATAAAAGCCAAGGGTTTAAGGACGGAGGTCCCTAAGAAGCCTGGGAAACGTCTCATCATCTACGATGTGGATGCAGAAGTTGGGAAAGATGACTTTCTGTCGGAACTTTTTGAGCGTAATATCGGTCCGTGTGGTATATCTAGAGAGCAGTTCCAGAAGGATACCCTGGTGAGATCTGTGGCGAAAGTTGCCAACAAGGAAACTAAGAATTGGATTATCGAGGTTTCTGCACAGCTGCGGAACATTCTCGTTGAGAAAGGAAGAGTTTTCCTCAATTGGTCGTCTCATAAAGTCCGTGACATTTATTTCACGGTCAAGTGCTTTAAATGTCTTGCCTTCGGGCATATGGCGAAGAACTGTAAGTCGAAGACTGTGTGTGGTCACTGTGCGGGAGTCGGCCACCTTTACAAGGAGTGCCCTAAAAAAGCAGAAAAACCGAAATGTGTTAACTGTGCTAGGCGAGGGAAGACCTCCGACCATTCTGTCAGAAGTAGAGATTGCCCTATCTACAAGAGTTACTTAGAACAAATCAAGAGTAAAGTCGTGTATGGATAGTACATCCAACAAGGCTTCCAACGATGTGTTCCGAGTTATACAGATCAACGGTCAGAGATCGTACCCGGTCGCTCTACAGTTGGCAGAGCGCTCCAGAAGGGAAAAGTGTGACTGTATTCTCCTGCAGGAGCCGTACATAGCCAATGACAAAGTTCGTGGCTATCCCCTAGATTATAGGGTTGTTCAGTCTGGTCAGGGTTGTCAGGCTGCGATTATAGTCTGTAACAGAGAATTGGTGGTTACCCAGTTACAGCAGCTGTGCTCCACGCACTATGTTTGTGCCGAGATTATCGGTTCTTTTGGCAGAGTCTACTTGGTTAGTATTTACGCCCAGTATCGGGAAGAACCGCACGCCTATCTACGATATGTTGATGAGCTTTGTACTCAGTTAATGGGTAAGAAATTACTCATAGGTATCGACGCCAATGCCAAGTCGGTGAGTTGGGGTAGTACGACCTCGGACTATAGAGGGGTACTTTTTGAAGACTGTATCTTGGCTAATAGGCTCGAAATCCTAAATGTCCCTAACCAACCTTGTACCTTTTCTACACAGCAAGGGGAGTCTAACATCGACATAACTCTTTGCACTGGTACCTTAGTGAATGAGGTCACTCTGTGGAGACCGATTGGTCGACTAGTGATCACAGGGTCTTATGATGCGAGATCCGTCCTTTTGAACGCAGAACTGATAATTGTAACGTGGATAGGTATGTGGCGAGTACAGCTAACTGGAGAAGGTTTAAGTCAGTCTTAGACAGCGTAACTGCCGAAGAATCTTGGAGACAGCAATGGAGTTGTAGCCTGGCGGCCCAAAGAGTTTCTTTAGTGAATAAGTTGCTTCAAAGGGCTTGCAAAGCATCCATGAGGAGGGGAAGGAATAGGACGACGTCTGTTCCCTGGTGGTGCGGGGAGTTGAGCAGACTTAGACGCCTTGTTAATCAGACTCGTAGGAAGTTTCAGAGAGCCAGACTTTCAGGTTATTTAAACCTTGCCAGCTACCAAGAGCGTTACGCTACGGCAAAACGGAATTTCGTCAAGGAGATTCGAGACTGCAAGCGGAAGGCTTGGCAGGATTTTGTCTCTGAGCGAGGCAACTCGAACCCTTGGGGTTTGCCTTACCGGTTAGTGATGGAAAAGGTTCGACTTGAACAGGTCCAGCACACAGTTCTGGGAGGACTGAGCACGACTCAGACCTGGAATGACACGATGCTTACGGTTCTCAGCACGCTCTTTCCCGTCGACGATGTCAATGCAGAGACGGCAGATCAGATTGCTCTACGCTTGGCTAATCAGAACTACTGTAGTTCTGTTGCATCCACTGAGATGTTTTCTATGGCTGAACTCGAGCAGGCCGTGAAAAGCATGCGAAACCGTAGGGCCCCTGGCACTGACAACATTTCTGCTGAGATTCTCAAGGAATTTTTTAGACATTTTCCTGACTTATTATTGTCGCTTTACAACCAGTGCCTCGAAGAGTGCACCTTTCCGCAGAGTTGGAAAGAAGCCAGACTTGTCGTACTCCTGAAAGGAGACGATCGTGAGAAGACGGACCCGTCTTCTTACAGGCCGATTGCCTTGCTATCTGTCTTGGGAAAGACGTTTGAAAGACTCATAATGAGCTGATTGAACGCAGTATATAGAGCGAAGCGCCAGGAGTCCGATCGGCAGTTTGGCTTCAGACAGGGCCGTTCTGCCGAGGATGCCATGGTGAGATTGCTCTCGCTGGTTCGTACCTCAGAGTGCAAGTACATTCTAGGCATATTCCTTGATTTTAAGGGAGCTTTTGACCGCCTCTGGTGGGAAAGCATCTTATGCCGATTGAGACTTGTGGACTGTCCAAGTGATATCTATCGTCTCTTGCGTAGCTACTTTCAAGATCGGAGAGTGGTGGTGTCTAACCGCTTCGAGAAAGTATGTCACACGGTCTCCAGAGGAGTTCCGCAGGGCTCCATTATAGGCCCTTTTATGTGGAACTTCGTCTTGGACGAGTTACTGAACCAAGACTGGAATGGTGTGGAGATTGTAGCTTACGCGGACGATGTTGCCGTACTTGTGTGCAGTAACGCCCGATTAGAACTGGAGCAAAAAGCCAGTGGGGTGTTAGATCGGATACAGACTTGGGCCTCGGTTCACAAGTTAATGATATCGCCGACGAAGTCGCAGTGCATGATGCTTAAAGGGCATTTTAGTCCTAATAGACATCCCTCAGTTGGCCTTGGTGGGCTTTCCCTGGGTTTTGTGCCAGTAATTAAGTACCTGGGAGTCTTACTAGATCAGAAACTGAGCTTTATTCCTCATGCGAAGTTCATGAGGGATAAGATCAAGAAACTGTATGGGAAGCTCAGGAGGATCACCCGAGCTGATTGGGGTATTAAAGGCAGGAACTTGGATATTCTTTACAAGTGCCTCTTTGTCCCTATAATTACCTATGCCTGTGGAGCTTGGGGACAGGCTATAGACAGATGTTTAGTTCGGCGCCACTTGATGGCTGCCCAGCGGTTTGCGCTGTTGAGTGTGACCAGAGCTTGCCGCACTGTCTCCACAGAAGCCCTACAGATTCTTGCACAAGCAGAGCCAGTTGACTTACTGATTCTGGAGAAGTTCCTACGATACGGAACTAAGAACAACTTGCCTTTGGAGTTGATGGGTGTCCGTTGCTGCCCCGATGCGGGAAGAGTGTACGGTAAACCCGACTTGAAGGACGAAAGCAGAAGGATTTCGCTAGAGGTTCGCTGCCTATGGCAGGAACGTTGGACTACGTCTACCAAAGGCAGAGTGACGTTTGAGATGATGCCTGACATCTTACGGTTAGAACAGATACGCAAGTGGCCTAAACTTGGAGTTTTCCAGGCTATGGTTGTTACTGGACACGGACTTCGGTTGCGGCTTCATCAGCTGGGTCTCGCGGACAGTGATCGTTGTCGTTGCGGCCAGATAGAGGATAGCCAGCATGTAATTTTGAAGTGTCAATTATATAACGAGCCAAGGCAGAGGCTTCTTGGCCAGTTACGTGTGTCCACTCCTCATGGGATGCAGAAGCTCTTTGAAAATGAATGTATATATAAAATTTTTATACGGTACCTAACAAATGTAAATGTTATACGTAGTGCTCAGGGCACTACTTGAACTGTTACGTTCATTTTATTCCCGCATGTTTGCGGAAGTTAGTTTTATATTGCAACTGCTTGTCGTTGCAGAATTGTACATTATGTACATGGTATTTTGATTTCGAAATTGAAATGTAAACGTTTGGTTAAAATTGTATAGATTTCGATTGTGGGTTGATCAAAGCAATCAGAATTCTACTCACTTAGAGTTTTGTTAAAATGGTGCAAATAAGGGTAGTAGCGACCTGTCTCCACGGGGCTAGGGATGGTAAACTTCCGGCAGTAAGGCGAGTCCTTGCGGCTTGGAAGGCCAAATAGGTCGATGTAAATAGTTAAATTGCGTTGTTGAGCCTTTGCTCAGGGAACGCTGCAATGAGTGTAAATATGATGATGATGATGATGATACCCTTTGTAATGTACTGTTAGAATCTCCACTGGTGTACTGCTGTTAGACTGTATGATTCTCTCTCTCTCTCTCTCTCTCTCTCTCTCTCTCTCTCTCTCTCAGCCCAACAAACCATCTCCTGCCATAGGACTACCATTGACTGGCTATTTTTGGTTGTTGTACCATTCTCAGTACACTAATCACATTGGGTGTTACACAAACATACCAGCAGGGCAGCAGTGTCAGTAATACCTGCATAAGTATGCGACACATACTACCATACCATGCTCAAATCGCCTAAGTCACATAACTGCTTATGCACCTATGCTCATAGAGCATGCTGATTTGATTTTTTTTTTTTTTTTAGGAGAATTAGCAACTAAGGCCATATTGATCCGGGATATGCGGTGGTCATTCCCTGACCTTTCCGCATCCTCCGTATTTGGTGGTGACGGGCTCAAACCCCGGTCTAATCGAGAAGCGTGTGCTATGCACTGCTGCTCCTTCCCACCTGGCTATGGAGGCACCTCTCAGAGCATGCATTATCCTTCACCTTCATTATCTGACTAACTGCTTTATACCACCTAATATGGAATCAGCCACTCTATATACTATGATATATGGTGGCTGATTCCTTCGATGAGAGAGGTGTATTAGCATTTACTATAAGTTTAACCCTACAGTGCTAGTAAGAGGCTTTTGCAGCACTAGGCAAAAAAAAAAAAAAAAATGAATGACTGACCTCTCAGTCATTCATTTCCAAACTGTAAGCCTCAAACACCCATGGAAATAATTTGTTCCAATAACTTCAGGCCAAAGGAAAACTTCCTACAATACAGTTCATTCTACTCTAAGTTAGAATTTATGTCTTTTTTTTTTTTTTTTTTTTTTTTTTGTAGTTGTTGGCGCATAGGCTTCTGTGGCCATAATGCGCCTCCCAAGGTTTTTGCAGTACTTTGATCCAAGCCCGAGGCGGGAATCGAACCCACGACCTTTGGGTTGCCAGGCAGGCACTTTACCCACCCAGCTAGCCCGGTCGGCGAATTTATGTGTGATTTGAGCACTGATTAATAGTGTGAATTTCTACTTCATTCATTTTACTATCCCCTTCTCAGAGCCTTATAAAGTTTAATTAGATCCCTTCTAAGGGGATGTAAGCAATTAAACTTTATAAGCTCCTAGTTACAAAGCTCTCTAACCCATATATTCAAAGTATTTTTCCAAAGTACACCTTTAGTCTCCCCAGGGGCACTGGATGTCTATGTACCTTTTCAACAACTTCAATATGTTTTGTGCAGGCCTCCTTGCCTGCATATGGTATTCTAAGTGTGGGCTCACAATTCTCTTATACAATGGAATTAAATCTCAATCTCTCTCTCTCTCTCTCTCCCTCTACAAGCAACTGTTCAATAAATTGAACAACTGTTTGTGTTGCTAATAAACTGGTCACTCAGTGTATATTACTTCATTACAGAATGAACACAAACAATATGCTCACTTACCCAGTCACAGCAAGGCTCTCCATCTGCTTTTGCAGAAATACTTTGAAATATCTCTTTAATATGAGGCCTAAAAATAAAAAAATTCATTCAATAACACAAGCAGAAAAAAACATTTATACAAATAATGTTGGCTAATAATACAAATAATGCTATGTATTGTACTATAAGTTCAGAAAAAGCATTCAAAATATTAAACTGCTTATTAATACAGGTTCATTTAATGAAATTTCTCATACTATACAGGGTGTTTCAAAAGTGATGGTCAATAATTTAAAGGTGAACTGTACAGACTACAATATGCAAAAAAAGCCTCGTAAATGATTCCTTAAGTGAATCGTTTGAGATATTGCACATTTCTAGCTGGGATCCACCACTGACAAGGTGAACTGTACAGATTTGGGATCCACCACTGACTTGATTGTTTAGGTTATGCTCATTCTCTCCCTTTCCCCTCTCTCAATGATCTGAGACATAGCAGGCATACTAGTACTTGTCAAAGGATAGTCAACATGGAAAGAGGTTACAACAACGAGGAGTATGAGGGCATGCACTTTATGTATGGTAAAGCCAACGGCAGTGCACTTGACGCTGCACATTTGTACCAAGAAGCATTTCCCCACTGAAGGCAGCCCAACAGGCACACATTCATCAGGGTACATCAATGCTTTAGAGAACATGGGCACTTCGCACATGGAGTACGAGAAGGTAGGCCCAGAAGCATAACACCTAATGTTGAGGAAAGGGTGTTAGAAAGAATAGAACGAAATCCAGGAATTTCGACAAGGAGGATTGCTCTGAAAGCGTGTACTGAATCATAGAGTGTGTGGCAAATTTTACATCGCCAATTACCGTATCCCTACCATATCCAGCATGTACAAGGTCTCAGCAATACAAACTACTCTCCCAGAGTGAACTTCTGCCAGTGGATGCAACAACAGTGTGTCCTAAACTCCCAATTTTTAAACATTTTGTCCATTGATGAAGCTGGGTTTACTCGCGATGGTTTTTTTAATTTTCATAACTGTCACATTTGGTCCAACGAAAATCCTAATGCAATTTACAAGTCACGACTTCAGCATCACTTTTTGTTGAATGTCTGGGCAGGACTGCTAGGCGACTGTCTAATTGGACCACACTTTCTGTCAAACAGGCGAGCTGTACCTTCAGTTCCTGCAGAATGTTCTTCCAGACCTCCTTGATGATAATAACGTTCCACTTCAGCAATGCCAGAACATGTGGTTTATGCATGATGGTGCACCTACACTCAGTATCTAACTAGAAGGTATGGTCAACAGTGGATAGGTAGAGATGGGTCTGTAATGTGGCCTCCCAGATCACCAGACTTAAATCCTATGGATTTTTGTATCTGGGGGTCATGTAAAAAGCTTGGTGTACACTTCTGACATTAACACAGTTGAGGAATTGCTGCGTTGGGTTGAAGGAGCCTTTCAGCAAATCAGAAATGACCCAGGGATGCCTGAGAGGATTCACAATTCAATGCAGAGAAGACTACAAAGCTGCATACGAATGCAAGGGCATTTTGAACACCTTTTGTAACATGTAACATCTGTAAAATCCTGTGGTGTTGAACTCAAAAATGTATTAACTTAACCAACCCTTAGCAAAAGATTCACAGCATTTTGCTAAACTAGTGCTACCATAGTCAGTGGCAGATCTTAACAGAAAATATGCATCATCTCGAAAACAGTTCATTTGCGGCCCAATGTTCACTGGGACTTTTTTGCTTATTTTAGTTTGTTCTTTTCACCTTTAAATTATTGACCGTTTTTGAAACACCCTGTATATACAAGGTATAAATTATTGGAATGATAGTATCACATTACTGGACTGATATGATAAGATGAAATGATATGACAAAAATAATTACAAAAACAGCTGATATACAGCTAAATCTAGGGCAAAAGACTCAAGTTAGGAAAACTAAAAAAAAAAACAATCATTGTACATATTGAGAATAGCCTCTTTCTGTACACAGCTGAGGAAACCAGGTTGGTACTGAAGTGCATCAATCAAATAGTGGAGATACTTTGCCTTGAATTGAATTACCTTGTATTGTACTACTCTAATTAAAAAAAAAAAAAAAAAAAAAAGATAGTACAGACATATGCTGCTTTTTATTTTAAGTGTATGCAACTATCCAAACCCTGGTTTCAACCTTTACACAGATCTCACTGGTAGGCAGGTAAGCATTGTAAAACCTGAACAACCCATAACTTAAGATTTTACCCTAGACTTAACTATGCCAACTGCATTTATTGTATACCTACCTTGCATCTCACATATTATGGATATATTTCATCACAGGGCTACTTAGGCTTTCATAATGCCTACCTGCCAGCGATGCTAACCCAGAAAGAATCATAACTCGGGTCTGGGTAGCTAGTAAGGTTTGAAGTAAAAGCTAAATACTAATATTTGCGGGAAAAGATATTTTGAAGGCTGCATTGCCTTGTTCGATGCATAATTTCCACGTAACAGGCTAACAAAGCACAATACTTTAACTACATAAGATGAAAAGCACTTTGGTTTTGTAGCATATAGGTCAGTTTGGATGGGGTAGTCAAATAGCTGTAAGGCACTGCAGCCTAGAAGTTGGTAAAGTGGCCTTTGAAACTTTGGCTTTCCCCTCCAACTTTACTAGCTAACATTAGTATTTAGTAGTGGCAAAATGATACAAAGGAAGCTTATAAAGCATCAGAAAAAAAAAAAAAAAATCTGTCATCCCCTCTAATAAAATCATCTGTCTAAACTTTCCTTAAATTTATTCAAACCACCCACTTTCACAACATCAAAATAACGTTTGTTAGAACAATCAATCACTTTCTGGATAGGAGAGTAACTGATATGAAAGGAATGTAAAGTTGAAAGAATTTTTTTGCATATCTATCCTACAATCATACTTTTTCAGTTTAAATTTATGATCCTTGTGTTATCCCAAAAATAGTAAGGATGTCATCAGAATTTAGTGTTCTCAATCCATTTAAAGTTTTAAACACTTCAATCAAGTCTTGTTGAAGATTAGCATTAGCATTAGTAGAGGCATTTGATGCAAGAAAGCAAGCTTATGCAGCATCAGCCAAAAAAAAAAAAAAAAAACCCCACTTCCACTTCACCCCTCTGTTCGTTCAAAATACCTGTCCAGCTGAGCCTTAAATTTATTTAGGCTATCAACCTCCACCACAAGGGATGGAAGTCTGTTCCACCAACCAACCACCCACAAAGATGCACAGTTTTCCGAAAGTGACGGTTATCAGAATTAAATTTTTCATAATAAGAGATATCTATGGCCAATCTTGCTGTTCTTCTCTGCACCCATTCCAACAGATTTAGATCCTTCCTAAAATGAGGTTTCCAATCCTGTACTACATACAGGATTGGAAACCTCATTTTAGGAAGATGCTGCCTAGACACTGCCTAAAATAGGATAATACATATACAAAGAGAAAATCACCTCTTTGTCCCTACTGGAAAAATTCCTTATATCACTGTCTATCATTGATAGAACCAACCTCATGAGCTGCTCCCAGCAGCTTGTCCATACTGCTCAAACGTAATGTTGGACTGTACAGTTATCCCTAGATTTTTTGTTTAGGTAAACATAGTTTAACGACTGTACATGGCTAACATAAAATTTTTGCTTCCGTAAAGGGGAGTACAGTGGTCTCAGACAGTTTTTAAGTTCTGTACAGTGGGATCAACTGACGATGTTACAAACAGTAAATTCTAAGTGGGAAGCATTCAAAGAATTAATCGTGGAAGCTACTAGACTTTATATACCGATTAAGAAATATCATTCAAGGTTTAGGCCTAAATGGTTATCAAATGAACTAATGAGACTCGTGACAGAGAAGAAAAATGCATGGGATGCATATAAATTATCAGGTGACGCAGAAGCCTGTGGCAGATATAAGCTAGTCTGTAATCAGGTCACAAAGGAGGTTCGGCAGGCGAAGGCGGATTACGAGAAATCTTTGGCAAAAGATGCTAAGAAAAACAGCAAGGATTTCTTTACTTATATAAACTCTAAAAGGAAGGGGATGAATATGATTGGTCCACTTGACATCGATGGTTCGACTGTTGATGATCCTGCTCAGATAGCAAACAAACTGAATGAGTATTTTGCATCTACATTCACACGTGAGGAATTATTACAATTTGAAAATGGAAGAAGGTTATCAAATTGCAGCAGTGTGCTTAATGATTTTGTAATAACTGAGAGCAAAGTGGAGGAGAAATCGTTGAAGTTAAACACAAGAAAGGCACCTGGGGTGGATGGGATCTATCCAGTTATTTTAAAGGAGGCGGCAAAGCAACTAAGCAAACCCTTAGCCATAATTATGAGAGCATCCTTGGACTCAGGGGAGGTTCCCACGGACTGGAGATGTGCAAATGTGTCCCCAATTCACAAAGGTGGATCGAAGGGTGACACGAGTAATTACAGACCAATTAGTTTAACTTCTGTTCCGGGTAAAATAATGGAGTCGCTGGTTAAAGATGCAATGCAGGATCATCTAGACAAGACTGCAGCAATAATTCAAACACAGCATGGGTTTGTTAAGGGAAAGTCTTGTCTGACAAATTTGATTGGTTATTATGATGTGGTCACAAAGGAACTGGATGCAAAAAATAATTTTGATATCATATACTTGGATTTCAGGAAAGCTTTTGACACTGTTGCGCATGAAAGACTACTGTACAAATTGGAGCAGAATGGTATTAAGGGTAAGTTGCTACAATGGATAAAAGGATGGTTAAGTGGGAGAAGACAGAGGGTGGTAATCAATGGGTGCTGCTCTTCGTGGACTAATGTTATTAGTGGAGTCCCACAACTCCGCCATGGACGGTCCCAAGCCCGGCTGCGAAAGGAGGAGGGTGGTCATCCTGCCGAAATGACCAGAACCGGGAAACCGGGGAAACTAGGCAAGAAACCGCATGAAATTCGGAACAAGCTCTTACAACAATGTTACCGCATCCGGGGTAGCCGATGCGCCAGCACTGGGGACCCAGGGTACTGGTGTGAAGTGGACCACTGGCCACAGAACAAGCTCTTATAACAATGTTACCGCATCCGGGGTAGCCGATGCGCCAGCACTGGGGACCCAGGGTACTGGTGTGAAGTGGACCACTGGCCACAGAACAAGCTCTTATAACAATGTTACCGCATCCGGGGTAGCCGATGCGCCAGCACTGGGGACCCAGGGTGCTGGTGTGAAGTGGATCACTGGCCACAGCAATAAGCTTACTACGCCGAAAAGGACAATTAACATTGGCGAATGGAATGTTCGAACGGGGCACCACGTTGGACAAAAGGAAATCATTGCCCAAGAACTACTTAGGTGCAAGATATCAATCGCGGCATTATCCGAATTAAGGCTCACAGGGTCTGGAACAATGATCATCCAACCACCAGCACCTAACGAAGCAGTTATGCTATTCTACTACTCTGGTGGTGAGAAACGAGAAGCAGGAGTGGGCTTTATGGTCGATGCTCAGGCCACCAGTAGTGTGATCGCTTTCCAACCAATATCGGACCGCCTGGCAGTCCTTACTGTCAAGGGCACCATCAAGACCCATATTATCTCCGCCTATGCGCCAACTGAGACTAGCCTGGACACGACCAAGAATGACTTCTACAACCAGCTCCAACATATGCTGGATTCAATTCCACAGACAGAAGTGATCATCCTCGCAGGGGACTTTAATGCCCACATTGGCGTGGACAGATCTGGTTGGGAAACAACAATGGGCAAGTTTGGCCATGGGAAGATCAATGACAACGGACTACGTTTGTTGTCCTTTGCCGCATCTAACAACCTGATCATTGGAAACAGCCATTTCCAGCACCCTCAAAAACATCAACTTACATGGCGAAATCCATCTGGCAAGGACTCAGCAATCCTGGACTACATTTTGATCAATGCCAAATTTCGCTCATCACTCATGGACGTTCGTGCCATGAGGGGACCTGATTGTCGATCTGATCACTACCTCATCCGGGCTAAGGTGCATCTCAAATTACGGCATGCAAAAAGATCATCTCGGTCAGCCAAGCTGGACTGGAGGCAGCTAATGAATGCTGCCAATAAACAGGCATATCAGATCGCCCTATCCAACTGCTTCGAGATGCTGGCCGTGCCCGAGGATATAAATGAAGAAGAAAAGCAGATCTCTGATGCCATCCTGGAATGTGCCAAGCCCCTATGTCCACCTGCCCGACGTCGAACGCAACCATGGATATCAGATGAGTGCCTCGACCTCGTGGACAAACGGAAACAGGCAAAGTTGGTCGACTTTGAACGGTACCGGCAGCTAAACCGAGAAGTCCGACAAAGAATGACAGCAGAAAGAGAAGCATACTGGAACCAAGTGGCAGACGATCTTGAAGTGGCGGCATCCAAGAACGAGTACCGCACTCTATACCGCACCCTGAGATGTCTGAGTGGAAAGACCAAATTGACTAGTGACAACATCAAGAATGCTGATGGGACCTTCGTGCGATCACCATCCGAACGCCTGCAACGGTGGAGTGAATTCTTCAAAGCTTTGTATAATCACGACCCACCTCAGGGACCGCCAGCAACAGCACTCTCGATCGACCCCCCTGAGGTCTCCATGGTCGATGTTGAGCCTACAGTAGAAGAAGTGAAAGCAGCCATACAATCCCTGAAGAATGGCAGGGCACCAGGAGTGGACCAAGTCACCACAGAAGCGATCAAAGCCGGGGGGAGATGTACTGCTTCGCCGACTACACTCACTCCTCAAAACCATCTGGTGCACTGAACAAATTCCGCTAACATGGAGGAAAGCCATTATCGTACCGATCCACAAGAAAGGTGATAACCGGGACTGCAAGAACTACCGTGGCATCAGTCTCCTTTCCATCATCGGAAAGGTCTTTATGAAGATCATCCAGTCAAGACTGCAAAAACATCGCGAGCAAACCAGTCGAGAAGAACAGGCAGGATTTAGACCCGGGCGAGGATGCTGTGATCAAATCTTTGCCATTCGTCAGCTGATGGAGGAGAGGATCCGGTGTGGACAGCGAACCGTCATTGTTTTCATTGACTTTAAGTCTGCTTTCGACTGTGTCCACCGGCCTGCCTTATGGAAACTACTAGAGGTTGAACATGTACCTCGAAAAGTCATCACACTCCTCCAAACTGCATACAACGGTTTAACCAGCCAGGTGCGCATCCAGAACGATTTATCTGAGGAATTTACCATCCAAACTGGAGTCCGCCAAGGGGATGTAGCCTCCCCGTTGCTTTTCAACATCGTGGTCGACGCCATTATGAGGCAAGCATTCAGAAACAGACAGGGCATACAATATGACAAGGATCACTATGTGACTGACCTGATGTTTGCTGATGATAGTGCTATCCTTGCCGGTAACGACGCTGAAGCCACGGACATCCTCTACGACATTGCCCGCATTGCCCGGCCATACGGTTTGAAGATCAATGCTGATAAGACAAAGGCCCTGACAACAGATGGGTCGCAAGCCACCATCTATCTCGAAGGCGTCCAGATCGAGCAAGTGCAGGAC
This sequence comes from Mastigoproctus giganteus, assembly GCF_048544385.1. NCBI lineage: Eukaryota > Metazoa > Arthropoda > Arachnida > Uropygi > Thelyphonidae > Mastigoproctus > Mastigoproctus giganteus. Next base: position 1,754,253 of record NC_143580.1, read on the forward strand.
TTTAAATACCTTGGGTCGCTGGTCCAGGAGAAGAAAGTTGCATCCACCATGGAAATCCACAGCAGAATTGGACAGGCGGCAACTGCGTTCGCCTCGCTCAAATGGTGTCTGTGGAAGAGGACCAACATTTCCACAAAGACTAAAATCCGACTCTTCCGGACTTTGATCCTGCCCATTCTTCTTTACGGATCGGAAACATGGATTTGTCTCAAATTAGATTTGAACAAACTTGAGGTATTCCAAATGCGATGCCTGCGGCAGATCTTGGGCATCTCTCTTCGCGACCGCATCACTAATGATACCATCCGTGCCAGATGCCAACAGCAACCAACCATTGCCGACCAAATCCAGAAGCGAAGGCTTAGATGGTTTGGCCACGTATGTAGAATGGGCACGAATAGAATACCATCCACACTCCTTTGGAGACAACGACCCACCCAATGGAGCATCCAACGGACCGCGCCTAGGAAAACGTGGGCCAAGCAAGTGGAAAATGACTTGAAGAGCCGACGTCTCGACCTTAACCAGGCTAGGACTGACGCCAATGGATCGTAAGGTATGGAAGAACATCACAGAGCAAGTCCGAAACCCTGCGGCACCTACAGCAGCATACTGGTTGCGTGGCCAACCGCCTCCCCCAGCTGCCAGCTAAGGACCGAAGAAGAAGAAGTGGAGTCCCACAGGGTTCGGTGTTGGGTCCACTGTTTTTTTTGTGTATTTATCAATGATATTGATGAAGGTATATCAGGCTTAATGTCGAAGTTTGCAGATGACACAAAGGTTGGCAGGGTTGTTAATGACAGTAATGGCAGTGTGCTACTGCAACAGGATCTAGATAATTTGGGCAGATGGGCTAAGAAGTGGCAACTGAAGTTCAACCTTAACAAATGCAAAGTACTGCATATGGGTAGAAGTAACCCCAGAGAAACGTACCAACTGTGTGGTACTACACTTAAGGTGGTAGAAAATGAAAAAGACCTGGGAGTAATTGTGCAGTCAGATATGAAGTTTTCTGAGCAGTGCAGACAGGCTGCTAGGGCGGGTCATGGGGTTTTGTCAATGATATATAGGAATTTTGCTAGCAGGGAAAAGGAGGTGATTGTCCCTCTGTATAAGGCAATGGTCAGGCCACGCCTTGAGTACTGCGTACAGGTCTGGAGGCCTCATTTTAGGAAGGATGTAGATTTGCTTGAGCGTGTACAGAGAAGAGCAACACGATTGGTGAGGGGAATGAAGGGATTCTCTTACCAAGAGAGGCTTAAGTTCTGCAAATTGCAGTGGCTGGAGACTAGGCACCTGCGCGGTGATCTGATTGAGGTCTATAAGGCCTTGAATGGGTTGAGCACGCTGAATTCTGATGGGATCCTTCCACTTGTTCAGATTACCAACCTACGGGGACATAAGTTCAAATTAAGAAAGGACAGATGTAGAATAGATGTGCGGAAATTTGCCTTTAGCCATCGGGTGGTTAATTGCTGGAACAAACTTCCATCTGTCGTTGTGGAAGTTGATAGGTTAAATAAATTTAAGGAGGAACTGGACAGGCATTTGGAGGGAATGGTGTGATTTTTTTTTTTTTTTTTTTTTGGCTGATGCTGCATAAGCTCCTACACTTGCTTTCTTGCATCATGTGCCACCACTACTACTACTACTACTACTACTAACCATATTTAAGTTCTTAGCTTTCCTTAATTTGGTCTGTCAATATAGAGGTATCAGCAAAAGCCTGGATGTTTACCACCATTTCACTATACAAATGCAATCTTTTGGGTTCCACAAGTGAAGGTGCTCTCCTCCCACCAAAAAAAAAAGAATCACACTTGTGTTTCCCTTATCTTTCTTCTTTTAGTTTGTTTCATTATTTTCCTTTTATGAGATGTCTGTGTTTGCCTGTGCGACATCCCTCCATAGCCTTCCTGCTCAAATATAGCATTAGTAGAGGCATTTGATGCAAGAAAGCAAGCTTATGCAGCATCAGCCAAAAAAAAAAAAAAAAAACCCACTTCCACTTCACCCCTCTGTTCGTTCAAAATACCTGTCCAGCTGAGCCTTAAACTTATTTAGGCTATCAACCTCCACCACAAGGGATGGAAGTCTGTTCCACCAACCAACCACCCGCTGGCTAAAGGCAAATTTCCGCACGTCTATCCTACCATCTGTCTTTCCTCAATTTGAATTTATGCCCTCTCATGATTTTTCTGAGTTAGAGGAAGAATCCCATCAGCATTGAGCATGTTTAACCCATTCAAGGCTTTATACACCTCTATCAGATCACCTCTCTGGTGCCTAGTCTCCAGACACTGTAATTTGCAAAACTTAAGCCTTTCTTCGTAAGAGCACCCCTTTGTTCCATTCACTAGTCTTGTTGGCCTTCTCTGTACTCGTTCCAGCAGCTCTACATCCTTCTTGAAATGAGGCCTCCAGACCTGTATACAGTACTCTAGGTGTGGCCTGACCATTGCCTTATACAATGGAATAATCACCTCCTTATCCCTGCTGGAAAAATTCCTGTATATCATTGACAATACTCCATGAGCTACGCTTGCAGCCCGTCTGCACTGCTCAGAGAACTTCATATCTGCCTGCACAACCACCCCCAAGTCCCTTTCATTCTCTACCACTGTCAGTGTAGTACCACAGAGTTGATACGTTGCTCTGGGGTTGCTGTTTCCCATGTGTAGTACTTTACATTTGTCAATGTTAAACTTCATTTGCCACCTCTCAGCCCATCTGCTCAACCTTTCCAGATCCTGTTGCAGCAGCATAGTGTCAGTAGTGTCCTTGACAACCCTGCCAACCTTTGTATCGTCTGCAAACTTGGACATTAAGCTTGATATACCATCATCAATATCATTTATAAATACAGAAAACAATAACGGACCCAACACTGAGCCCTGAGGGACTCCACTAATAACATTAGTCCACGATGAGCAGTGTCCATTGATTACCACTCTGTCTTCTCCCCCTCAACCACCCCTTTATCCATAGCAGCAATTTGCCTCCAATGTCACACTGCTCCAATTTGTGTAGCAGTCTTCCATGTGCAACAGTATCAAAAGCCTTTTTAAGATCGAAGTATATAATATCAAAGTTATTCCCTGCATCCAGTTCTTTTGTGACTGCATCATAGTATCCAATCAAGTTGGTCAGGCAAGACTTCCCCTTAACAAAACCATGCTGTGTCTGAGCTATAACTGAAGTCTTGTCTAAATGATCCTGCAGTGCTTCTTTAACCAGTGCCTCCATTAATTTTCCTGGAACAGAAGTTAAGCTCACAGGTCTATAGTTACTTGTGTCAGCCTTTGATCCTCCTTTGTGAATTGGGGTCACATTTGCACATTTCCAGTCTATGGGTACCTCCCCTGAGTCCAAGGAAGCTCTCATAATTATGGCTTAGGGTTTGCTTACTGGATAGATCCCATCCACCCCGGGTGCCTTTCTTGTGTTTATCTTCAACAGTTTCTCCTCCACTTTACTCCCAGTTATTTCAAGATTCTGTAGCTTTCTGCTAGAGTTGAATACACCTCTGGCATTCCCCTTGCTGAATAACTCCTCATGTGTGAATGTCGATGCAAAATATTCATTTAGTTTGTTAGCTACCTGAGCAGGATCATGAACAGTTGACCCATCAATATCAAGTGGACCAATCTGATTCATCCTCATCCCCTTCCTTCTAGAGTTTACATAAGTAAAGAACTCTTTGCTGTTTTTCTTTGCATCCCTTGCCAAGGATTTCTCGTAATCTGCCTTCGCCTGCCTAACCTCCTTTGTAACTTGGTTGCATATCAACTTGTATCTATCATAGGCTTCTGTGTCATGTGTTAATTTGTAAGTATCCCATGCATTTTTCTTCTCTGCCATATGCCTTAGTTCATCTGACATCCATTTTGGCCTAAACCTTGAACAATATTTCTTAGTTGGTATGTAAAGCCTAGTAGCTTCCAAGATAAGTTCTTTGAATGCTTCCCATTTTGAATTTGCTGTTGGTAACATCATCAGTTGGTCCCACTGTATAGAATTTAAATACTGTCTCAGTCCATCGTAGTCGCCTTTACGGAAGCAATAACCCTTCCCTTTACCCCTAATGGTAGTTACCTCTTTCAGTAAATCCCACTTCAGCACACTGTGATCACTGCCACCTAGTGGTTCATTTATCTGCAGATTCTTAATGCATGAAGAATCACTGCTGATAATCAAATCAAGAGTATTACTCCCTCTAGTTGCCTCCCGAACATGCTGATGTAGAAAACAAACATCCAATAAATCCACAAAAGCCCTGCTAGTGCGTGAGTAACCAGCCCCCAAATTCCAGTCAATATCTGGGAAATTAAAATCTCCCATTATAAGACTCTCTGATTTACTGGCCCACTATTTCCCTGTACAGTTCCTTATTATACTCATCAGAGTCATTAGGCCTATAGCACACTCCTATAGGAAGCAGTAGTGTCATTAGAGTGGAATTCTGTAGGGCGCGTCCTACAGAAATGTGAAGCAGGATCTTGTCACTAGTTGCAACAATATGTGAACATACTGCTGCAACTAGTGACAAGCAGAATTTAAAAGAAAATCGATTTTTTTTTTTTATAGATAAAAAAGTTAGTAAATTAATAAGAGGAGTTTACCTCAATATAGTACGTGGAACACTTCCGTATGATACCCTCCAGAAATTAGAACGGAAAAAACGAAAAAATCGACCACTTACCGGTACATTAAAGTAAAATATAAATAATTAAATAATTAAAGTAAAATATAAATAATTAAATAATTAAAGTAAAATATAAATAATTAAATAATCAATTTAACAACAATTCAAAATCAATTCAAAACAATTAAAATTCAAATTAACGCAATTAAAAGAATCTAACGAAAATATTCAAAACGATTTTCCTTCCTTCCTTCCTGAATATTTTCGTTAGATTCTTTTAATTGCGTTAATTTGAATTTTAATTGTTTTGAATTGATTTTGAATTGTTGTTAAATTGATTATTTAATTATTTATATTTTACTTTAATTATTTAATTATTTATATTTTACTTTAATGTACCGGTAAGTGGTCGATTTTTTCGTTTTTTCCGTTCTAATTTCTGGAGGGTATCATACGGAAGTGTTCCACGTACTATATTGAGGTAAACTCCTCTTATTAATTTACTAATATTATTATCAAGGTAGAACATATTGAGTATTACAGCTCTGATTCATACTATCTAATATAGATAAAAAAGAAACTATTGGGCACGTCAGGCTAAATGCCACCATGACCAGGATGCCACTGCACCAGGTTAACCCACCTCCCATTTAAGTAGTAGCAATGCAAACTTTTAATCAAAGAAAAGTGCTCATGAAAACATTTTTTTTTCAGCTTTATTTTCTCTTATTTTAATAATCTAGCTAGACTTCAACTTAAGGAATTATAAATAAATCACTACACTAGTTGCCAAAAGAGTTACCATGCCTCATGTGCTCCACCTGGCATGAGAGAAGGTCCATAGCGTGCTCCATCTTCTCCTCCACTAACTCCAGTTCCAATGTAATGTATATTTTTTTCCTGAAGCTCTTTGTACCTCCTTCTCGTATCCAAATATTCTGAGTTTCCACCATCTATTATAATATCACCACCCTCCAGCAATGGTGTCAACTGCTTAATGAAAGCATCTACGGCATCTCCAGCTGAAAAAAAGTTACATCAATATAAAAAAATATCCAAAGGAAAATTATCTTATTCACACTAATTGCTATTTCTTTAAAATAATGATCAAGCGATCATTATATCAAAAATGCCTATGCATTATCTTAAATTCTTAAGATTAAGCAAATATAGAAAACTGATATGGAAACAAAAACAGAAGGGAGAAATGCAGAGGGAGAAAACTGAGAGTAATGGAACAGTCATAGCAGAATACTAGAAAATGATTTGTCTTAAGATAGGCACCGATAGAATTAGAAGAAATCAGTGACAATAATTCAATTCAAAATGCCTGTGAATATTTGTATTAGTAATCGCCACATGGTGCAAGGAAGCCTATGGCTTATGCTGCACCAGCCACAAAAAAATAAAAAATAAAATAAATAATAATAATAAGAAGAAAATTAAAAAAATAATAATTAATAAGATTAATAAAAATAATAATTAATAATAATAATTAATATGGAGCGGAAATCTGGACATTGAATAGGCGAGTGGAAAACAAATTGCTCTCCACAGAAATGGATTTTTGGAGATGCTCAGCAGGAACTTCTAGAAGAGACAGAAAACGGAATGAAGAAATAAGGGAAAAAAATGGAAGTGAAAAAGACTATTATTGATACCATCAAAGAAAACCGTCTGACATGGTATGGACATGTAAAACGGATGCAAGAAAACAGATATCCAAAGGCTATCCTGGAATGGATACTTCCTGGAAGAAGGAGAAGAGGAAGACCTAGGAGGACATGGATGGATGGAGTACGGGAGTCCATGACAGCCCGAGGCTTAACCGACCAAGACACCTTGAACCACACTTTATGGCGGGAAAAAATTCCTAACAAGAAATAACTTGTAGGCTGAGGAAACCCATTGTAAATGGAAACACTCCACTTGAAGAAGATAATTAATAAGAGAAAAGGAAATAGACAACCTATGAGTTTCCCTCTTCCCATAGGTAATTAGCATAGGCATAAAATGCAAGCTTATGCAGCATCAGCTTATAAAAAAAAAAAAAAAAAACTCCCATTTCACCCCTCCATTCGTTCCAAATGCCTGTCCAGCTCAGCCTTAAATTTATAGGCCATCAACTTCCGCAACAAAAAGATGGAAGTCTGTTCCACTAATCAACCACCCGCTAAAGGCAAACTTCCGCATATCTATTCTACAACTGTCTTTCTTCAATTTGAATCTATGCCCCTCTCAGGTTCTTAATCTGAGCAATAGGAAGAATCCCATCAGCATTTAAGCTTGCTCAACCCATTCAAGGCCTTATATACCTCAATCAGATCACCTCGCAGGTGCCTAATTCTCAGGGCGCTACAATTTGCAGAATTCAAGCCTTTCTTGGTAAGAGCACTCCTTTGTTCCCCTTCTTTGTACTCGTTCTAGCAACTCTATATCCTTCCTAAAATGAGGCCTTCAGACCTGTACACTGTACTCTAGGTGTGGCCTGACCATTGCCTTGTACAACGGGATAATCACCTCCCTGGCCCTGCTAGCAAAATTCCTATATCATTGACAAGACTCCATGACCTGACCTGGCAGCTCATCTGCATTGTCAGCGATCTTTATATTTGACTGTATAATTACCCCCAGGTCTTTTTCACTTTCCACTTCCCTGAGTGTAGTACCACACAATTGGTAGGTTTCTCTTCAGTTGTTGCTACCCATATGCAGTACTTTGCATTTCTCAATGTTAAACTTCAGTTGCCACCTCTCAGCCCATTTGCCCAACTTGTCTAGATCCAGTTGGAGTAGCATACTGTCTTTACTATCGTTAATAACCCTGCCAACCTTTGTAATCAAACTTGGACATTAATCCTGATTATCCAGCGATTCAGGTTGTTAGCCCTCAAAAAAGTGCTTCAATTTATCTGATTATCAATAATTAGCTGCATAATTATATGTTTATTTCTAGGGTATAGCAATGTAAACCAACACAGGCCATCTTAGTCTTTATAGGTTCTTTTGTCCTTGTGGCCTGCTGAGTACTTTTATACCAATGTTTTAATACACTTTAGTACCTATATAGAACCAATTATACACTTACAATAGTAATGATATATCTATATATACACACAACATATTGTGGTTTTTGCATATTTGCTGCCACTGATGCGCTACTATCAGATAATAGTCTGCGCTACTATCCTTATTTTTTTTTATTTTTACTTAATTTTGCACTTATTTCTGCTGTCTGATATTTGATTTATTTGGATTTAATTAGAATTATATTTATATGGTAGTAGTGTGATGAATTGTTAATGCTGCATCCATACTGCCCTCTATAGCCTAATTTATTTCCAGATATATATGTTTAGCAGTTGCTTTGTCTGTTCAGTAGTTTGGCTTTTCCATGTAAGTATTGTTTTCTCTGTTCTATTATTTTACACTACATATGGACCACCGTTATGCAAATCTACTGCAGTGGCAATGTGATCCTTGTATCATTCTTTCTTGGCATGGATTTGTGTAGCGTTCAAAATGTAGTGGTTCCCTGACCATTATGGCCTCGTGATCCACTAACGAGATAGGGCATAATGGTCAGTCTTTTCTATTCAATTCAATAGTATGGTATGTTCTACTTTTTATTTTTACTTATTTCTGTATTGTTAGCTGGTTACATTTACATATAGTGATATTTCATGCAATTTGGAAACTGGAGCTTAGCAACTGGGGCCACCACTAAATTTTCCTTTAATTTCGACTCATATTTTCTAAATTATTTAATAATGTTTCTCCAACAGTACTCTATTCTTAATTTTTTTATGTTAAATTCTTTCTCACTCTACTGGTTTGCCACGCTACTGGCATACTTTCATTTCTCTTTATTGTAACATAAAATTACAGTTTAATACACACATGTTGTAGTTTTTGAAAATTTGCTGCCACTGATGTCTGTGCGCTATTATCCTTATTTTTTATATTCATTTAATTTTGCACTTATTTCTGCTGTCTAACATTTAATTCATTTGGATTTAATTAGAATTACACACACACACACACACACTGGTGTTCAAAGAAAGTGCATCACCCCTTAAAATACTAATTGTTGTCCGAATAAGTATACGGCAATATTTCTTACAGACTGCATCAGATAAGACTGACATGCATAGGTGATGACATAATATTGTATCAGCTGTTACTTTCAGCTATATAAGCACGCTCTGCAAGAGTTGCAGTCATCCCTTGCTTGTGTCAGGATGGCGAGTTATGTGCAGTTAATGCCACGAAGAAAGAGTGCTATTGTTGCTTAATGTGAGGATGTTCTTCCCATCATACTACTTATAGAGTCTTGTAATCAGTCAAAAATGAGTACATTTCTTTCCAACTTCAAGAATACTGATTCTGCTGATAGGAAAAAAAGAACTGGACACAAACGAGACTATGGCAAAACAGGACTGCATTTTGAAGCGTTTATGCCTTAAAAACCATAAAGCTTCTTCGTCTGAGCTGAAAAGAGAATGGGAAGAACATACAGGAGTGGTAGCAAGTGCAAGTAACAGTCAGAAGATGCCTCTTCAAAAACGGACTCTTAGCCTGTTGTCCTAAAAAGAAGCCCCTCCTTACACAAAAAATGAAAAAGGCCTGATTCATTTGGTGTAAGGAGCATGTCAAATGGACCCCCAAGCAGTGGAAGTCAGTTATTTTCTTGGATGAAAAGAAATTCAACCTGTATGGCTCTGATGGGAGACAAATGATTCACTGTAAACGTGGTGAAGAATACCATCTAGACTGTATGGTGTATACAGTGAAATTCCCTACCAGCCAAATGATATAGGGTTGCATTTGATATCGCAGAGTAGGTCACCTGCAGTTTATAAAAGGTTCCATCTGGCTGCCAATGGATACCTGGCTATATTGGAAGGCAAATTGCTGCCAACCATTAGAAATCATTTCAACCTGCCAAGTAACTGCATCTTTCAGGACGGCTCTGCTTCTTGTCATTGGGTGAAAAGTGAGAGTACCCACTTCTGTAGTTACTTTAGCTTAATTTCTGATTAAAGGTTCAACAGCAATGCATTTAAATTAGTTACCGGTGAAAAAATGATTCATTACAAATCTTAGCTGGCCAGGAAACAGCCTGGACCTGAATCCTATAGAGAACTGTTGGCATCATGTGGAATCTGCAGTTGCCAGAAAGAAACCAAAGACTCTTGGTGAAATGAACTTCAGGAAGCCATAATTCATGTTTGGAACCACGGACTATCAGTTGATTATCTTCAGAAATTGACCTTATCAATGCCTCAACGGTGTGCTACTGTCATCAGGACCAGAGGCAGTTCAACTAAATATTAGTTTGCACCTGGTGAACTTTTCATTTTGTTTTCCATTTAAAATGATAAACTGAAGCAAACTGAGGGCTTCTGATAACATTTCAGCCATAATTGTCTTGTTTACCAAAACTGTTGTATAAAGGTTGCAAATGCTCATTTTGGAATATTTTGGAAGCACCTGTCAAATTTTACTTAGCTTTGCCTTAACTATTAATAAATATGTTCTATTAATAAATAGTAAATATAAATAAATCTGTTCCTAAGAATAGGAACAGGTGCATGTCTACTTGCATGTACGCCAATGCTAGGAGTTTGGTAAATAAATTTGATCAACATTAAAAGCAGATATTGTTGGTATATCAGAGACATGGTGTCACACAGATATAAGGAATGCAGAACTGGAATTAGGGGAGTACAATGTGTACAGAAAGTAGACAGGATAGGAGGGGAGAAGGGGTTATGCTATTAGTTAATACAAGATCCAAGGAGGTGAAGCCAAGCGACATCGCTGGACAATGCAGTGTCGAGTCAGTTTGGTGTGACATAAGCATTGGGAGATCAAAATTGAGAGTAGGAGTGTGCTATAGGCCTAATGACTCCTATGAGTATAATAAGAAACTGTACAGGGAAATAGAGTGGGCCAGTAAATCAGAGAATCTTATAATGGGGGATTTTAATTTCCCAGATATTGAATGGAATTCGTGGATTGGTCACTCTCACACTAGCAAGGCTTTTGTGGTTTTATTGGATAATTGTTTTCTACATCAGCATGTTCGGGAGGCAACTAGAGGGAGTAATACTCTTGATCTGATTATCAATAGCAATTCTTCATGCATTAAGAATCTGCAGATAAAGGAACCACTAGGTGAGAGTGATCACAGTGTGCTGAAGTGGGATTTACTCAAGAGGTAACTACCATCAGGGGTAAAAGGAAGGGTTTTTGCTTTCGCAAAGGCGACTGTGGTGGTCTGAGACAGTATTTAAATTATATATGGTGGGAAAAACTGATGACGTTACCAACAGAAAATTCAAATGGGAAGCATTCAAAGAATTAATCTTGGAAGCTACTAGGCTTTTCATACCAACTAGGAAATACTGTTCAAAGTTTAGGCCTAAATGGATGTCAGATGAACTAATGAGACATATGGCAGAGAAGAAAAATGCATGTGATACATATAAATTAATGGGTGACATAGAAGCCTATGACAGATATAAGCTGGCCTGTAATCAAGTCACAAAGGAGATTAGGCAGGAAAAGGCAGATTATGAGAAATCCTTGGCAAAGGATGCAAAGGAAAACAGAAAAGAGTTCTTTACCTATGTAAACTCTAGAAGGAAAGGAATGAATCAGATTGGTCCACTGGATATTGATGGTTCAACTATTGATGATCCTGCTCAAGTGGCTAACAAACTAAATGAGTATTTTGCATCTACATTTAAACATGAGGAGTTATTCAGGGAGGGGAATGCCAGAAGTGAAGTAAACTCTGGCAGTGAGCTAGATAATTTTGTAATAACTGAGAGAAAAGTGAAGAAGAAATTGTTGAAGATAAACATAAAAAAGGCACCCGGGGTGGATAGGATCTGTATTTGTTTGTTATTTGATTTTTAGGAGCATTAGCAACTAAGGCCACATTGCTCCGGGATATGTGGTGGTCATTCCCTGACCTTTCCACATCCTCCGTATTTGGTGGTGACGGGCTTGAACCCCGGTCTAATAGAGAAGTGTGTGCTACGCACTGCTGCTCCTTCCCACCTGGCTACGGAGGTGCCTGGATGGGATCTATTCAGTTATATTAAAGGAGGCAGCAAAGGAAGTAACAAATTGGAGAAGTGTGGCATTGGAGGCAAATTGCTGCTATGGATAAAGGGATGGTTGAGGGGGCGAAGACAGAGTGGTAATCAATGGACACTGCTCATTGTCGACTAATGTTATTAGTGGAGTCTCTCAGGGTTCAGTGTTGGGTCCATTGTTGTTTTCTGTATTTATAAATGATATTGATGATGGTATAGCAAGCTTAAATGTCGAAGTTTGCGAACGATACAAAGGTTGACATGGTTGTTAACGACACTACTGACAGTACGCTGCTGCAACAGGATCTAGAAAAATTGAGCAGATCGGCTGAGAGGTGGCAACTGAAGTTTAACATTGACAAATGTAAAGTAATACATATGGGAAGCAGTAACCCCAGAGTAACGTATCAACTCTGTGGTACTACACTGACAGTGGTAGAGAACGAAAAGGACCTGAGGGTAATTGTGCAGGCAGATATGAAGTTTTCTGAGCAGTGCAGACGGTCTGCAAGAGTAGCTCATAGGTCTTGTAAATGATATACAGAATTTTTCTAGCAAGAATAAGTAGGTGATTATCCAAATGTATAAGGTAATGGTCAGGCCACACCTTGAGTACTGTATACAGGTCTGGCAGCCTCATTTTAAAAAGGATGTAGAGCTGTTGGAATGAGTACAGAGAAGGGCAACAAGATTAGTGAATGGAACAAAGGGTTGCTCTTACGAAGAAAGGCTTAAATTTTGCAAATTACAGTGTCTGGAGACTTGGCACCTGCGAGGTGATCTGATTGATGTGTATAAAGCCTTGAATGGTTTGAGCAAGCTCGATGCTGATGGGAGTCTTCCTCTTGTTCAGAACAATCATCTGAGAGAGCATAAATTCAAATTGAGGAGACAGATGTAGGATAGATGTGCGGAAGTTTGCCTTCAACCAGCGGATAGTTGGTTGGTGGAACAGACTTCCATCCCTTGTTGTGGAAGTTGATAGCTTAAATAAATTTAAATAAACCCAAATACCTGAGCTGGACAGGTATTTGGAACGAATGGAGGGGTGAAATGGGAGTGTTTTTTTTTTTTTTTTTTTGGCTGATGCTGCATAAGCTCACTTTCTTGCATCATATGCCTCTACTAATGCTAATATCTTTTGTTTATATTTCTATTTGTGATGCTAGTCATTAATGTTACATACCATCGCAAAAAAGGTTTAGAAATGAGAAATTCCTAGGTGATTCACTTTCTTTGAACGACAGTGTGTATATATATATATATATATATATATATATATATGTATGTATATATATATATACATATAGAATAATTATGAATAAAAATTAAAATTAAGTAAAGAAAGAAAATGGATTTGAATTTGAATAGAGATAAAATGGAATATCAATAATATGAATTATGGATCAGGGACACTGCAAGAGCAAAGGTACCCTACAACCATAATGTATATATAGAAAATTATTTTAATGTTATGTGCAAATCTTTAATTTAACTTATGCTAATAATGAAAATACCGTGTACCCTGGGAGCGATGTATGTTGAATAAAGGGGGGGAAGAACGGAAAAGAGTAACGTTATAAACAAAGTGCGAATTTTGAAAAATGTAAAATTTGAAAAGAACGAAAATAGAAATAGCAGATTATTGAAAAGAACGACCAAAGTAGAAATAGCATTGCAGTATCTTTCACAATTTCTGTGTCATCTTCAGAGGTCATCCACCTAAATTATGAAAAAGAACAGCAATACTCTTACTTCTGTTTCTGACATGTTCTGTATGTCAAAAAAAAAAAAAAAAAAAAAAAAAAAACACGTGTACGCGGACACGTTGTAAAAAATAATTTAGAATATAAATTTTGAAAAAATAAAATACAAGTTAAGCAAAAATATTATTCCAAAGTATAACATATACTTCCAAAATATTATTCCAAAGTGTTATACTTTGGAATAATATTTTTGCTTAACTTGTATTTTATTTTTTCAAAATTTATATTCTAAATTATTTTTTACAACGTGTCCGCGTACACGTGTTTTTTTTTTTTTTTTTTTTTTTTTTTTGACATACAGAACATGTCAGAAACAGAAGTAAGAGTATTGCTGTTCTTTTTCATAATTTAGGTGGATGACCTCTGAAGATGACACAGAAATTGTGAAAGATACTGCAATGCTATTTCTACTTTGGTCGTTCTTTTCAATAATCTGCTATTTCTATTTTCGTTCTTTTCAAATTTTACATTTTTCAAAATTCGCACTTTGTTTATAACGTTACTCTTTTCCGTTCTTCCCCCCCTTTATTCAACATACATCGCTCCCAGGGTACACGGTATTTTCATTATTAGCATAAGTTAAATTAAAGATTTGCACATAACATTAAAATAATTTTCTATACATATAGAATATATACATATACATTTTATAGAATATAATAAGAATTTTATAAGCTACAGATTAAAATATTAATAATGGTTTATGGACCTGGGACACTGCTATAGGCAGAAAGTACCCAACGACCATAATGGTTACATAAGTTTGTAGTAGAGAAAGGCAACGTGCTAACGTTATGGAGAACAAATGGCCCACAGAACAGAAATCGCTATCACAGAGAACAAAGGAAGCTAAGATAAAAAGAAGCAATAAAAATTACTTAATGCTATTCATCCTGTGACCTCAGTGCCTTCATCTGGGGCCAGTCATCGAAATCAAAGGAGGAAATGGCAATAAGTAGGTAAAGCCTCTGTTTCTGACTTGGAATATATGCAGCACGTGGTACAGTTGAAAAGTAGGTAAAGTAAGTTAGGGTTAAAATTTAAATTATAGGGCATGCGTATATTTCATGGCTCACCCGACAGAAGCCGGAAGTAAAGATTAAAGAAATAGGATAACTTACAGTTCGCCGTTTCCTCCTTTGATTTCGGCAGCTGGTCACAAATGAAGGCGCTGAGGTCACAGGATGAACATGAATATAAGTAATTCTTATTACTTCTTTTTATCTTAGCCCCCTTCTTTGTTCACCGTGATAGCAATTTCTGTTCCGTTAGTCATTTGTTCTCCATAATGTTAGCACACTGCCTTTCTCTACTACAAACTTATATAAATTAAAAAAATAAATAATAAATAAATAAATGAAACAAATGCCAGTAGCATGAAAACCAGTAGAGCAAGTAGTAAAAATAAACCAATACATAAAACAAAAATTGGGGGTGGGGGAATCAACATAAAGGGTATATCAGAAGGAATCTTCAGAATAATTTAGAAAAAGCCAATTTATATAATACCAAATAACAAAAATTTCAGAATATCCAATTAATTGAAATTTAGTACTGCCTGGAAGATAGCACCAGGTCCAAATTATGTGAAATATCACTAAAAACAGAGATGAAAACCAACTACAACACTTGACAAACAAAATGAAAATAAATAAAGTGACCATTAATACCCCATCTGGACGGAGAACCACAAGGCCAATAATGGTCAGGGAATCACCGCATTTCGTTTTTAGTGATATTTCATATAATTTGGACCTGGTGCTATTTTCCATGCCACTAAATTTCAATTTAGGAATGGTGAGTGATGAGCATGGGGAACAATTCCATCAAGATAAAGTTAATGGAAAATCACTACCAAGGTTTCTGGAATGAATGTGTTGACAGACTACTGCTGGATTGCACTGCAACATAACTGCAAAATCTGTACCAAAGGAAATCATCTGTACATTTGTGAATTGTACTTTTTTTTTTTTTACAATATAGTGTACAGTGTGTATAACTGTGTGTATAAAGTGTATTGGGTTTAAACTGTAAAAATTATAAAAATATAATGGTAACCAGTCTCATGTTTTGTAACGATACTAATCATCTTAATTATTGTGAATTCATATTACTGGCAGTTTTATTACAAAAAGTAATTGGGCTATAAACAACCCAGAACAAATCTGAAATCACTGGCCAATAAAATGAAAAAAAAAAAAAAAAAAAGTGTATATATCTGCATTTCTAACATGTCAGAAAGACTTTTAGTCACATGTTGTTAAAAAACTGAAGTGACCATTAAATACCAAATTTTAGCCATTTCTTTTAAATTCATTTAAATGTTATAATTTTTAGTTCCAAAAAGTTAAGCAGATTTTGCATAATAACAATTTAAATGATAAAGTAGAGCAATGGAAGAGGGATGGAGTGGGGTGGGATAAACAAACCAAGGTAACAAGATGTTCTAGGCAGGTGCACCTAACCCTAGAGATCATCTTCCACATGCCCTTGGGGAGGAACATGTATTAGTCCCCACCTGAGTTCAGTTTACCTGTGCTTAGCCTAACTGCTGACTCAGAACTGAGCAAAATTTTTCACACAGGCCACAATTTTTTTTTTATATAAATCTACCACTTCGATACAAACCTTTAACAAGAAGCATTATCCTTCTGGGTTTCTTCAGCTTGGACACCATTTCTTCAGGGGAATGAGCACCTATGATTTTTGTACCCTTTGCTTCATTCTCTAAGAATCTATCTACTTTCTCCACTGTCCTGTTGTATGCACATACCTATAACCAACAGCAATAATATTAAATTTCAATCAATTTCCTTGATATCCACTATTGTTTCTTTCCCTCTACATGCATATAATGGTGTAATAAAAACAACTATGTACAACACTATCCAACAATGTACAACATTATCCCCGCCACTTTATTAAAACTTAATTTTAATAGTGAGTTATTCTCCCTCCTTTGTTCACTTTTCACACATGAGTAAAATCATATCAATGTGGTTAGGTCTCAAAAATGAACTATCTCTGATTTACAGGTGAAAAGTGTTTGAGACAGCATTAAACAATGGTTTCTTCAAAATCAAAAAGTTAATTAACAAACTATTATACCAAGATTCAAACCAATTTACTTCCAATTTACCAGAAGTTTTAGGGCATACTGCAGGATAAAAAAAAAAAAAAAAAAAAAAAAAAAAAATGGAAGTACACTAATATGGCATTATAATAATTATTGTTGACTTCTCAGGTGACTTAAAATAAAATTTTGTATCACTTGGAATTTAAATAACTACCTTTGCAGATAAAATTTAGATAATTAATTCTGAGTGCAAGGCCATAACACATAAAAGTAGCGGCATAGAGTTTTTCTGATGGCAAGAATAATTAAAATTCAGAAGTAAATATTACCTGCAAAGTGTAGAATCCAAGCATAGTAAAGAATATCTAGGCAATGTATAGAACAATGTAAAGTG
Source organism: Mastigoproctus giganteus (assembly GCF_048544385.1). Taxonomy (NCBI): domain Eukaryota; kingdom Metazoa; phylum Arthropoda; class Arachnida; order Uropygi; family Thelyphonidae; genus Mastigoproctus; species Mastigoproctus giganteus. The sequence goes on from NC_143580.1 coordinate 1,771,243, forward strand.
AAATAAACTTTTCTTTACCACCTTATGATGCCATTATTAAGTGAATCACAGTTCCAACTTTTATGCAATGACATACTGCTGCTCATATCTCGCTGTTGACCTGAATATATACTTATTATAAGTACTAAATATAATATTATTAAAAAATGTTTATAACATGAACATATTGGGGATTTTCCATATGCTTTTATGTTTATTAAATGCATTTCCCATTACTATGTTCCTAACTTATAGAATTTTTTAAATTTTCTTTTTATCCTTTTGTATATTAATTTTACAACTTACTATTTTATACACAAATATTACAATAAGTAAATCCACAATATCCCTATTTTATTTCTGAAATTTTTTCACATAAATATGATTCTATTTTCACCCATACTATGGTTCTCTGACTTTTGTAGGCAGATTTTTACCTTAAGGTACTAATTCCTTAATTGCACTGAGCAGTTTGATTGTTTGGTTGTTTCAGAAAACATACTATCTGCTTTGAGATTTTTCAAGATTAATTTGAACTTTCCAAAATTCACGAAATAATTTTTTCACGAAATGTAGCATCAGCAAAAAAAAAAAAAAAAAAAAAAAAATACAATTTCACATATCCAATCCCTCTAAAAGTTTGTCCAGTTCCTCCTTGAATTTATTTAAGCTATCAACTTCCACAACGAAAGATGGAAGTTTGTTCCAGCAATTAACCACCCGCTGGCTTAAGTAAATTTCCGCACATTCTACCATTGTCTTTCCTCAATTTTAATTTATGCACCCTCAGGTTTGTAATCTAAGCAAGCGAAAGAATCCCATCAGAATTCAGCATGCTCAACCCATTCAAGGCCTTATACACCTATCAGATCACCTCACAGGTGTCTAGTTTCAAGCTGTTGCAATTTTAAGCCTTTCTTGGTAGAGGACCCATTCGTTCCCCTCAATCTTGTTGCCCTTCTCTGTACACACTCAAGCAACTCTACATCCTTCCTAAAATGAGGCCTCCAGACCTGTACACAGTACTCAAGGCGTGGCCTGACTACTGCCTTATACAAAGGGATAATCACCTCCTTTTCCCTACTAGCAAAATTAATATAAGATGCCAGAAAGAAAGTTATAAAACATGAGCCAAAAAAAAAAAAAAACTTCACCTGTCCATCCCCTCATGTGACAGAGTATGGGCAACGTCGGGCCCCACTAGAGGGCCTGACGGCCAATAAGCCGGATAAACAATGGGCACAACATATCAACACTGCACAGACACAGCCCACACACTTTCAAGTCTCTGGCTTGAAAGTGTACTGTCCTCGATACAGCGAAACACACGCAGAGATAGAAATTCCAGGTGCCATCCGACACAAACGTACCTTATGTCCATCCCCTCCAATAAATTTATCTACTACTACTTCCCTGAATTTATATAAGCTACCCACTTCTGCAACAAATGATAGAAGTTTGTTCCAACAACCAACCACCCACCCACCCATCAATCAATGGACTGAAGGCAAATCTCCAAGCATCTATTCTGCAACCATCCTGCCTTAATTTGAATTTAAGTTCCCTCATGTGTGTTTATAGAGTCATTGAAGTAGAAGGTTGTAGAAATAAGCATACTTCCTTGGAGGAGACCTGCTTGTTACCTGTTCAACCTGTCTTGATAATGGATACTCAAAGTTGGAGCTGAAACATCGACAAGAATGCAACATTATTTAGTATATTGAGTGTGACTTTAGTAAAAAAAAAATAGGAGCAATTTTTTTTTTTTTTTTTTTGTTTAATTTCTACTTTGGGGACTCAATACACCATTTTAAACTACACATAAAATGTGCTGTAAAATTTAATAAAATTTAATAAAATAAGCTCCTAATATATTGTCAATGCTTTTAAAATGACTAAAGATCAAAATTTCAACTGCAAATAAAGCATATAAACTTCAAATCATTAATTTTCATCGGTTACTTACTGAAGATCTAAAGTTATCTAACCAGACGACCACATCTAGGTTTATAGGAAACCACCTGGGATATAGATCAAATGTTCATAGCTACTGAACAATGATGGCTGCCAATATGAACTAGGCTGACCAAATGGTATAAATTATCAGCTAAAACCTTATTATAATGGTTGGACTCAGCGTCAACACTCATACAGGCTAACTTTAAAACCATGTGTGATTTTCTAATGCTAATGCATTAGTAGAGGCATTTGATGCAAGAAACCAAGCTTATACAGCATCAGCGAAAAAAAAAAAATAATAATAAATAAATAAATAAAAAAAAAAAAACCACTTCCACTTCACCCCTCTGTTCGTTCGAAATACCTGTCCAGTTGAGCCTTAAACTTATTTAGGCTATCAACTTCCACAACAAGGGATGGAAGTCTGTTCTACCAACCAACCACCCGCTGGCTAAAGGCAAATTTCCTCACGTCTATCCTACATCGGTCCTTCCTCAATTTGAATTTATGCCCTCTCAGGTGATTATTCTGAGCAAGAGGAAGAATCCCATCAGCACTGAGCATGTTCAAACCATTCAAGGCTTTATACACCTCTATCAGATCATCTCGCTGGTGCCTAGTCTCCAGGCACTGTAATTTGCAAAACTTAAGCCTTTCTTTGTAAGAGCACCCCTTTGTTCCATTCACTAATCTTGTTGCCCTTCTCTGTACTCGTTCCAGCATCTCTACATCCTTCTTGAAATGAGGCCTCCAGACCTGTATACAGTACTTTAGGTGTGGCCTGACCATTGCCTTATAGAAGGGAATAATCACCTCCTTATCCCTGCTAGAAAAATTCCTATATATCATCGACAATACACCATGAGCTACTCTTGCAGCCCGTCTGCACTGCTCAGAAAACTTCATATCTGCCTGCACAACCACCCCAGGTCCCTTTCATTCTCTACCACTGTCACTGTAGTACCACAGAGCTGATACGTTGCTCTGGAGGTTGCTGTTTCCCATATGTACTACTTTACATTTGTCAATGTTAAACTTCATTTGCAACCTCTCGGCCCATCTGCTCAACCTTTCCAGATCCTGTTGCAGTAGCATAGTGTCAGTAGTGTCCTTGACAACCCTGCCAACCTTCGTATCGTCTGCAAACTTGGACATTAAGCTTGATATACCATTATCAATATCATTTATAAATACAGAAAACAATAATGGATCCAATACTGAACCCTGAGGGACTCCACTAATAACATTAGTCCACGATGAGCAGTGTCCATTGATTACCACTCTCTGTCTTCTCCCCCTCAACCACCCCTTTATCCATAGCAGAAATTTGCCTCCAATGCCACACTGCTCCAATTTTTGCAGCAGTCTTCCATGTGCAACAGTATCAAAAGCCTTTCTAAGATCCAAGTATATAATATCAAAGTTATTCCCTGCATCCAGTTCTTTTGTGACTGCATCATAGTATCCAATCAAATTGGTCAGGCAAGACTTCTCCTTAACAAAACCATGCTGTGTCCGAGCTATAACTGAAGTCTTGTCTAGATGATCCTGCAGTGCTTCTTTAACCAGTGCCTCCATTAATTTTCCGGGAACAGAAGTTAAACTAACAGGTCTATAATTACTTGTGTCACCCTTTGATCCTCCTTTGTGAATTGGGGTCACATTTGCACATCTCCAGTCCATGGGTACTTTCCTTGAGTCCAAATTTGTTTTGAAATCACAGAAACCAAAAAGATTAATGTAGGCAAACTGTAGCTTAAACAATAATAACAAATTAGTTTGTTTTGGATATAAGGTATATAACAAGGAAGGTGAGAAATAGCATTTAGAACTAATATAAAGATGGTTTAGTTTGTTGGGAAGCGTTATCTGTGGGAGTTGTGGGGTAGAGAAAATGAAACAAAATGAAGAACTCGTACATGAGAAATTTTTATAAGCTGAAACATGTGGATGTAAAATCCTTAGATAGTAACTTGATAGAAGACAAAGGACTGTAAATGATGGTTCTCTTCAGAATCAAATAGTCAGAAGTGGAAGACCCAACCCCCCCTTGAGGATCAGTTTGGGACTACTCCTGTTTCTGAATTCCTTAAATGATACTGATGAAGAGATAGAGGGCATCATGGCAGGATTTGCAGAAGATGTGGATACTGGAGAGTGTTTAATGACCAACAATAAGCAGTGCTATTACAGAATGATGTAGATAGGCTTCAGGGAGGGCGAATTTAAAACAGCAGAGAAAGATAGCAATTTGGGAGTTACAGGCAGGTGTAAACTCTGTGCACTGCACAAAGTGCCTGGCAAAAAACTAGCAAAAGAGCACCCATACGGAGATAATCTTCAAATATGTGAACTAGAGAGCTTGGTTTATTTAGGTACCTCAAATGGGAATCAGATTATGGTTTTTAAGGCTTTGATAGAGGGTAGTAAAAATGAATGAAGGGGAAAATTTCATGGAACTAAGTGACAAATTCCAAGGGACATAAATTCAAAGTAAAAGAAAATAACTGTGGACAGTTTGCAGAAAGTTTCCCTTTAACCAGAAAACTGCTAATCATTGAAATAAATTTTGCCTCCATAGGTAATTGTGACTGACAGCTTGAGAAAAATTTAAATATAATAAATTTAATGAATTATTTAAATATTAGTAAAAATCTTAAAATAAATTTACCCAGGAAGGGTCAATAGAATAAACATGCAAACATATAATTGGCAGTTAGTCAATATGCGTTTGTTTTAAGGTTAAAAAAAAAAAAGGAATAAAAGATGTGTGCATTAAAAACATGTTCATGGTAGTTTATAAAAAAAAAGAAGAAAACGCATGAGACCTACCACATATCCATGGTCATTCATATTAAGTATGATGTTCTGCCCCATTACTGCAAGGCCAATCAGGGCTATATCAGCTCTAAAAATAGTACAAAATTGTAAATACATAATAAAAAAATTTTAAAAATTAAAATAAATAATAATATATCAAAAATTCAAATGCTTTTAACTACACTTCAATAAATATTACGTAAAAGATCTAAATTATCAAACTGTTTAAAAAGAGCAGTCAAGTCCAGAAAACAGTAAAACAAAAATATGCAAATAATTATTAATTATATTAAGTAAATAATGTATATATTAAGTGCATTAGCATCATTAATACACAGCCATTTCTGAATAAACAGAATATTTAAAAAGCGACATCGTTTTAAGTTATATCTCATATTGTGAATACCTTCACAACAAGTTGCCATGATATTGCACTACTTCGAATAAGTAACGCTTCACCTAAGGAGAAGACTAATGTTACTTATTCTCAGATAGGTACCACCACCCAGACGGCACCGTTTCAGGGCTATTTGGCCCTTCTTCGGTCGGTGGGTAGGTACCCAAGTGATGCAATGATTGCAAAACAGTTATGAAGTATAACTCCACAATATGAGAGATGCCTGAAGGGCCAAATAGCCCTGAAACAGTGCCGTCTGGGTGGTGGTGCCTACCTGAGAATAAGTAACATTAGTCTTCTCGGCGCCTCCGTAGCTAGGTGGGAAGGAGCAGCAGTGCGTAGCACATGCTTCTTGATCAGACCGGGGTTCGAGCCCGTAACCACCAAATAAGAAGGATGCGGAAAGGTCAGGGAATGACCACCGCATATCCCGGAGCAATATGGCCTTAGTTGCTAATGCTCCTAAAAACCAAATAACAAACAACAAACATTAGTCTTCTCCTTAGGTGAAGTGTTACTTATTCAAAGTAGTGCAATATCATGGCAACTCGTTGTGAAGGTATTCACAATATGAGATATAACTTAAAATGATGCCGTTTTTTAAATCTTCCGTTTATTCAGAAATGGCTTGTATCAATGATGCTAATGCACTTAAGATATACATAGTCTGAATTTGCTTGCAGCTTGAGGCTTTAGCCCTAAATGCACCTTAGAATAAATAAATAATTGTTATTAAGCGACTTCTTGCACTGCGTCTATTAGAATGAGCAGAAGCCTGAAAAACAAGATGCATGGTATTTCAGAGACTGCTGGGAGCCATTGCGGTACAAGTAAACACATGGGTTGTGTTAGGGTAGCTAAGAATGGAAACAGGTGCAGGTATACTTGCGTGCACACCAATGCTAGGAGTTTAGTAAATAAATTTGATGAATTTGAGGTATTGCTCAAAACATCAAAGGCAGATATTGTTGGGATATCAGAGACGTGGTGTCACACAGATATAACGGATGCAGAACTGCAATTTGGGGAGTACAACGTCTACAGAAAGGATAGACAGGATATGAAGGGGGGAGGGGTTATGCTATTAGTTAAGAAACACATAAAAACCAAGGAAGTGAAGCCAGTCGACATCGCTGGACAGTGCAGTGTGGAGTCAGTTTGGTGTGACATAAACATTGGGAGATCAAAATTGAGAGTAGGAGTGTGCTATAGGCCTAATGACTCTGATGAGTATAATAAGGAACTGTACAGGGAAATAGAGTGGGCCAGTAAATCAGAGTGTCTTATAATGGGAGATTTTAATTTCCCAGATATTGACTGGAATTTGGGGGCTGGTTACTCACACACTAGCAGGACTTTTGTGGATTTATTGGATGATTGTTTTCTACATCAGCATGTTCGGGAGGCAACTAGAGGGAGTAATACTCTTGATTTGATTATCAGCAGTGATTCTTCATGCATTAAGAATCTGCAGATAAATGAACCACTAGGTGGCAGTGATCACAGTGTGCTGAAGTGGGATTTACTCAAAGAGGTAACTACCATTAGGGGTAAAGGGAAGGGTTATTGCTTCCGTAAAGGCGACTACGATGGACTGAGACAGTATTTAAATTCTATACAGTGGGACCAACTGTTGATGTTACCAACAGCAAATTCAAAATGGGAAGCATTCAAAGAACTTATCTTGGAAGCTACTAGGCTTTACATACCAACTAAGAAATATTGTTTAAGGTTTAGGCCAAAATGGATGTCAGATGAACTAATGAGGCATATGGCAGAGAAGAAAAATGCATGGGATACATACAAATTAACACATGACACAGAAGCCTATGATAGATACAAGTTGATATGCAACCAAGTTACAAAGGAGGTTAGGCAGGCGAAGGCAGATTACGAGAAATCCTTGGCAAGGGATGCAAAGAAAAACAGCAAAGAGTTCTTTACTTATGTAAACTCTAGAAGGAAGGGGATGAATCAGATTGGTCCACTTGATATTGATGGGTCAAGTGTTGATGATCCTGCTCAGGTAGCTAACAAACTAAATGAATATTTTGCATCGACATTCACACATGAGGAGTTATTCAGCGAGGGGAATGCCAGAGGTGTATTCAACTCTAGCAGTAAGCTACAGAATCTTGAAATAACTGGGAGTAAAGTGGAGGAAAAACTGTTGAAGATAAACACAAGAAAGGCACCCGGGGCGGATGGGATCTATCCAGTTATATTAAAGGAGGCAGCAAAGGAAGCAAGCAAACCCTTAGCCATAATTATGAGAGCTTCCTTGGACTCAGGGGAGGTACCCATAGACTGGAAATGTGCAAATGTGACCCCAATTCACAAAGGAGGATCAAAGGCTGACACAAGTAATTATAGACCTGTGAGCTTAACTTCTGTTCCAGGAAAATTAATGGAGGCACTGGTTAAAGAAGCACTGCAGGATCATTTAGACAAGACTTCAGTTATAGCTCAGACACAGCATGGTTTTGTTAAGGGGAAGTCTTGCCTGACCAACTTGATTGGATACTATGATGCAGTCACAAAAGAACTGGATGCAGGGAATAACTTTGATATTATATACTTGGATCTTAGAAAGGCTTTTGATACTGTTGCACATGGAAGACTGCTACACAAATTGGAGCAGTGTGACATTGGAGGCAAATTGCTGCTATGGATAAAGGGGTGGTTGAGGGGGAGAAGACAGAGAGTGGTAATCAATGGACACTTCTCATCGTGGACTGATGTTATTAGTGGAGTCCCTCAGGGCTCAGTGTTGGGTCCATTATTGTTTTCTGTATTTATAAATGATATTGATGATGGTATATCGGGCTTAATGTCCAAGTTTGCAGACGATACAAAGGTTGGCAGGGTTGTCAAGGACACTACTGACACTATGCTGCTGCAACAGGATCTGGAAAGGTTGAGCAGATGGGCTGAGAGGTGGCAAATGAAGTTTAACATTGACAAATGTAAAGTACTACACATGGGAAACAGCAACCCCAGAGCAACGTATCAACTCTGTGGTACTACACTGACAGTGGTAGAGAATGAAAGGGACTTGGGGGTGGTTGTGCAGGCAGATATGAAGTTCTCTGAGCAGTGCAAACGGGCTGCAAGAGTAGCTCATGGAGTATTGTCAATGATATACAGGAATTTTTCCAGCAGGGATAAGGAGGTGATTATTCCATTGTATAAGGCGATGGTCAGGCCACACCTAGAGTGCTGTATACAGGTCTGGAGGCCTCATTTCAAGAAGGATGTAGAGCTGCTGGAACGAGTACAGAGAAGAGCAACAAGATTAGTGAATGGAACAAAGGGGTGCTCTTACGAAGAAAGGCTTAAGTTTTGCAAATTACAGTGTCTGGAGACTAGGCACCAGCAAGGTGATCTGATAGAGGTGTATAAAGCCTTGAATGGTTTAAGCATGCTCAATGCTGATGGGATTCTTCCTCTAGCTCAGAAAAATCACCTGAGAGGGCATAAATTCAAATTGAGGAAAGACAGATGTAGGATAGACGTGCAGAAATTTGCCTTTAGCCAGCGGGTGGTTGGTTGGTGGAACAGACTTCCATCCCTTGTGGTGGAGGTTGATAGCCTAAATAAGTTTAAGGCTCAGCTGGACAGGTATTTTGAACGAACAGAGGGGTGAAGTGGAAGTGGGTTTTTTTTTTTTTTTTTTTGCTGATACTGCATAAGCTTGCTTTCTTGCATCAAATGCCTCTACTAATGCTAATGCTAATAATGGAATTATATGTTGAAATTAGTTTACTCTTTGCAGTTCACTGCACAAACTGCCATATAAATGCCTCACCTCTATACAGCAAGAAAATGGCCTGAATTACTTTCAAGTGATTAGATTTCTTTTAATTACAACAAAAAAAGAAAAATATCAAACTTAACACCTAATCTTTGCAATCTGATTTAAAGCAGACTTTCTAATATAGAATAATTAACAAGCTATTGGAACAAAAAATTTGTACAAAACATGACAAGGGGAAGGTAGAGTGAAACGGGGAAGAAAGTGCTTGTCCAGAGAATCACTAAGATTTAAACCAACTCAACAGGTTTTAAAAACAATCTATTGCACATTACTGAAATTATTATTGATTATACAGAAGGTCTGCATAGAAATGAAAAAACTTTTAAGGAAGGCTTAACTTTTTACTTAGGAATGTAAAAACAAGAATATTCACATAGATCATAGTCAGTATGCTGGAGTTTTATATGGTTTTTTTGCAAACATAATAACATCCAAGTAAATTACAGACATCACAAACCTTGTAATGTGATATTTATGATGGTTTAATATCACAGACATTCAGTGTTAACATTTATAACACAGACTAAGTCACAATAGGTGTGCAAAGGGTGCAAGAATATTTACTGATGCTATCAAGGCAGTGTTAGGTGGGTGGGAAAACTGTTAGCTTGGGGGGGGGGGATACAGACTATTAGATTAACAGTAGCCACTGGCAGAGGTGAAAGTGATTCTTGCACTGTTTCTGTTGGAATGAGCAGCAGCCGGGAAAACAAGATGCAGGTTATTTCAGAGACTGCTGGCAGACATTGCGGTACAAGTAAACACATGGGTTGTGTTAGAGTTGCTAAGAATAGAAACAGGTGCATGTATACCTGCGTGTACACCAATGCTAGGAGTTTGGTAAATAAATTTGATGAATTTGAGGTATTGCTCAAAACATCAAAGGCAGATATTGTTGGGATATCAGAGACGTGGTGTCACACAGATATAAGGAGTGCAGAACTGGAATTTGGGGAATACAATGTGTACAGAAGGGATAGACAGGATAGAAAGGGAGGAGGGGTTATGCTAGTAGTTAAGAAACAAATCCAATGAAGTGAAGCAGGTCAACATCACTCGACAGTGAAGTGTCGAGTCAGTTTGGTGTGACATAAGTATTGGGAGTAGGAGTGTGCTTTGGGCCTAATTACTCTGATGAGTATAATAAGAAACTGTACAGGGAAATAGAGTGGGTCAGTAAATCACAGTCTTATAATGGAGGATTTTAATTTACCTGATATTGACTGGAATTTGTGGATTCTTCACTCACACACTAGCAAGGTTTTTGTGGATTTATTGGATGATTGTTTTCTAGATCAGTATGTTCAGAAGGCAACTAGAGGGATTAATACTCTTGATCTGATTATCAGTAGTGATTCTTTGTGCATTAAGAATATGCAGATAAAGGAACCACCAGGTGGCAGTGATCACAGTGTCCTGAAGTAGGATTTACTCAAAGAGGTAACTACCATCAGGGGTAAAGGAAGGGTTTTTGCTTTCGTAAAGGTGACAGTTTTTTTTTTTTTTTTAGGAACATTAGCACTTAAGGCCATATTTCTCCGGGATATGCGGTGATCATTCCCTGACCTTTCGGCATCCTCCGTATTAGGTGGTGACGGGCTCGAACCCCTGTCTAATCAAGAAGGCGCCTGTAAAGGTGACTATGATGGTGTGAGACAGTATTTAAATTCTATACAGTGGGACCAACTGATGACGTTACCAAAAGCAAAAGCAAAATGGGAAGCATTCAAAGAATATGTTGGAAGCTGCTAGTTACAATACCAACTAAGAAATACTGTTCAAGATTTAGAACTAAATGGATGTCAGATGAACTGATGAGACATATGGCAGAGAAGAAAAAAGCATGGGATACATATAAATTAATGGGTGACATGGAAGCCTATGATAGATATAAGCTGGTTTCTAACCAAGTCAGAAAGGAGATTAGGCAGGCAAAGGCAGATGATGAGACATCTTTGGCAAAGGATGAAAAGAAAAACAGAAAAGAGTTCTTTAAGGAAAGGGATGAATCAGATGGGGTCCACTGGATATTGATGGTTCAACTGTTGATGATCCTGCTCAGGTGGCTAAGAAACTAAATGAGTATTAGCATTAGCTAACGCATATGATGTAAAAAAGAAAGCTTATGCAACATCAGCAAAAAAAAAAAAAAAAACCCACTCCCACTTCACCCCTCCGTTCCTTCAAAATACCTATCCAGCTGAGCCTTAAATTTGTTTAGACTATCAACTTCCACGACAACGGATGGAAGTCTGTTCCACCAACCAACTACCCGCTGGCTAAAGGCAAATTTCCGAACGTCTATCCTACATCTGTCTTTACTCAATTTGAATTTATGACCTCTCAGGTGATTATTCTGAGCAAGAGGGAGAATCCCATCAGCATTGAGCATGCTCAAACCATTCAAGGCTTTATACACCTCTATCAGATCACCTCGATGGTGCCTAGTCTCCAGACACTGTAATTTGCAAAAGTTAAGCTTTTCTTCGCAAGCGTACCCCTTTGTTCCATTCACTAATCTTGTTGCCCTTCTCTGTACTCGGTTCCAGCAGCTCTACATCCTTCTTGAAATGAGGCCTCCAGACCTGTATACAGTACTCACAGTGTGGCCTGACCATTGCCTTATACAAGGGAATAATCACCTCCTTATCCCTGCTAGAAAAATTCCTGTATATCATTCACAAGACACCATGAGCTACTCTTGCAGCCCATCTGTACTGCTCGGCGAACTTCATATCTGCCTGCACAATTACCCCCAGGTCCTTTTCATTCTCTACCACGTTGCTCTGGGGTTGCTGCACGTTGATACGTTGCTCTGGGGTTGCTGTTTCCCATATGTAGTACTTTACATTTGTCAATGTTAAACTTCATTTGCCACCTCTCAGCCCATCTGCTCAACCTTTCCAGATCCTGTTGCAGCAGCATAGTGTCAGTAGTGTCCTTGACAACCCTGCCAACCTTTGTATCGTCTGCAAAACTTGGACATTATGCTTGATATACCATCATCAATATCATTTATAAATACAGAAAACAATAATGGACGCAACACTGAACCCTGAGGGACTTCACTAATACCGTTAGTCCACGATGAGCAGTGTCCGTTGATTACCACTCTGACTTCTACTCCTCAACCACCCCTCTATCCGTAGCAGCAATTTGTCTCCAATGCCACACTTCTCCAATTTGTGCAGCAGTCTTCCAAGTGCAACAGTATCAAAAGCCTTTCTAAGATCCAAGTACAGGCATACCTCGAATAACGAATACGATGCGTTCCACGAAATTACTTCGTTAAGCGAAACTTCGTTTTCAGAGGTAAAAATACTATGGCCAGAATAGGGATACGTTCCTACGTAACGATAATGAAAAGCTTTTTTTTCGAACAAAGAAAAGTTTTATTAAATAAACAGTCAACTTACATACAAAGTGAAATCACATTTTAAAATATGAGTCTAAAGTTGATTGCTTATGCTTTTTTTCTCTTTCATTTAACAATTGCCTATACGGAGTTATTGCATTTAACACTGATCGCTTAACAATAAAACTTCTTCCTAAATCAGGATCATTTTCACTAAAAAAATTTAAAATGTTTTCAATGTCATTTAAGCACCTTTTTAAATCTTTGGTTGTTAACACTTTTTCGGCAGGAACTTCTTTAACTTCGTCTTCATTATCTTTGTCTTCGTTGCTAACAAGGTTTTCTAAATCTTCCACTGAAAAACCATCATCTTCTGCATTCAATAAATTTCTAACATCCTCTTCATCGACATTTTCGAAACCTATTGATTGAGCCATCTGGATAACTTCATTTCTAATTTCTTGGATGTTATTTTCTTCTTCTAGTACAACTTTTGGCCATATTTTGCGCCAAACTCCATTTAAGCATTTCTTAGTGACTTCTTTCCAAGAACTATTAATGTTTTCAATTGCGTTTTTAATGGTGTAGTTTTTCCAAAAAGTTTTAACTGTCATTTCCTCTTTATCCTCTAGTTCAGTTAAATTGCTTAATGTTCGACGCAGATAATAAGCTTTAAATGATGCTATTATTCCCTGATCCAATGGTTGAATCAGGGAAGTTGTGTTTGCTGGAAGAAACACAACTTTGACAGGAATGCATGTGTCCAACGTGTTAAGATCAGTAGGATGTCCCGGAGCATTGTCTAACAACAAAAGAGCTTTTTCTTCAAAGTTGTTTTTTTGACAATACCGTTTTACTTCAGGACAAAAGTGGTTAACAAACCAATCAGTAAATAACTCCTTGGTAACCCACGCTTTTCTATTTGCTTTCCATATTACAAAGGTAAATTCATTTTTATGTTACCTTTTAACACCCTCGGATTTTCTGAATGATAAATTAATAACAATTTTAATTTATAATCGCCAGAGGCATTTGATCCAAAGAGTAACGTTAAATGGTCTTTGGCTGCTTTGAACCCAGCAGCTGATTTTTCTTCAATAGAAATGAAGCTTTTTGTTGGTAGCTGTTTCCAGAACAAACCGCTTTCGTCAACATTGAACACCAAATTTGGTGGAAAATTTTCACGTTCAGTTATTTCCTTTAGTTTTTCTGGAAACTCCTCCTGTTAATTTTACACTATGAATCCTGGCCCGTTTTTTAAATTTCTCGAACCAACCACGAGAAGCCCCAAATGTTTCCGTAATTTCTTCAGTTTGTTTAGATTTCAGGTGATTAAACTGGAATATTTTTTTATGTTAAATGGGGCTTGAAATTGCGGACTTCGTTATATCGAAGCTTCGTTATCAGAGGTAACGTTAACCGAGGTATGCCTGTATATAATATCAAAGTTATTCCCTGCATTCAGTTCTTTTGGGACTGCATCATAGTATCCAATCAAATTGATCAGGCAAGACTTCCCCTTAACAAAACCATGTGTGTCCGAGCTATAACTGAAATCTTGTCTAGATTATCCTGTAGTGCTTCTTTAACCAGTGCCTCCATTAATTTTCCTGGAACAGAAGTTAAACTCACAGGTCTATAATTACTTGTGTCAGCCTTTGATCCTCCTTTGTGAATTGGGGTCACATTTGCACATCTCCAGTCTGTGGGTACTTCCCTGAGTCCAAGGAAGCTCTCATAATTATGGCTAAGGGTTTGCTTACTTCCTTTGCTGCCTCCTTTAATATAACTGGATAGATCCCATCCACCCCAGGTGTCTTTCTTGTGTTTATCTTCAACAATTTCTCCTTCACTTTACTCTCAATTATTACAAGATTCTCTAGCTTACTGCCAGAGTTGAATACACCTCTGGCATTCCCCTCACTGACTAACTCCTCATGTGTGAATGTCGATGCAAAATATTCATTTAGTTCGTTAGCTACCTGAGCAGAATCATCGACATCAAGTGGATCAATCTGATTCATCACCTTCCTTCTAGAGTTTACATACGTAAAAAACTCTGCTATTTTTCTTTGCATCCCTTGCCAAAGATTTCTCGTAATCTGCCTTTGCCTGCCTAACCTCCTTTGTAACTTGGTTACAGATCAACTTGTATCTATCATAGGCTTCTGTGTCACGTGTTAATTTATATGTAAGCCATGCATTTTTCTTTGCTGTCATATGCCTCAGTAGTTCATCTGACATCCATTTAGGCCTAAACCTTGAACAACATTTCTTAGTTGGTATATAAAGCCTATTAGCTTCCAACATAAGTTCTTTGAATGCTTCCCATTTTGAATATGCTGTTGGTAACATCTTCAGTTGGTCTCACTGTATACAATTTAAATACTGTCTCAGACCATCGTAGTCACCTTTACGAAGGCAATAACCCTTCCCTTTACCCCTGCTGGTAGTTATCTCTTTGAGTAAATCCCACTTCAGCACACTGTCATCACTGTCACCTAGTGGTTCCTTTATCTGCAGATTCTTAATGCATGAAGAATCACTGCTGATAATCAGATCAAGAGAATTAATCCCTCTAGTTGCCTCCCGAACATGCTGATGTAGAAAACAATCATCCAATATAACCACAAAAGCCTTGCTAGTGTGTGAGTGACCAACCCACAAATTCCAGTCAATATCTGGGAAATTAAAATTAATCCCCCATTATAAGAGTCTCTAATGTACTGGCCCACTCTATTTCCCTGTACAGTTTCTTATTATTCTCATCAGAGTCATTAGGCCTATAGCACACTCCTACTCTCAATTTTGATCTCCCAATGCTTACGTCACACCAAACTGACTCGACATTGCACTGCCCAGCGATGTCAACTGGCTTCACTTTTTTGGATTTTATATGTTTCTTAACTAATAGCATAACTCGTCCTCCCTTCCTATCCATCCTTTCTGTAGACGTTGTACCCCCCATTAAATTCCAGTTCTGCATTCCTTATATCTGTATGACACCACGTCAAGTGGGTCAGAAAACTGCTAGTTGGGGGGGGATACAAGGACAAATAGATTAACAGTAGCCACTGGCAGAGGTGGAAGTGATTCTTGCACTGCTTCTATTGAAATGAGCAGAAGCCTGAAAAACAAGATGCAGGATATTTCAGAGACTGCTGGGAGTCATTGCGGTACAAGTAAACACATGGGTTGTGTTAGGGTAGCTAAGAATAGAAACAGGTGCATGTATACCTGCGTGTACACCAATGCTAGGAGTTTTGTAAATAAATTTGATGAATTTGAGGTATTGCTCAAAACATCAAAGGCAGATATTGTTGGGATATCAGAGACGTGGTGTCACACAGATATAAGTAATGCGGAACTGGAATTTGGGGAATACAATGTGTATAGAAAGGATAGACAGGACAGGAGGGGAGGAGGGGTTATGCTATTAATTAAGAAACACATAAGGTCCAAGGAAGTGAAGCCAGTCGACATCGATGGACAGGGCAGTGTCGAGTCAGTTTGGTGTGACATAAGCAAAGGGAAATCAAAATTGAGAGTAGCAGTGTGCTATAGGCCTAATGACTCTGATGAGTATAATAAGATATTGTACAGGGAAATAGAGTGGGCCAGTAAATCAGAGAGTCTTATAATGGGGGATTTTAATTTCCCAGATAGACTGGAATTTGTGGGTTGGTCACTCGCACACTAGCAAGGGCTTTTGTGGATTTATTGGATGATTGTTTTCTACATCAGCATGTTCGTGAGGCAACAAGAGGGAGCAATACTCTTGATCTGATTATCAGTAGTGATTCTTCATGCATTAAGAATCTGCAGATAAATGAACCACTAGGTGGCAGTGATCACAGTGTGTTGAAGTGGGATTTACTCAAGGAGGTAACTACCATCAGAGGTAAAGGGAAGGGTTTTTGTTTTCGTAAAGGCGACTATGATGGTCTGAGACAGTATTTAATTTCTATACAGTGGGACCAACTGATGATGTTACCAACAGCGAACTCAAAATGGGAAGCATTCAAGGAACTAATCTTGGAGGCTACCAGGCTTTACATACCAACTAAGAAATATTGTTCAAGGTTTAGGCCTAAATGGTTGTCAGATGAACTAATGAGGCATGTGGCAGAGAAGAAAAATGCATGGGATACATACAAATTAATGGGTGACATGGAAGCCTATGATAGATATAAGTTGGTCTGTAACCAAGTCACAAAGGAGATTAGGCAGGCAAAGGCAGACTATGAAAAATCCTTGGCAAAGGATGCAAAGAAAAACAGAAAAGAGTTCTTTACATATTTAAACTCGAGAAGGAAAGGGATGAATCAGATTGGTCCACTGGATATTGATGGTTCCACAGTTGAGGATCCTGCTCAGGTGGCTAACAATCTAAACGAGTATTTTGCATCTACATTCACGCATGAGGAGTTATTCAGGAAGGAGAATGATGTAGGTAAAGTAAACACTGGCAGTGAGCTGGATGATTTTGTAATAACTGAGAGGAAAGTGGAGGAGAGATTGTTGAGGATAAATATAAAAAAGGCACCTGGGGTGGATGGGATCTATCCAGTTATATTAAAGGAGGCAGCAAAGGAAGTAAGCACACCCCTAGCCATAATTATGAGAGCTTCCTTGGACTCAGGGGAGGTACCCATAGACTGGAGATGTGCAAATGTAACCCCAATTCACAAAGGAGGATCAAAGGCTGACAGAAGTAATTATAGACCTGTTAGTTTAACTTCTGTTCCAGGTAAGTTAATGGAGGCGCTGGTTAAAGAAGCACTGCAGGATCATCTAGACAAGAATTCAGTTATAGCTCAGACGCAGCATGGTTTTGTTAAGGGCAGGTCTTGCCTGACCAATTTGATTGGATACTATGATGTAGTCACAAAAGAACTGGATGCAGGGAATAACTTTGATATTATATATTTGGATCTTAGAAAGGCTTTTGATACTGTTGTACATGGAAGACTGCTGCACAAATTGGAGCAGTGTGGCATTGGAGGCAAATTGCTGCTATGGATAAGGGGATGGTTGAGTGGCAGAAGACAGAGAGTGGTAATCAATGGACACTGCTCAACATGGACTAATGTTATTAGTGGAGTTCCTCAGGGTTCAGCGTTGGGTCCGTTGTTGTTTTCGGTGTTTATGAATGATATTGATTTCATGTCCAAGTTTAATGTCCAAGTTTGCAGATGATACAAATTTTGGCAGGGTTGTCAAGGACACTACTGACACTATGCTACTACAACAGGATCTGGAAAGGTTGAACAGATGGGCTGAGAGGTGGCAAATGAAGTTTAACATTAACAAATGTAAAGTACTACATATGGGAAACAGTAACCCCAGAGCAACGTATCAACTCTGCGGTACTACACTGACAGTGGTGGAGAATGAAAAGGACCTGGGGGTAATTGTGCAGGCAGATATGAAGTTCTCTGAGCAGTGCAGACGAGCTGCAAGAGTAGCTCATGGTGTCTTGTCAATGATATACAGGAATATTTCTAGCAGGGATAAGGTGATTATTCCCTTGTATAAGGCAATGGTTAGGCCACATCTTGAGTACTGTATACAGGTCTGGAGGCCTCATTTCAAGAAGGATGTAGAGCTGCTGGAACGGGTACAGAGAAGGGCAACAACAACAAGATTAGTGAATGGAACAAAGGGTTGCTCTTACGAAGAAAGGCTTAAGTTTTGAAAATTACAGAGTCTGGAGACTAGGCACCGGCGAGGTGATCTGATAGAGGTGTATAAGGCTTTGAATGGTTTGAGCATGCTCAATGCCAATGGGATTCTTCATCTTGCTCAGAATAATAACCTCAGAGGGCATAAATTCAAATTGAGGAAGGACGGATGTCGGATAGATGTGTGAAAATTTGCCTTTGGCCAGCGGGTGGTTGGTTGGTGGAACCGATTTCCATCACTTGTTGAAGTTGATAGCCTAAACAAATTTAAGGCTCAACTGGACAGGTATTTCGAACGAACGGAGGGGTGAAATGGGAGTGGTTTTTTTTTTTTTTTTTTTGGCTGATACTGAATAAGCTTGCTTTCTTGCATCATATGCCTCTGCTAATGCTAATCTTGTTTTTCAGGCTTCTTTTCATTCCAATAGAAGCAGTGCAAGAATCACTTTCACCTCTGCCAGTGGGTACTGTTAATCTATTAGTCTTTGTATCCCCCCAAGCTAGCAGTTTTCCGACCCACTTAACCCTGTCTCGATAGCATCAGCAAATATTCTTGCACCCTTTCTATTTAAGTGTATCCCATCCCTGTAGAAGCAGTCTCTCCTATTAACAAGTACAGTCCAGGCTGATAAAAATTCTACCCCTTGAGCCATGCGCAATCTTTCCAGGGCCGAATTGATCAACAAGGCTCTCATCATATACTCCCTCCTATCATGTCTGGGCAGAATTGCAGACACTTTCAAATTCAACCCTAATTCAATTTGTGGTGGCTTTTCTTCAACAGTGACTTGTACTTGTTAAGTAATTCTGCCAGTCTCCTACTCTTGATATCATTAGTGCCAACGTGTACAACTATATTAACTTTTGTGCCCTTAAGAGATGATATCCGCTCTACAATGTCATCAACCTTTGACCCTGGCAGACATACCCTGGTCCTATTCCACCTATCCTTTTTCCAAAGCATGTTCCCCGTTTCCCTGACAATAGAATCACCAACAACTACTAGTTCCTGTGGGACCAGCGCGTTCTGCCCTGGGGGTTGCTGCTGTGTTGCGTGATGAACAAGTGCAAGCTCTGGAGTTGATTCTACATTCACACATGAGGAGTTATTCAGGAAGGGAAATGCCAGAGGTGAAGTAAACTCTGGCTGTGAGCTAGATGATTTTGTAATAACTGAGAGGAAAGTGGAGGAGAAATTGTTGGGGATAAACATAAAAAAGGCACCGGGGTGGATAGGATCTATCCAGTTATATTAAAGGAGGCAGCAAAAGAAGTAAGCAAACCTTTAGTCATAATTATGAGAGCTTCTTTGGACTCATTGGAGGTACCCATAGACTGGAGATGTGCAAATGTGACCCCAATTCACAAAGGAGGATCAAAGGCTGACAAAAGTAATTATAGACCTGTGAGTTTAACCTCTGTTCCAGAAAAATTAATAGAGGCACTGGTTAAAGAAGCACTGCAGGATCATCTAGACAAGACTTCATTTATAGCTTGGACACGCATGGTATTTTTAAGGGGAAGTCTTGCCTGACCAATTTGATTGGATACTATGATGCAATCACAAAAGAACTGGATGCAGGGAATAATTTTGATATTATATATTTGGATCTTAGAAAGGCTTTTGATACTGTTGAACATGGAAGACTGCTGAACAAATTGGAGCAGTGTAGCATTGGAGGCAAATTGCTGCTATGGATAAAGGGGTGGTTGAGGCGAGAAGACAGAGTGGTAATCAATGGACACTGCTCATCGTGGACTAATGTTATTAGTGGAATCCCTCAGGGTTCAGTGTTGGGTCCATTGTTGTTTTCTGTATTTATAAATGATATTGATGATGGTATATCAAGCTTAATGTCCAAGTTTGCAGACGATACAAAGGTTGGCAGGGTTGCAACAGGATCTAGAAAGGTTGAGCAGATGGGCTGAGAGGTGGCGAATGAAGTTTAACATTGACAAAATGTTAAGTACCACATATGGGAAGCAGTAACGCCAGAGTGACGTATCAACTGTGTGGTACTACACTGACAGTGGTAGAGAGTGAAAAGTACCTGCAGGTAATTGTGCAGGCAAATACGAAGTTCTCTGAGCAGTGCAGACGGGCTGCAAGAGTAGCTCATAGTGTCTTGTCAATGATATACAGGAATTTTTCTAGCAGGGACAAGGAGGTGATTATCTAGGAGGTGAATACTAATAATATTAAGAGTAGGAGACCGGCAGAATTACTTAACAAGTACAGGTCACTGTTGAACAAAAGCCGAGAATTAGGGTTGAATTTGAAAGTGTCTGCAATTCTGCCCAGACACGATAGGAGGGAGTATATGATGAGAGCCTTGTCGATCAATTCGGCCCTGGAAAGATTGTGCAAGGCTCAAAGGGTAGAATTTTTTTCAGCCTGGACTGTAATTGTTAACAGGAGAGATTGCTTCTACAGGGATGGGATACACTTAAATAGAAAGGGTGCAAGAATATTTGCTGATGCTATCGAGGCAGTGTTAGGTGGGTCGGAAAACTGCTAGCTTGGGGGGAGACAAAGACCAATAGATTGACAGTAGCCACTGGCAGAGGTGAAAGAGATTCTTACACTGCTTCTATTAGAATGAGCAGAAGCCTGAAAAACAAGATGCATGGTATTTCAGAGACTGCTGGGAGCCATTGCGGTACAAATAAACACATGGGTTGTGTTAGGGTAGCTAAGAATAGAAACAGGTGCAGGTATACTTGCGTGTACACCAATGCTAGGAGTTTAGTAAATAAATTTGATGAATTTGAGGTATTGCTCAAAACATCAAAGGCAGATATTGTTGGGATATCAGAGACGTGGTGTCACACAGATATAAGGGATGCATAACTGCAATTTGGGGAGTACAACGTCTACAGAAAGGATAGACAGGATAGGAAGGGGGGAAGGGTTATGCTATTAGTTAAGAAACACATAAAAACCAAGGAAGTGAAGCCAGTCGACATCGCTGGACAGTGCAGTGTTGAGTCAGTTTGGTGTGACATAAGCATTGGGAGATCAAAATTGAGAGTAGGAGTGTGCTATAGGCCTAATGACTCTGATGAGTATAATAAGGAACTGTACAGGGAAATAGAGTGGGCCAGTAAATCAGAGTGTCTTATAATGGGAGATTTTAATTTCCCAGATATTGACTGGAATTTGGGGGCTGGTTACTCACACACTAGCAGGACTTTTGTGGATTTATTGGATGATTGTTTTCTACATCAGCATGTTCAGGAGGCAACTAGAGGGAGTAATACTCTTGATTTGATTATCAGCAGTGATTCTTCATGCATTAAGAATCTGCAGATAAATGAACCACTAGGTGGCAGTGATCACAGTGTGCTGAAGTGGGATTTACTGAAAGAGGTAACTACCATTAGGGGTAAAGGGAAGGGTTATTGCTTCCGTAAAGGCGACTACGATGGACTGAGACAGTATTTAAATTCTATACAGTGGGACCAACTGATGATGTTACCAACAGCAAATTCAAAATGGGAGGCATTCAAAGAACGTATCTTGGAAGCTACTAGGCTTTACATACCAACTAAGAAATATTGTTCAAAGTTTAGGCCAAAATGGATGTCAGATGGACTAATGAGGCATATGGCAGAGAAGAAAAATGCATGGGAGGTTACAAAGGAGGTTCCTGCCTAACCTCCTTTGTAACCAAGTTACAAAGGAGGTTAGGCAGGAGAAGGCAGATTACGAGAAATCCTTGGCAAGGGATGCAAAGAAAAACAGCAAAGAGTTCTTTACTTGTGTAAACTCTAGAAGGAAGGGGATGAGGATGAATCAGATTGGTCCACTTGATATTGATGGGTCAACTGTTCATGATCCTGCTCAGGTAGCTAACAAATAATGAATATTTTGCATCGACATTCACACATGAGGAGTTATTCAGCAAGGGGAATGCCAGAGGTGTATTCAACTCTAGCAGTAAGCTACAGAATCTTGAAATAACTGGGAGTAAAGTGGAGGAGAAACTGTTGAAGATAAACACATGAAAGGCACCCGGGGTGGATGGGATCTATCCAGTTATATTAAAGGAGGCTGCAAAGGAAGTAAGCAAACCCTTAGCCATAATTATGAGAGCTTGCTTGGACTCAGGGGAGGTACCCATAGACTGGAAATGTGCAAATGTGACCCCAATTCACAAAGGAGGATCAAAGGCTCACACAAGTAACTATAGACCTGTGAGCTTAACTTCTGTTCCAGGAAAATTAATGGAGGCACTGGTTAAAGAAGCACTGCAGGATCATTTAGACAAGACTTCAGTTATAGCTCAGACACAGCATGTTTTTGTTAAGGGGAAGTCTTGCCTGACCAACTTGATTGGATACTATGATGCAGTCACAAAAGAACTGGATGCAGGGAATAACTTTGATATTATATACTTGGATCTTAGAAAGGCTTTTGATACTGTTGCACATGGAAGACTGCTACACAAATTGGAGCAGTGTGACATTGGAGGCAAATTGCTGCTATGGATAAAGGGGTGGTTGAGTGGGAGAAGACAGAGAGTGGTAATCAATGGACACTGCTCATCGTGGACTAATGTTATTAGCGGAGTCCCTCAGGGCTCAGTGTTGGGTCCATTATTGTTTTCTGTATTTATAAATGATATTGATGATGGTATATCAAGCTTAATGTCCAAGTTTGCAGATGATACAAAGGTTGGCAGGGTTGTCAAGGACACTACTGACACTACACTGCTGCAACAGGATCTGGAAAGGTTGAGCAGATGGGCTGAGAGGTGGCAAATGAAGTTTAACATTGACAAATGTAAAGTACTACACATGGGAAACAGCAACCCCAGAGCAACGTATCAACTCTGTGGTACTACACTGACAGTGGTAGAGAATGAAAGGGACTTGGGGGTGATTGTGCAGGCAGATATGAAGTTCTCTGAGCAGTGCAGATGGGCTGCAAGAGTAGCTCATGGAGTATTGTCAATGATATACAGGAATTTTTCCAGCAGGGATAAGGAGGTGATTATTCCATTGTACAAGGCAATGGTCAGGCCACACCTAGAGTACTGTATACAGGTCTGGAGGCCTCATTTCAAGAAGGATGTAGAGCTGCTGGAACGAGTACAAAGAAGGGCAACAAGATTAGTGAATGGAACAAAGGGGTGCTCTTACGAAGAAAGGCTTAAGTTTTGCAAATTACAGTGTCTGGAGACTAGGCACCAGCGAGGTGATCTGATAGAGGTGTATAAAGCCTTGAATGGTTTAAGCATGCTCAATGCTGATGGGATTCTTCCTCTAGCTCAGAAAAATCACCTGAGAGGGCATAAATTCAAATTGAGGAAAGACAGATGTAGGATAGACGTGCGGAAATTTGCCTTTAGCCAGCGGGTGGTTGGTTGGTGGAACAGACTTCCATCCCTTGTGGTGGAGGTTGATAGCCTAAGTAAGTTTAAGGCTCAGCTGGACAGGTATTTTGAACGAACAGAGGGGTGAAGTGGAAGTGGGTTTTTTTTTTTTTTTTTTTTTGGCTGATGCTGCATAAGCTTGCTTTCTTGCATCAAATGCCTCTACTAATGCTAATGTTAATGCTATCCCCTTGTATAAGGCAATGGTCAGGCCACACCTTAAGACTGCATACAGCTCTGGAGACCTCATTTTAAGAAGGATGTAGAGATGTTGGAACAAGTACAGGGAAGGGCAACAAGATTAGTGAATGGAACAAAGTGTTGCTCTTACGAAGAAAGGCTTAAGCTTTGCAAATTACAGTGTCTGGAGACTAGGCACCTGCGAGGTGATCTGATTGAGGTGTATAAAGCCTTGAACAGTTTGCTCAATGCTGATGGAATTCTTTCTCTTGCTCAGAATAATCGCCTGAGAGGGCAAAAATTCAAAC
Organism: Mastigoproctus giganteus; assembly: GCF_048544385.1. Lineage (NCBI taxonomy): Eukaryota > Metazoa > Arthropoda > Arachnida > Uropygi > Thelyphonidae > Mastigoproctus > Mastigoproctus giganteus. Next base: position 1,795,120 of record NC_143580.1, read on the forward strand.
TGAGGAAAGACAGTTGTAGGATAGATGTTCAGAAGTTTGCCTTTAGCCAATGGGTGGCTGGTTGCGGGAAAAAACTTCCATCTGTCGTTGTAGAGGTTGATAGCTTAAATAGATTCAAGGCAGAACTACACAATCATTTGGAGTGAGCGGATGGGTGAAATGAGAAGGGTGTATTTTTTTTTTTTTTTTTTTTTTTTTTTGGCTGATGCTGTATAAGCTTGCTTTCTTGCATCATGTGCCTTTGCTAATGCTAATGTCATCTATAAATCATAAATGGTTTAGGTAATCTCCATTCACATTCTGCAACCAGTCCAATTTTCTGAAAGCTTCAAGGGCAGCAGTAAACAACTTTGGAGATACTGTCTTGTTGTCGAACTCCTTTCTCTATTTTAAATTTGCTAATGTCTTTGTCTAGTCTAATAAAGCAAGTAGCATTCTCATATATTTTCTTCAAAATCATAATGTATAGTATGTCTATGCCTTGTCTTTCCAGTGCCTGAAACATTGGTGTATGGAGCCTTTCTGTAATCCACAAATGCCAGGCATAATGTTTTATATTCATTTGTTTTCTTCATCAGCTGTGATATTATGTTAAGGTGATCCATAGTTAAGAATCCTATCCTAAAGCCAGCTTGCCTTTCGATTGATTCTCATCAAGCATTCTTTCTAATCTGTTAGTGATGATCCTTGGGAAAAACTTGTAGATATTAACCACTTTCTGTTCACCCTTTTCTTGAAAAAAAAAAAAAAAAAATGTTCGTTACTGACATTCCTCGAGATTCTGAAAATTCCAGAAGTCTTTCTCCTCTTTCATTTCTTTCACCAATTCCAAAATTTCCTATAGTTTCTGTGCTGTTTTGTCTCTTTCCAATCTTAGCACTGAAGTCCCCCAAAATGGTGTTGGTAGTGAGTTTTCTGTTTATCTAGAAGTCTCTCGATTTTGGTATACATTTCTTTAAACTCTTCATTATCATGGCTCGATGTTGGTGCATATATCATTATAGCCCTTAGTTTGTATGTCTTAGAAATCCTGAGTAGTAATCTTGACACCCTTGTTGATAATTTTGAATTCCAAAATGTTTTTTTTTTTTTTTTTATATCTTTATGGGCCAAAAAGCCAACTCCACCTTCACTCTTTCCATTGGTGCATAGCAGATTTCCATTTGATAAACTTATAAGTGATTCATTTCTTCTTGTTTCAGCTAAGCTGACAATATTCCAATTCCCATTTTCTAATTCTTTTCCAGCTGTAATATCCTCTCTTCATCGATGAGCGATCTGACATTGTTAGGGGCCAAGTTCAGTTTCAGTGCATGACAGCCTGGTTATACACAGAGATTCTTAGCACCCTCTGCTTCCATTCTGATCCTCACATTGCTGGAAGAGGGAGAGTGAAAGCTGCTGGGGACCTAGTGCCATTTATCATCATAAAGTGCTGGAGGGTTTGGTCTTTTCCTCTTCACACCAACCAGGCATCTTGAAGAGATGCCACTCTACATGTTAGTTGCCACCAAAGTGACATAACAGGGTTGTGCATGAGTGGATTTTAGGGAGGCAGACCAACTGGACTTCTCCTAAATCTTCAAAATATTGGATCTAAAGATATTGGATCCATCAGTGTTTTAGACTGGGTGTCTGATAACACAGAATACTTGTTCTCCTCTAAGCCCCCTCACTTTCACTGTTAGAAGATGTATATTTACACTGAATAAATAAAAATAGTTGACCCTACAGGATCAATCTGAAAGGTAAATAATACATTCCAGGCAAAAGAATCAAAATACTTTTTTAACATGTACAAAAAAAAAGGGGGGGAAAGGATTTCAAATGCTATTTTAGTATTCGCATATGATGCAAGAAAACAAGCTTATCAGTCAAAAAAAAAAAAAAAAACCCTTTAAATTCCACCTATCCATCCTTCCAACAGTTTGTCTAGTTCTTTCTTGGATTTATTCAGTCTATCCACTTCCACAACAGACAGAAGACACACATGAATGGCAGAAGTCTGATGTCATGGAAGTGGAACCTTAATAAGCATCATTATTAAAGTTTAATAGCATGAAGATAGGTAATGGTAGACAAAGTGTGCTGGGCAAGAAGATAACTTTTTAAAGACAATTCAGAATCTATCCTCTGCAGCTAACTGCAAGTGAAACAATGTTCCTATTCAACCCAATTATTTTAATAAAAATAACTGCATCTTTGCATTATTTTTGTTAAATCAGATGTTTATCTGATTTTGTACAGCTGTTTCCGTTTCCACCTTTTGCTACACGAGTTTGATGAGAATTACTTGAACGATCTGTTTTTTTGTTTTTTTTTTAATTCAAAAATCAAGGGCTTAGTGTGAGACGTTAACTACAAAATTGCATTTTTGTTTTGAGACAACTTTAGTTTAACTTTATAAAAATAACAATGCATATCATGTCATAGAAATGTATTTCTCTAGTAGTTTACAAGTTAGCTTGGGCTATAAGCACATTTCCAAGAAAATGGCAAATGACTTTTTCTTGGTTAATTACAAAAATGTTTACTACAAAATTATTTTGTAGTTAATGTCTGACACTAAACCCTGAAAATGTTACACAAATAAAATTCTAAGCAGAATATATGGCCAATTTAGATTTAATACTCTGTATTATTACTGATTATTTACAATGTCATTCCTGATTAAATCTCAAAACATCCTAAGATTGCAGAATTAAAAAGGCATCCAATATTAATACTAAACTGGCTATGTGAGATAACAATCAAGCTATATTATTTTATTCTTTTGTACCACTCCCTTTCATGTTGCTGAAAAATTTTACACACACATGAATGGCAGTTGAAGGTTGTCAAGTTTATCATTTCACGAATCACTGCATGAGTGCACATGACTAATGCTTCCAAACAATAGCACATATTTACACAATGATACTCAAAAACAGTTTAGTTCTTGTTTAAAATTCACTTATAATTAGAAAGAAGTATCATTAGTTCTGCCAAATCTAATAAATCCAAGGTAACATAGCAAACTTATTTATAACCACAAAACTTGCCATGTGTTTTCATAACATATAAAAAGTAAAAATAGTTGTATTAATGATTGAACACTATACGCTGTCTGTGCAAGTTACTAAATTATTTAGATAAACTGGAAATGGAATTATCCCTCAAATATATTGAGTAGACTTTCCAGAATTCAAAAAGAAATCCTAACTTAAATCTCTCCTTAATCAGCTGTTGAAGCTATTTAATATTGGTAGTGGCAAATAATGTAAGGGAAAAAAAGAAAAAAACACCCATCAACTGTCCATTCACCCCCTCCCCCTCCAAATAGTTTGTCTAGTTCTTTGAATTTATTCAAACTACCCACTTCCACAACAATCTACCATCCACTGGATAAAGCAAACCGACATATCCATTCTGCAACCATCCTTCCACAATTGAATTTTTGTTCCTTCATATGAATAGTCTGAGCAAAAGGAAGCATCAGCATGCTCAATCCAATCAAAGCTTTCAACATCTCAATCAGATCACCTTGCAGGAGCCTAGTTTCCAAATGCTGCAATTTGCAAATCCGAAGCCTTTCTTCATAGAAGCACCTCTTGTTCCCTTCACCAATCAAAGTGCCCTTCTCTCCACCTGTTCCATCAGTTCTGCATTCTTCCTAAAATGTAGCCTCTAGACTTGGGTGCAGTATTTAACATGCAGCCTGACTACTATCTTATACAATGGGATAATCAACTCCTCATTCCTGCTGTATCACTGACAAAGTCCCATGATCTGCCCTAGCAGCCTGTCTTTCACTGCTCAGAGAACTTTATATCTCACTACACACTTACTCACAGGTCTTTTTAATTTTCCACCACCCTTAATATAGTACCACACAGTTGGTATATTAATCTGCAATTACTCCTACCTATATGCAGTATCTTGCATTTGTCAATGTTAAATTTCAACTGCAATTTCTCAGGTAATTTTCGTAATTTTTCAAGATCTTGTTGCAATAGCATACCTTGATTACTGTCATTAATCACTCTACCAACCTTTGTATCATCTGCCAATTTAAACAATAAATCTGATATACCTTCATCAATTGCATTAATATATACACAAAACAAAGGTATCAGCACTGAACCTTGCAGAACTCCACAATGAGCAATGTCCACTCATGGACATTGCTCATCCTACTCAGTTATCTCCTTATACATAGCAATAATTTGTCCTTAATGCTATACTCTTCCAATCTGTACAGCAGTCTTTTATGTGCAACAATATTAAAAGCTTTCCTGAAGTTGAAGTGTATGATAACAAAATTATTTTTTTGTGACAAAGTCACAAAGAGGATCAACTCCTTTGTGACTTGATTGTAGACTAGTCTATCTACCATAGGCTTCTGTATCACCTGAAAATTTATATACATCCCCTGCATTTTTCTTCTTTGTATTTCTTAGTTGACATGAAAAACATTGTAGCATCTGAATATTTCAATGAATGCTTTACATAGTACATTAGCATCTAAAACTACACTGCAATTTGCTTGTCAATCTTTTCTGGCTTAAAATCTCTACCACTATTCTGTATGCAGTTGCAGTGAGTGGCACTTCAGGCACCTCAGACTCTCTCCTCCCAAAAAAGATGAAGTTTTTTTCTCATGGCCATTTTCAGGCCTTGTGTTGTTTGTCCTTACAAGAATATGAAATTGGATGATCTAAAAGATTTCTATTCTTCTTTACCTTGATTAATGCCAGTAATCAGGGTATGCTATTACAACAAGATCTAGAAAAATTATAAGTCCTAAGAAGTAGTAGCTGAAATTTAACACCTACAATCTGCCAAGCCTCATTTATTTTTTCTAAGAGTATCCCAATTATCAGTTGCCGCAACCACTACTCATCTCAGCAGTTTTAATTATTTGCTGTATGAATTCTTTTGGTTCATAGGTGGTACTAGTGCTTATGTCTGTTCAGATATTCCCTGTCAGACATTTAGTAATTTAGAATCTCCTCTTTTCAATCTTTTCTGGCTTAAAATCTCTCTACCACCATTCTGTCAACTTCATCTGTTTCCTCTATCATTCTCCCAATTTCCATAATCGCTTAAACTCTTTGACTTCCTTTATTTGAAACTAAACTACTTTCTCTAGCTCAACTTTCCTAACTGAGATAATTTTTCTGAGAAATTCTGATGGTCACAACTTCAGATTGCTTCAGTTTTCTAATCATGCAGATCCAGCTGGTTGAAATGCTGACACTTTTGCAATTACTTCACACAGACTTATTTTATCTCCCAGAATAACCATATACCCAAAACTCCTGATCTTTTCTCACTAATAACCATTCAAAGTATGCAGTTGCAGTGAGTGGTACTCTAGGCACCTCAGACTCTCTCTCTCCCTCTCCTCCCCAAAAAAGATGAAGTTTTTTTCTCATGGCCATTCTCAGGCCTTGTGTTCTTTGTCCTTACAAGAATATGAAATTGGATGATATACAAGATTTCTATTCTTCTTTTCCTTGGTTGGATTACTGTTTTCAATCATCTGATATCAATTTTTGCTCATATCATGTGCAATTATTCTTATAGGGATGAAATTCCCTGTTCCACACTCCACCTTAAATTTCATCCTTTATCTAAACCTTTGTTTTCCTGTAAATGTACTAAAGGTCATTCAAGAGAGTGTGGCCAAAGCAGTGTGGATTCTATACAAACTTGGAATGACTGGTTTGAGAGAGAGAGAGAGCTTTTAATAAAAATGGCAGAATGTCCCTCGAGACCAAGGTTGTAAATATCTTTTAAAATTCCAATTCAATAATTGAGTGTTAATCTGTTTCTTCGGAAGCCACACTGTGCTGGAAATGAGATCGTTAGCTTCTAAATACCACATAAGTTGAGCATTGACCATTCTTTCCAGGATCTTGCACAAGCAGCTTGTCAGGACTATAGCATAATAATTATTTGATATTTTTGGATCCTTCCTGGTTTGGAAAAGGCAAGTATGATTGCCTTTCACTAGAAATCTGGAAGTTGCTCTTCAAGGTAGATTCTGTTGTATAGACAGAGTAGCCATTCCATAATGAATTATGTTTAATCATCTCATAGTAGATCATCTCATCTGGTCTGATGGCACTCCTGGATAGAGATAGTGCCACTTTCATTTCCTATTCTGTGAAATGTCTGGTTGTAGGCCTCAAAGTTATTTGAAAACAACTTCAAATGCTGTTTTTCAGTTTATTGTTTGAGGGCCAGAAATGCAGAGGTGGGGGGGGATAATATGTGTCGGCAGACAAGTTAACAAATGTCTCCCCAAGAGTGCTCACAAATGCAGTGGCATCTACGACACATCCATTATGCACTTAAACTTGATGAATAGAATGGTGGGATGTGTATCTGCCCTTCATTTTTCAGACTCTGTCCCAGTTGAGTTTAGTTGTTTCCACCTGGGTGATGGAAGATGTGAAGAGGATCCAAGATTCTACCTGACACAGCATTCTTTGGTGCAAGCCCGTTTGATGGCTATTAGATTATTGGGGGGGGGGTTGGAAATATCCCCATGACTTTGACGGGGTTATTAAACATCACCAGATGTTTGAAGGAAGATTCCAGTCAGCATGATTTATTCTCAACACATGCCATAGTCTCCCACTGTAAAGAGTGGATATCACGGGCAAGTAATCACTTCCAAAAAATATTATGTTCAACCTCCCATGCACATATAGGGAGGAGTGGAGGGGGGCATACAGAGAGATCAATTAAATTAAATATACAGGTAAGCATTTGGAAGGTTTTAGAATCGACACTTAGAAGGGGCAAGTCATGTTTTTAAAAGTACACTCAGTAGTCTGACCCCCCTTCCATCAATGTGAGCACTACCCCATAGAGCAGGGGTGGGCAACTTTTTTCATCAGCGGCCTGAATGAAATTTTCCTATCATGACGCGAGCCGGAATAGATTGAACGATTTAACAAAAAAAATCAGAACCTAAAAAAAAAAAAAAAAAAAAAAAAAGTTATATTACTTGAATTACCAAATTATTAATGTATTTAAAAAATAAATAAATACAATATTTAAATAGAAGTCAATTATAGATAGGTACAGATAAGAACTACAATTTGGAATAAACATTTTTATTATGATAACAAAGTAAATGCAGAAAACAAATACTTTAATGTGAGGGATTGCATTTGGAATGTTCCTGATTTATTATTTCATCAAAATTGGGATTCAATTCACTAGTGGCTATTCGTAGAACTGCTCCTAAATTTTCATCCGTTATTCTTGATCTAATTTTGCTCTTTGTATTTTTCATTAAAGAAAATGTAGTTTTGCATAGGTATGTCCATCCAAAGAATGCCAAATATTTCTGTGCATTATCCAGAATATTTTTAAACATTTCTGGATTTAACGAGGCATAAAAGTTCATTATTGTTTTTTCAGCAAATTGATTCTTTAATATTAAATTTGATTGTAAATTTATCGGTTCCAACTGGATACAAGGTGGTGCATCATTGACATTAAAATTAAATGGTAAGCTTACTAAAGATAGATCTTTAGAAATTTTCTAAAAATCATCAAATCTTCTTGTAAATTCATTAAATAAGTCACTTATTATAGCCTCATATTTCTTAAAATCAGCACATTTCAAGTTTTTTTCTCTTTTTTGTAAGATTGGAAAGTGAGTTAACTGTTTATTTTGGAATTGTTGAGAAAATAACTTGAGTTTTCTCGTAAACGATGTGACATTTGTATACATATCAAAAATAAATAGTTCTTTCCCTCATAATAATAAATTTAATTCATTTTGATGCGAAAACATATCAACGGAGAAGAAAAAGTCGTTCAGCCATTGTTCATCTTTTAATTCACAAAATTCATTCAGCTTGTCCTTAGTATTTAAGAAGTTTACAATTTCATCCAACCAATCATGAAATCGTTTTAACACTTTTGTAAGTGTAAGCCATCTTATATGTCCGTATGGTAAGGAATATCAGTAAAATCACATTCAATTTCTTTCAAAAATGTTATGAATTGCCGGTGGTTTAAAGCTCTTCCCCAAATAAAATTAACTACTTTCGTTACAACCGATATAACATGCTTCAGTTTTAGAACTCTTTTGCAAAAGGTTTCTCGATAAATTATACAATGTAAGAAAATTATTTCTTTTCCTGGAATACACATTTATTTCGTCGCTTATTCTTTTTAATAATCCAATGTTTTTTCCTGTCAAACTAGGACACCCATCGGTTGTGATGTCGACAATTTTTTCCCACTTTAAGTTTTTGTAAAGCTTTCTTGAAGAGCTATAAAAAAAAATCTTCGCTAGTCATTGTGTCTTTCATAGGATATGCAGAAAGTAATTCCTCTGTAATTTCAAATCTATGATTTATAGCTCGAATAAAGATTAAAAGTTGACTCGTATCGGTAATGTCACATGACTCATCTAAAGCCAGTGCATGGCAAGTACAATCTTCCAATTTTAATTTATCACATAAATTACTTGAAATATTATCAACTTGTCTCACAAGAGTTCTTCGTGACAGAGAAATTTTTTCAAATGTCAGTTTTTTATCAGGGCATAATAATTCAGCAATATCTATCAAACATTCCTTCACAAATTCCCAGTCAGAAAATGATTTACATTGTTTTGTGACCTTATGTGTCACAATGTAACTAGCTTTTGTCAGAGCTCTATCTGTATTTGACAAAATTTTCAAAGTATTTTGTTGCTTACGCAAACAACAGTTTAAATTTTCTGCTTCAATTTTCATTTGTTACGGTGAAAATAGCTTATATTTTATGAAATGTTTTGTTTAAAAATGCTTTTATAGATTATATTCTTTAAAAACGGAAATAGCTTCGTTACAAACCAAACAAACAGCTTTATCGTCTATATTTGCAATTAAATATTTAAATGTCCGATTGTCATTGAAAATGCGGCATTCGGCATCAATTTTTTCTTTTTTTTTAATTGGCTCATTTTATGGACTATAAATGACATTAAATTAAAAATTGTAATAATTAGAAAAGCCATAAACTGACTTATAAAATATCTTGCACCAATATTATTTTTTTCAGTAAGAAGTCAAACCCAAAGGAACTTTGTTCGATCGATGCTACAATAATAATTAGGAAATAATACTCTTCGATGCTGCGTAGAATCACTTGGTTACTGTTGTACTGGCCGCGATTCCCGATTGAACCGAATTAAGCCGAACGTTTACGGCGAGTGTAGCCAGGTATGGATTTTCTATATTTATGCATTTACGGAGCGGGGTCGGATTCAACATCGTCGCGGGCCGGCTGTTGCCCACCCCTGCCATAAAGTATTATGTCCATTGAAATCATTCAGTAACAAAGAAATAATAGGGAAGGGCACAGTAATTGTTTAAGGAGATCATCAAGATCTGCCTGGGGGATGTTTTTTCCAGATGCCAACAGTTGGAGCAAACAGTTAAGAGGAACCCTACTGTTAGATGAATTTCTACAACCTCTAAGTTGATGACAGGCAGCATAGTTTGAAAAGGAGCATAGTTATCCACAAGAATGGTGACTCCTCCAGAGGCCCATTTCCAGCTCTGTCTTTGCACATAATTGAACAGTTACAAGTAAGGGTGCTCATTTGCCATTAAATATATCTCCTGTAAGGAGCAGCACCAAGTAGATTCAGTCAGTGTCAATCTGCTGGTTATATACTAGCTTATGTTCCCCACCGATGGAAAAATTCAATGGAAAAGTTTTGCAAAATAAGCAGTTGCTCTTGACATCTAATGCTTATGATCACATTTGGCATAAGTCTTCTAAATAAGCTTCCATCTTATGGATTGTCAGCTGTTTTTTTTGCAATTGAGTATCCAGTTTTCTTTCTGACAGCTTGCTGTGAGCAAGGGTTTATAGCTCTTGTCTAACTTCTCCACTAATGCTGGTGCTCCACAACGTTCAGTTTGTTTCGCTCACTCTTTTCCTTTCATATATTAGTGTTCTTTTTACAATGACTGGAAATCATATCCACAGTTTTGCATGATAGTAAATTGCATTCCATCTTCCAATCTGCAAAGCCTTGTAAACTGGAAGATTCAAATTCTAACACATGTAAGATTCAAATTCTAACACATTCACCACCAATTCCTTAAATGGTATCTCAAGGTAATTTTCCAATTGGGAAAAGATAATTTGGTTAATTTAAATCCTAAAACTCATCCTGTCTTATATCTTGCAAAAAGGCATCTGCTCCTATGCTTACCTTCAGTAATACTCAAATTTATAAACTAGATCACATATCTCTATTAGGGATCATTATAATTTCTGTTCTCTCTTGGCATAAACGTATCATGATACTGCTTCCTCAGCATCTAAAAAACTGGGTTTTCTCTTTTGCTCTCAGCATTACTTTTCTACTAAACAACTACTCACTCTCTACAAATCTCAAATCTGCCCTACCATGAAACGTTGTTCCCACATCTGGTGTGATGTCCCCAAAATATCTTTCAGACTTCCAGGCTCATTCAAAAGAGGGTAGTCAGGTTAATTATTGATTTTTATCTTTTATAAAGTCTCTCCACTTTGTCTCAGATATGTTCTGTTCCTGCTGAATGCCTTTTCTATAGATACTTCCATGGGCACTGTTCTCAAATGGCCTCTTTAATTTCACCTACTCTCTCTCAAACTGTTCATTGTTCAACTTAAAAACCCACAGAACCATCCTTTTTTTCTTCAACATTTATCCGTCAACTTCTGTGTTCTAAAATAACCTTCCTTCACTTGTGTTTCCTGAAAATTTAAATCTGTAGAAATTCAAGACTAATGTCAAAAAATAACTTCTGCTGTCTTCTCAAAAGAGAAAGGGGGGGAGGGAACTGGACCAATAGTTTTTGTTATTTGGTTTTTAGGGGTATTAGCAACTAAGGCCATATTGCTCCGTGAATATGCAGTGGTCATTCCCTGACCTTTCCGCATCCTCCGTATTTGGTGGTGATGGGCTCGAACCCCGGTCTAATCAAGAAGTGTGTGCTGCGCACTGCTGCTCCTTCCCACCTGGCTACTGAGGCGCCTGGACCAATAGTAAACAAATGGAATGCTTTTAATGCATTTAAATGTTATATCCTATGATTATCAATTTCTTTTTTTTTGAAAATATATTCAAGATGTGTTTCTAATATATACAGTCTCAATCTGATGTTCAGTAATTTTTATTTTGAGCAAAAAATAGCAGAAGTTTTAGAATCAGATAGGTATTTTCAAACTTTTTTTTTTTTTTAAATATGTGATTTAAATGTTATAAATTTCAAAACTCAAACACTGACAAATGGCATTGAAGAAAGATTGTTTATTAGAAAACAAAGTGGGGGTTAATATCAGCATAAAAACTGGGAAATATTCAATGAAATTACAAGATATATTATGGTTTTGAAGGAACACAAAATGAGTTTATTGATGGTTCAACTGTTGATGATTCTGCTCAGGTGGCTAACAAACTAAATGAGTATTTTGCATCTGCATTCGCACGAGGAGTTATTCAGGGAGGGAATGCCAGAGCTGAATTAAACTCTGACAGTGAGCTAGATGATTTTGTAATAACTGAGAGGAAAGTGGAGGAGAAATTGTTGAAGATAAACATAAAAAGGGCACCCGGGGTGGATGGCATCTATACAGTTATATTAAAGGAGGCAGCAAAGGAAGTAAGCAAACCCTTAGCCATAATTATGAGAGCTTCCTTGGACTCAGGGGAGGTACCCATACTCTAGAGATGTGCAAATGTGACCGCAATTCACAAAGGAGGATCAAAGGGCAACACAAGTAATTATATTTAACCTCAGGGGCTCACATCCGGTGAGTATGGGCTTGGCAAACCCAGGGTCCTAAGCTGGATATCATCATTATTCTCTTTCTTGCTTTCTTGGTGATTCCCTTCTACTTCTCTCTCTCTCTCTCTCTCTCTCTCTCTCTCTCTCTCTCTCTCTCTCTCTCTCTCTCTCTCTCTCTCTCTCTCTCTCTCTCTCTCTCTCTCTCTCTCTCTCTCTCAGGGTAATGCAGGATTTTTTTTTTTTTTTTTTGGCTGGTGCAGCATAAGCCTCAGGCTTCCTTGCACCATATGGCTAATAATAATAATAATAGACCTTAGTTTAACTTCTGTTCCAGGGAAATTAATGGAGGCACTGGTTAAAGAAGCAGTGCAGGATCATCTAGACAAGACTCCAGTTAAAGCTCGGACAGGGGAAGTCCGAGCTATAACTGAAGGGGAAGGGGAAGTCTTGTCTGACCAATTTGATTGGTTACTATGATGTGGTCACAAAGGAACTAGATGCAGGGAATAACTTTGATATCATATATTTAGATCTTAGAAAGGCTTTTGATACTGTTGCACATGGAAGACTGCCGAAAAACTCGGAGCAGTGTGGCATTGGAGGCAAATTGCTGCTATGGATAAAGGGATAGTTGAGGGGGAGAAGACAGAGAGTGGTAATCATTGGACACTGCTTATTGTTCGTGGACTAATGTTATTAGTGGAGTCCCTCAGGGTTCAGTGTTGTTTTCTGTATTTATAAATGATATTGGTGATGGTATATCAAGCTTAATGTCCAAGTTTGCAGACAATACAAAGGCTGGCAGGGTTGTTAAGGACACTACGTTGCTGCAACAGGATCTAGTAAAATTGAGCAGATGGGCTGAGAGGTGGAAAATGAAGTTTAACATTGACAAATGTAAAGTAGTACATACGGGAAGCAGTAACCCCAGAGTAACGAATCAACTCTGTGGTACTACACTGACAGTGGTAGAGAACAAAAGAGGACTGGGGGTAATTGTGCAGGCAGATATGAAGTTTTCTGAGCAGTGCTGATGGTCTGCAAGAGTATCTCATGGGGTCTTGTCAATGATATACAGGAATTTTTCTAGAAAGAATAAGGAGGTGATTATCCCCTTGTATAAAGCAATAGTCAGGGCACTCCTTGAGTACTGTATACAGGTCTGGCGGCCTCATTTTAAGAAGGATGTAGAGCTGTTGGAACAATTACAGAGAAGGGCAACAAGATTAGTGAATGTAATAAAGGGTTGCTCTTACGAAGAAAGGCTTACATTTTGCAAATTACAGTGTCTGGAGACTAGGTACCTGTGAGGTGATCTGATTGAGGTGTATAAAGTCTTGAATGGTTTGAGCAAGCTCAATGCTGATGAGATTCTTCCTCTTGCTCAGAATAATCATCTGAGAGGGCATAAATTCAAATTGAGGAAAGACAGTTGTAGGGTAGATGTGCAGAAGTTTGCCTTTAGCCATCGGGTAGTTGATTGGTGGAACAGACTTCCATCTTTTGTTGTGGAAGTTGATAGTGTAAATAAATTTAAGGCTGAGCTGGACAAGTATTTGAAACGAATGGAGGGGTGAAATGGGAGCGTGTTTTTTTTTGCTGATGCTGCATAAGCTTACTCTCTCGCATTATATGCCTCTACTAATGCTAAAAAACAAGCAGAAACCTCCCTATAATGCAGCTATATTATTAAAGAGTCAAAATTCAACACTTTGGACTACAAAAATCTGGTCACCTTCGGGGTTATTCATCTTTTCCATTAGACATTTTATGCCTAAGGGCTACAAAAAAAAAAAAAAAAAAAAAAAAAAAAAATCAGGGACCCAAAAAAATATAACCCATATAGAACTCAAAGATTTTATCCAAGCAATAAAATTCTACAAAAGTAATTTTTAAACAGATTCCTGTGATAAATTCTTTCTTCTTATTATTATTATATTTTTTTTGCAAAATCATTAAGATCTTCAAAGTTTGTATTTGGATAATTTCTAGAATAAGTGCTGTGGATATAACTTCCAAAACAAATTTATAGAAGTGTTTTCGAATTTCTTTAAAAAATCAAGATTTAATTCAAGGCCATTTTAATTTGCTTGATATGATGAAGGGAATGAAGAGTATTTAGAACACCCGAAAGATGGCCCTGATCACCTTTGCGCTGACGTGTAAACCGCCCACTTTTAAGAAATCCGTACAATTTTCGCGACTAACATCATAAAACCAAGTACAGTACTACTGATTATTTTTATGCACAGTACTTTATTTTCGTCGATTTAATCGCTACTTGACATTTATTTTTATTAATAATTTGACTTTTGTTTACATTTTTTAATGCACATATTTGTGCTGCTTATAACTAATAGGTAAAGTAATTAGTTTTCTATATGGATTTATGTATCTAGCAGCTCACGTATCAATTTTTCAGCTCTTTCGTTGTGCTGCATTTTGAATCAAGCACCTTACCCGCTCCTGTTAGTATTACGTTAGTTTCCATGGCAACATGGCGCTTCTGCACCTCTACATGTAGAGAATTTCAGAGTAATTGATGGACTGCATGAAATAAGGCATTTTTTATTCTAAATTTTCCAGATTAATTTCATTTTCATTTCTTTTTTCTCATTAAATATTATCATTACAGCAGATTACACCACGTAAGAGAAACAACATTGTAACTGAGTGCCATTTCAGCGGCTAATAATTGATTTGTCTACGCTGGTGCCATAATCGGAACAGATGCAAGAAGTTCTTAATTACGTAAACTTTCGAGAAAAAAGAAATGTTATTACTAACTAACCCACAAAAAAATACTACACTTTTGACACGCGTAGTTATGATAAAAGCACAGAAATTTCAGTCGATCTCGTGTTCCGGCAAGTCTCCGTGCAGAAACAGCCCTCGCAACGTATTTAATGATTTTTCCAAGAACTGGATATAGCAAAAGGTAGGTTGTCTACGCTTCTGACCTAAATCAATAACTGAAACCAGAAAATGCAACAAGTTTTCCAAAGCTACAACTTTGGAATATAAAGGATAAAAATTAAATATATATTACTGCATTTTCTTACAGTAAATACTTGACCAAAACCATTATAATCTGGTCAAGGTAAACCAAATCATATGAGCACCACACTTCTATGCATTTAATCAACTGGCAAGACGCTAGGGTTCACGCGTAAATTAAAAAAAAAAAAAATCAATTAATTACGACATTTATTGAATTGTTAATGTGACAATCCCGAGTCCGAATTGCATCCTTCTTTTAAATCAACATGTTGATCGATCATTCACCATTATTATTAATTGCGCTAAAATTTTACATTCTCAAATTGTAGGAAAAAAAAAAAAAAAAAGAAAAACTTTCTTAAGATAAGTTCACTTCTCGTTACCTATTTCGCGTTGTCCTACATTAGCGCCAAAGAGCATGCGTACTGCACAATCAATGGGAAACAAATTCTTACACTTTTTCCTGCTGTTGGATGTCGAAATGCCGGCAAGAGTTCCCCATTCTTGGAGGGGTCAAGGTGAAAAGTCACGTATCCTGACTGATGCACCTCTTGTAGCCACGAAACGTTACCTTGGGTACGTGCCAATGGTGGAAACTCCAAGGAAGCCTTTTCTGCCGGTAGCGGAACTTGAAGTTTAGCTCTTAGAAGTTACGTCACAATAACGCGGCCAGTAAACGCCTTGTGAACACGAATGGAAACCAGTTTGTCCACTTGGCGGAGTGGTTGCAAACCTGGCCGTCACGGAATCTGAAGTTCGCTCCTCCATTTCAAACTTAATACATTTCAGTGATCTGAATTCACACTGTAATGTAATTTGGCAGTTAGTTGTAACCAACAACTAACTACCTCAGGGAAAAAAAAAAAAAAAAAACATGATAAGAAACTAATCACACGAAGCGGACCTAACCCACGAAAAGTGCACACCCGATATGTGGACCTCCCCCGGACGGGACGCAGCCTCATGAGTGATTTTCTACTCAGCTGAATTCCAACCAGCCCAATGAGACCGCAGAGCTTTCTGCATATGCCAGCCATAATGGCAAACGGTGCCGGCGCCTTGCTGGACCCATCTTTCTTTCCCCCTCCCTCGGCGGTAGGGGAGGTGGCAAAAGGGACATCCTCCTGCCTCCCCTCCAACCCAGATTTCCTCCTGGTGAGACATGCCCCACTGATTTATAATGGGGTCATATCCTCTATTGATCCCATTTCTTCTGTGTTTCTCCCACCAGTCTTCAGTCTCCTCCCCCTCTCTATCTGCTTGCTAGCATATACCCCACATGTCAAAATTTAATAGTTCCAAATTAAGTTCGCTCACATTTCGGTCTTTCAATCTAGCGATCAACCCACACAAACGTATTTTTTTTTTTTTTTTTTAGGTCCTAGCCACTGAAATCTCAGGAAATTAAGTGGTAGGACCTGCCAGAGTAAACTACAACTACTGGGTACCTCGTCTGCCTCCACGGGGCGAAGTGTGGGCAACGTCCGGCCTAAGCAAGGGTCTGGCGGCTAAATGGCCAGAAGAACAATGGCACACTACTTCACACACCTGAAGATCCATATACTTTTAAATCTCTGGCCTTTACAGTGAACTGTATCCCACCACAATGTAAACTTCGCGGAGATGGGGGAAACCCCTGGTTCCGTTTGACCCTAAACCCACTTTACACCTTACACTTTACTGTAATGTAATTTGTGGAAACACTAGGCAGGGGTTCATAATCAATGGGTCACTATGCTGTAACCCTACACACCCGAGTAGGGTTACAGCATAGCGACCCTCGACGTAATTTAAATTATCCACTTTGCAGGACAAGAGGGTAATTTAAATTACGTAATGCATAAATTATGCTTACTCACAAATTTTGTTCTACCGATGAAATGTTACGTGGCGTATCGTACAGGTGTATTGAGAAACAGCACAGGTCGCGATATCCTGACTCTGAGGCCGAGACCTAACAGGTTAGAAATGGCGGGAAGAATCGTATGTTACGGGTCGTAACAAAAATAAAGTAATTCGATTTCGAATTGTTACTTTATTTTTGTTATAACCCGTTAAGAAATATCTTTACATTCAATGTAAAGAGATTTCTTAAATTCAAGTTGCCAATCTCTGAAAACGATTTTTCAGGTTTACTAATTTTTATAATAACTTTATAAAAATGTTTATTAACATCAAGATTAACCCCAGGGGCTCACATATGGTGAGTATGGGCTTGGTACACCCAGGGTCCTGAGCTGGATATCATCATTCTTCTCCTTCTTGGTGATTCCCTTCTGCTTTTCTCTCTCTCTCTCTCTCTCAGGATAACTCAATTTTTTTTTTTTTTTTTTTTTGGCTGGTGCAGCATAGCCTCAGGCTTCCTTGTACCATATGGCTAATAATAATAATGACCCAAAAGGACAAAAGTCCAGATGTATGTGAATTTCTTAACAAGGGCTTTGCTCGAGAAAAATTTATGGTAGGGGTAACCCGCGAAGAAAAGTCTGTTTAGTTTTTTTTTTTTTTTTTTTGCAATATTACAAAGTATGGACTTATGCGAGCCTCCTTCAAGCAGCGCACACCCCTGGAGGATTTATATTATAAAAATTTTAAAGATTATGAATTTACTCAGGATGAGGTAAAAGATGAAGTAACATTCAGATTTAATTCTGGATCTGGAACTAATGCAACTAATTGGGTCATTGGTTTCAGCCCTCGATTATATAAATGCTTGTTTCAAAATGAAAGAATTTTCCTTGGATTCGGTTCACATAGGTTTCGGAAATTCACGGTGGTGAACAAGTGTTTTAGATGTCTGGGTTTTGGACATGGTGCACAGTCATGTTCACACAAGACTGTTTCTTGTGGTCACTGTGCTAATGGGGGTCATGTTTTCGCTGAGTGCCCTCACAAGGAGGATCCTCCACAATGTATTAATTGTAAGAGAAGAAACAGAGATTTTAATCACTCCGTAAGGGACATTAAGTGTCCTGAGTACATGAGAGCAGTGGAATTAGCAAACATGCGCATCAATCATGGATAATAACTCCTCTGATTTTACCTCTGGAGCTTTGCAAGGACATAGATTTAAAAATTTTGCAAATAAATGGTCAGCGCTGTCGGGCAGTTGCTGATGAAATAAGGGTGATTGCCTTGGAGCATTGTATAGATATTGTTTGTATACAGGAGCCATTTTATTCCTCACAAGTGGGAGGGGCAGCTCATAAGATTATGGGTTTTCCTTCTTCTACTAGAATAGTAGCAGCTGTGGATGTTCCTCCAAAATCCGCTATTGTGATTTTTAATCAAGACCTTGTTGTAACGTCAATCACGGGTTTGTGCTCGGCGTGTATGATAAGCATTATTGTCTTCACAAGTTTCTTCTTTCTGCCTAGTGTCACTGTATTGTCCTCCATCGGAAAATATTCAGATAGCGCTTCATAATTTGGAAAATATTTGTTTAAGATATGCATCCCATAATCTCATTGTGACTGCTGATTTTAATGCAAAATCACATTTTTGGCACAGTGGATATACTGATGTGAGAGGGAACCAATTTGAAGACCTCTTATTATCTCATAATCTTGTTGTTCAAAACCTTCCAAATAAGCCGTTCACCTTTTCAACTGTAAATGGAGAGTCTAATATTGACGTAACTGTGACATCTCTTCGTATGTGCGATTCTATTTTGAATTGGGAAGTCAATTCTGGTTTAGTAAATAGTGATCACCGTGCAATTTCATTTGATCTCTGTTTCGAAGTAAGGGAAAAGAGCTTCGCTACGAGTGATCTGTCTAGATTTTCTATGGACCGTGTTAACTGGAACAATTTTAAAAATTATTTGACTACAGTTTTCGATAGTGATAATTGTGAGATACCTGGAGAGAGTTTAAATGATATGACAGCTTATGAAATATGTAAACTATGTACAGTATCATATTTTCCAGGCTTGTGTGCACTCCACGAGGAGAAAAAGGACTAAAAAGTTGTCTGTGCCGTGGTGGACTCCTGCTTTGTCTTCTCTGAGGTCTCAGGTATACCAGGCTAGGAAAGTATACCAAAGAAATAGACATCTCTCTAGTGTTGATATGGAATCATTTAAAAATGCCTATAAAGAGAGAAGAAAGGCCTTTCATAAGGCTATTGCTGAGAGCAAGAGAACTTGTTGGCAAAATTTGGTTAATGAAGTTGGTAACAGAGATCCCTGGGGTCTCGTGTATAAAATTTCTCGTAATAAGTTGCTTTGTGGAGAAATATACAACACTGTATTGAACAATAATGATGAGACATCGGATTGGTTTTCTACTGTGGAAACGATTGTTAGAAGACTATTTCCTCAGGATCTTCCTCAAGATGATTCACCTGAACAAACGGAGATACGCCGGATGAACTCTGAGTTTACAGGAGCAGGTGACGCTGAAGCTGAACTCTTCGGTTTGGTGGAGTTGGGTGCAGCAGTAGCTAAATTGAACGTTAAGAAATGTCCAGGTTTGTACTTAATTGAAAATCAAGTAATCATTAAGTTTTATGATTACTTTCCTCAAATTATGTTAAATTTGTTTAATAAATGTTTCACTGAAGGTACTTTTCCAAGACCGTGGAAGATGGCACTGCTAAAGATATTGCATAAGCCTGGTAAGTCCAGGACTGATCCGAGAGCATACAGACCAATTTCTCTCTTGGCGAACGTGGGTAAGGTTTATGAAAGGTTACTTGCTCCCAGAATTTCTGCGATGTTAGAGGATAAGCATCTGTGTTCTGCTGATCAGCATGGATTTAAGAAGGGGCACTCTACAGAGGACGCCATAACATCTCTTTTAAAGTACATTAAGGATTCTTCTGAGAAATATGTTCTTATGGTCTTTATAGACTTCGAAGGAGCATTTGATTCGGTATGGTGGGAAAGTGCCCTTCGATCTCTAGTGCTTGCAGAGTGTAATAGTTACATATTTAACACTATAAGGTCATACTTTCAGGACAGATTTATTACTGTGCGTGCACATCATCTGTCATATAGTGCCAGTGTCTCGAGAGGCTGTCCTCAAGGTTCGGTTTTGGGACCTCTCTTTTGGAATGCAGTTTTAGATCAGTGGCTTGTTAAGGAGAGTACAGAGTTTGCTAAGATAGCTTATGCTGATGACCTTGTGATTGGAGTTTCTGGGCGCTCCAGACTTATATTGGAAAGAAAAATACAGTCAGTTTTAGATGATTTAATGGAGTGGGCCAATTTGAAGAAATTGAAGATCTCTGCAGGTAAGACCTGTTTTATGGTTTTTAAGAAACAATTTGATTACGGCAGACCTCCAAGAGTTCTTTTAGGTGGAGTTCAAATTCCTTATGTTGCTAAAACTAAGTATTTGGGATTAATCATAGATGACAAACTTTCCTTTTCCCCACATGTTTCACACCTAAATGTAAAAGTAAGACACTTTACAGGCTCCACTGCTAAGATTTCTCGTAAGGAGTGGGGATTGAATAAGAGGGTGTTGTCACTGTATTATAAGACTATTTTTCTCCAGATAGTGGCATATGCGGCTGTTTGGTTTTCTGTGGTAACTAAAACTAGGATTCGATCGAAACTTATCGCTTCAGCGCTCTATGTTATTAACTTTATTGAAAGTACCTAGAACAGCGTCTACAAACGCCCTACAGGTAATTGCTGGTACCATGCCATTGGATTTATTTATTGTCTACAGAGGGTTTTTGTACAAATTGAAAAAGGGTACATCAGTAACGTTTTTTGATATTACAATTGATTTGGAGAATAATATTAAAGAAGAAAAACAACGAATATGGAACAAATTAATGGATTTATGGCAGACCAGATGGGAAAGTGGTGATGTTGGAGCTGTGACGAGGAAATATATTCCCCAGGTGAACTATGCATTGGCAAAAACCGTGGCATCTTGGTTTACGCCTTCTATGTACACTTCTTATTTGTTAACAGGACAAGGCTCACTTAGGGCCAAATTATATGAGAGAGGGTTGGAGACAGATCCTTTCTGTACATGTGGCGAGCAGGAGACTTGGATGCATGTAATTTTTTTATGTCGGGAGTATGAAGACCAAAGGCGGATTTTGATGGCGCATATTCCTGACTTATCATTTGATACAGTGCATTTGCTTATTGCAACTCGTGACTGTTTTAATTTATTTCAGGAGTTTTCAACTGCTGTTTTTGCAAGAAGAACTGTTCTCAGAGCCTTTCTTCAGAGGCAAACCTAGTGTCTTGTCTTCATGGAGTCTTACTATTTGTTTCTACATCTGGCTGGCGGCTGGGGTGCTGGACCTGATTCATGGTGTTGGGTCTGGTGCTCTGGTTGGTTGTCTTTTGTGCTGCGATCATGAATACTCCATTCTGGATTCTGCCGTGCTGGATCAGATTCATTGCGTCGCGTGTGGTGGTCTAAAGGTTCTGTTATCCATGGCGTACAGCTGGAGATTGCTGGATAGTACCGTTATTGGTTTTGGAGGTTCCAGTGCATGTGAAACAGCAGCTGAGGAAATATTCAGTTGAACTGTGATTTTTGAAGTTTATAGTTGTGCCATCCAGACTATTGAATATTATTGTTGTTTTATTATATATATATATATATATATATATATATATTTTATTATTATATATTTTTTTTTTCCCTGCTGGCTCCCTGGTATGGGCAACCCGGGGCACGGGATTGCTGGCACTCACTGGTATTGCACTACCTCCAGTGGGTGCGGGATTTCAAGTGCAAATAGCGCTACAGTAAAATCAGACTCAGGTAATTTAACATACTTTTTAAGGACTGCTTTGTAAAGACTATATATTCCCAAGTTCTCAAGGTAGATTTGGGCTTATGCCTGGGAGCTACCCTGAATAAGAACACACTTGCACACATACACGAGAGTATAATGTTTGTCAGAGCATATAATTATATGTAAATATATCTTGTATATAAATCATGTATATACTTTTATGTACATAATGTTGAGACTATATTGTGTGTAATTAATAAATGAATGAATGAAATGAAAAAACCCACATAAGTTCTTAAAGTTTAATGAAAAAAAATAAGAAAATAAGTAACAAAGCAGCCTCGGTTGTACGCAAGAAATGAAGCAATGAGCACCCATCCATACCCATTATGATCCTGTTCGTTTTTAATTTGCATATATTAAAAAAAAAAAATACTCGAATCCATTCCTTCCAAAAATAAGTAAAAGCAAGAGTATTCATATAAGGTAAGTACTGTAATATGGCCTTTAAATATCTTTTCTAATTCAAATGTGATCGATATGAAGAGCGAGCTCTGTTCAAGACTACAAACCGTTATAGTAAAGCTCACAACTCACAAAGGAAAAATATATGGCAAGAACATAACAATAAACATGGAAATTAAGACCCAGCCATTCTTCTAGACTTGCAGCACCAGGAAACGAAGACAAGTTTTTGCAAGAGCACCCATTGGACACACTCATATAACTAATTTTTACCTTCTCAGAAGCGAAGGCCCTACACAGCGTACTCACAACCATAATGCTCTCACAGTAAAAACATTTTACTTTACATTCTGCTCATATTATCAGCAAAAAACATAGAAACATGTCTATATCTGAGAAGTTTATCTTAGTTTACATGAATCAATAACAATGAAATACATCTTGGGAAATGAAACAAATCAAGGTGAATTCTTTTTTTTTTTTTTTTGGTAGTTATTGGAGCATCGGCTTCTGTGGCCAAAGTGCACCTCCCAAGGGTTTTTGTAGTACTTTGATCCAAGCCCGAGGCGGGATTCCAATCCGCGACCTTTGGGTTGCCAGGCAGTCGCTTTTCCCACCCGGCTAGCCCGGTCGGCGAATTCTTTTCCTTCGTAAAGAAGATAAGGATATTCTCTCACCACTGAAAACTTAAAGGCACTGCAGGGCCTTCAACATAAAAGAACCACTAGGTGGCAGTGATCACAGTGTACTGACGTGGGATTTACTTAAAGATTTAACAACTATCAGGGGTAAAGGAAAGGGTTTTTGCTTCCGTAAAGGCGAGTACAGTGGTCTCCGACAGTTCTTAAATTCTGTACAGTGGGATCAACTGACGATGTTACCAATAGTAAATTCTAAGTGGGAAGCATTCAAGGAATTAATCGTGGAAGCTACTAAAAGGTTCATACCTATTAAGAAATATTGTTCAAGGTTTAGGCCTAAATGGTTGTCAATTGAACTAATGAGACTCGTAACAGAGAAGAAAAATGCATGGGATATAAATTATCAAGCGACTCAGAAGCATATGGCAGATATAAGTTAATCTATAATCAGCTCACAAAGGAGGTTCGGCAGGCGAAGGCAGATTACGAGAAATCCTTGGCAAAAGATGCTAAGAAAAACAGCAAGGATTTCTTTACTTATATAAACTCTAAAAGGAAGGGGATGAATCTGATCGGTTCACTTGACATCGATGGTTCGACTGTTGATGATCCTGCTCAGATAGCAAACAAACTGAATGAGTATTTTGCATCTACATTCACACGTGAGGAATTATTAAGGTTTGAAAATGGCAGAAGGTTATCAAATTGTAGCAAGATACTTAATGATTTTGTAATAACCGAGAGCAAAGTGGAGGAGAAATTGTCGAAGTTAAGCATAAGAAAAGCACCTGGGGTGGATGGGATCTATCCAGTTATATTAAAGGAGGCGGCAAAGCAACTAAGCATAACCTTAGCCATAATTATGAGAGCATCTTTGGACTCAGGGGAGGTTCCCACGGACTGGAGATGTGCAAATGTATCCCCAATTCACAAAGGGGGATCGAAGGGTGACACGAGTAATTACAGACGTTAGTTTAACTTCTGTTCCGGGTAAAATAATGGTGTCGCTGGTTAAGGATGCATTGCAGGATCATCTAGACAAGACTGCAGCAGTAATTCAGACACAGCATGGGTTTGTTAAGGGAAAGTCTTGTCTGACAAATTTGATAGGATATTATGATGTGGTTACAAAGGAACTGGATGCGAAAAATAATTTTGATATCATATATTTGGATTTCAGGAAAGCTTTTGACACTGTTGCGCATGGAAGACTCTTGTACAAATTGGAGCAGAATGGTATTAAGGGTAAGTTGCTACAATGGATAAAAGGATGGTTAAGTGCTAGAAGACAGAGGGTGGTAATCAATGGGTGCTGCTCTTCTTGGACTAATGTTATTAGTGGAGTCCCACAGGGTTCGGTGTTAGGTCCACTGTTGTTTTGTATATTTATCAATGATATTGATGAAGGTATATCAGGCTTAATGACGAAGTTTGCAGATGATACAAAGGTTGGCAGGGTTGTTAATGACAGTAATGGCAATGTGCTACTGCAACAGAATCTAGATAATTTGGGCAGATGGGCTAAGAAGTGGCAACTGAAGTTTAACCTTGACAAATGCAAAGTACTACATATGGGTAGAAGTAACCCCAGAGAAACGTATCAACTGTGTGATACCACACTTAAGGTGGTAGAAAATGAAAAAGACCTGGGAGTAATTGTGCAGGCAGATATGAAGTTTTCTGAGCAATGCAGACAGGCGGCCAGGGCAGGTCATGGGGTTTTGTCAATGATATATAGGAATTTTGCTAGCAGGGAAAAGGAGGTGATTATCCCTCTGTATAAGGCAATGGTCAGGCCATGGCTTGAGTACTGCGTACAGGTCTGGAGGCCTCATTTTAGGATGTAGATTTACTTGAGCGTGTACAGAGAAGGGCAACAAGATGGGTGAGGGGAATGAAGGGATCCTCTTACCAAGAGAGGCTTAAGTTCTGCAAGTTGCAGTGGCTGGAGACTAGGCACCTGCGCGGTAATCTGATTGAGGTATATAAGGCCTTGAATGGGTTGAGCACGCTGAATTCTGATGGGATCCTTCCACTTGTTCAGATTACGAATCTAAGGGGGCATAAATTCAAATTAAGAAAAGACAGACAGATGTAGAATAGATGTGCGGAAATTTTCCTTTAGCCAGCGGGTGGTTAATTGCTGGAACAAACTTCCATCTGTCGTTGTGGAAGATGATAGCTTGAATAAGTTTAAGGAGGAACTGGACAGGCATTTGGAGGGAATGGTGTGATTTTTTTTTTTTTTTTTTTTTTGGCTGATGCTGCATAAGCTCATACATTTGCTTTCTTGCATCACAATGCCACTACTACTTCTACTACATCAAGACCTTTTCTAAATTGATCTGGAGAAAATGTCCAATTTCTCAATCTAGATCGAAATTTCTGGAATTTTATTTTCTTCCCTCTTGCTTCGTGGTACTAATGAAAATTAAAACCTAATGATTCGTTTAATGGTAAAGAAAGTGATTGGAAAATGATATAACGTTAACGGCTGGAATTGTGTTAAAAGTTCTACCAGCCTGTCTACAAAATTCCACTAAGTTAAATACAAACTTGGCACTGCTGAAATTTCATTGCTGCTCATCAAACTCTATATATAAGGCTTATCAATGAGCTTGTTCATGATGTACACCTAGGGTTGCCAGGTGTCCACATTTACATATTGAAATTATAAAAAATGAAACTGTGCAATCTATGCAATTATTTTAATTACTAACAGTAATTAAAATAACTTTTAATTATGAGCAAAACAAGCGCCGGCGTCGTACCCGTTGCGTGGCGCGTTCGTGAAGGAGAAGGGGAGTGTTTCGTTGGCTGCAGTATTTCATTCGCGATTCAGATCTTGAAGGCGGCACTTGTTAAAATCACACGTAAAATTGTTTAAGCTTTGTAGTTTATTTTATAATAGTGAGCCCCAAGAATGCAACAAAGCAGTTTAAGTAGTAAAGAAAGTGCCATTTTAATGAAAATTGGTTAAAAGAATACACATAGCTGCAGAAAGAAAATGAAATTGAAGGTAATGTGAGCACTGCATCAAAACATTTTCAATAGCTCTTAAAGGAATATCTGCTGTAAAACAGCATGAACTTAGTGAAAGTCATACACTAAAGGTACGAGCATCTGCAAGTTCTTTAATTAAAAACATTATGATTAAGAACACGTCTTTTCCATGATGAAAAAGTGGAATGAAGATAGGAATAGATGTTCTGTAAAACTAATTAAAGCAGAATTATTAATAACTGAATTCCAAAAAGATCGTTCAACATTTTTTTGAAAATATAAAAAGTAATGTACCCTTGTAAAATGTGCAAAAAGTAATCAAAAAATGTAATGTTATATTATCAGAATCAGTATTATTATAGTTAATAAAAATATTTCTTCGTCTTTCATTAAAGCAAAATGTATCAAAATCGTTGTAAAATGTTATTTCCGTATTCCTTTACTAATTTTAAAAGCTTTCCCCTGCGGGTGAAGCTTCTGGATCCTGGATCCCGCTTCCCACCAGGGCGCTGTCCTACTTTGGGATTTTTAAAACCTGGCAACCCTCTGTACACCAATGGACAAAAAAACAGTATAGCCAGATTGCAAACAAACAGTATAGCCAAATTGCATTTACATAAAAAAAAAAAAAAAATCTGAAAATTTTGCTAATTTTATCATTCCTGTTGTATAGAAGTCTGACTGATTAGCATTAGCAGAGGCATATGATGCAGGAAAGCAAGCTTATGCAGCATCAGCCAAAAAAAAACAAAAAAAACACTTCCACTTCACCCCTCCTTTCATTTGAAATATCTGTCCAGCCGAGCCTTAAATTTATTTAGGCTATCAACTTCCACGACAAGGGATGGAAGTCTGTTCCACCAACCAACTACCCGCTGGCTAAAGGCAAATTTCCACATGTCTATCCTACATCTTG
The DNA here is from genome assembly GCF_048544385.1 of Mastigoproctus giganteus. Taxonomy (NCBI): domain Eukaryota; kingdom Metazoa; phylum Arthropoda; class Arachnida; order Uropygi; family Thelyphonidae; genus Mastigoproctus; species Mastigoproctus giganteus. Next base: position 1,821,642 of record NC_143580.1, read on the forward strand.
TCTTTCCTCAATTTAAATTTATGCCCTCTCAGGTGATTATTCTGAGCAAGAGGAAGAATCCCATCAGCATTGAGCATGCTCAAACCATTAAAGGCTTTATACACCTCTATCAGATCACCTCGCTGGTGCCTAGTCTCCGGACACTGTAATTTGCAAAAGTTAAGCCTTTCTTCGTAAGAGCACCCCTTTGTTCCATTCACTAGTCTTGTTGCCCTTCTCTGTACTCATTCGAGCAGCTCTACATCCTTCTTGAAATGAGGCCTCCAGACCTGTATACAGTACTCCAGGTGTGGCCTGACCATTGCCTTATACAAGGGAATAATCACCTCCTTATCCCTGCTAGAATTCCTGTATATCATTGACAAAACACCATGAGCTACTCTTGTAGCCCATCTGCACTGTTCAGAGAACTTCATATCTGCTGCAGAATTACCCCAAATCCTTTTCATTCTCTCCCACTGTCAGTGCAGTACCACCGAGTTGATACATTGCTCTGGGGTTGCTGTTTCCCATATGTAGTACTTTACATTTGTCAATGTTAAACTTCATTTGCCACCCCTCAGCCCATCTGCTCAACCTTTCCAGATCCCGTTGCAGCAGCATAGTGTCAGTAGTGTCCTTGACAACCCTGCCAACTTTTGTATCATCCCCTTATGAGTGTTGGTCTGACAAATAGTAAGGAAGTTATGAACATTAAGCTTACTCAATTAATTTAAAATCTTGAACACTACAATCAGATCTCCTTGGAGGTGCCTAGTTTCCCTGCACTGCAATTTGCAGAATTGAAGCTTGTTATTTGGTTTTTAGGAGCATTAGCAACTAAGGCCATATTGCTCCGGGAATATGCGGTGGTCATTCCCTGACCTTTCCGCATCCTCCGTATTTGGTGGTGACAGGCTCTAACCCCAGTCTAATCAAGAAGCGTATGCTGCTACGCACTGCTGCTCCTTCCCACCTGGCTACGGAGGCGCACAGAATTGAAGCCTTTTGTGGTAAAAGTACCCTTTTGTTGACTAATCCAATTGTGCTTCTCTGCATTTGCTCAAAGGGATCCACATCCTTCTTAAAGTGAGAGTTACACACATGTATGCAGAACTTTAAGACATTGCCTTATACACTCAGTGATTACTGAATTATGACCACCTGCCTAATGCTGGGTTTGGCCACCATTTACACCGATAACCACTATTCACCTAGGCATTGATTCCACTAGATGTCAGATGTTTGTAGCCATGCATCTTGTGAAGGCTTTCCACACTGTCAAAATAGATGACACTTGTGTCCATATGCTTTGCTTACCATCACAAAAATCCAACAGGTGTTTAATAAGATTGAGGTCAGACAAATCTCTAAGCCAATCAAGATGAATGATATCTTCAATGAGTTCCTTGAACCACTTGTGCACAGTGTGGCTCCAATGACACAGCACATTATAATCTTGGAAGATCCTATTTCTCTCTGAGGAAAATGCAACATGGCAGGGTGTACATGGTATCCTAAGAGCTGCCAATAGACCTCATCAGAAAAATGTCAGTCTATATGCACCAGGGAGTCCCTACTTCTTGCCAGCAAAACATTCCCCATATTAAGCAACCACTGCAACATGCCTGGATAGTGGGCACCAAGCATGATGGGTCCTGAGCTAACATTACTTGCACCAAACATGAAGGTGTCTGTCAGCATGTTGTACCAGGTATTTTGACTGATCTGAACAGCTCACTTGTTTCCAGTCCTCTAGTGTCCAACCAGCATGTTGTTACCACAGCATTTGCTGTCAACAATGATCAGGTGAGGAGAGGGTGCTGTTGGGTCATCTGCTGTGGAACTCCATATGGGTGAGTTTTCAATGCATGGTCATTTGGAATATTGTTCTTGCATTCTCCATATTGTATTGCAATATTAACTGTCACAAAGTGACCTGCCATTTAGCCTGTACAATGTGCTGCACCCTAAGCTCCCCACAAAAATCCACCTTGTGTAATCCTTTACAATTCTGTCAGCAGAGGTGGTTTGACCTGTCCGACACCATTCTTTGTGGTTCTACAAAGAATGGTGTCTAACACCATTCTTTGTAGAACCACAGTGGGCTGTGAGCAACCAACAAGACATGCTGTTTCCAATATGGAAGCATCCGATGCACAAGCTCCTACAATCAAACCCCTCTGAAACTTTGTAATATCTTTATGTCCCATAACTGCTACTTCATCACTTTGATTTGCAGAACCAGATGCAAATTGCCATTGCTTTAGCATATGAAGCTGCTTGGTTTTTTATACTGCAAGCTATGTGGCATAATCTATTACAGATGGGGTTGTCACTATTCAGTGATCACTGAGTATACAACTGGATGATCACTTGTCCACACTGGAAAAATTACTGTATATCATTTACAAAAGGCTATGGGCTGTCCTAACAATTAGATTGCATATCTTTTGAAGTGAATACATGAAATATCTTTTGCTACTCAGAAAAAACATGCCAGATTGTAAATTTCTTCTTGATTCATAATCTTTTGTTCTCACTACTCAGAATAACATATCAGCTGGATCACTCAATCAGTATGTTATTCTGGGATTACTGCTGCCCATATGCTGTACCTGCATTTATAAATGTTGCAATTAAACCTCAACTGCCTGCCTAATTTCTTTATTCATATTATTTGCAGTAACATACCCTTATCACTGCCATTAACCACCCTTCCAACCTTTTAGTGACTGAAAACAGCATATCTTATTTATGTGCCTTCATCAATATCATTAATAAATATAGAAAATAATAAGATGCCCAGCACTGAACCCTAAGGGACATAACATTAGTCCAAGATGAGCAGTGCCCATTTATAACCAAACTATCTTCTGATACTCAACCATCCCTTTATCCACAGCAGTAACTTGTCTATAATGCCACACTGTTCCAGTTTGTACAGCAACTGTTCATGTGGAACAGTACATCAAATATAAGTATCAGATGTCAAAATTAGTTTTTGCAACTACTGTAGTTCCTTTGTTACTGCATCACAGATTGGCAAGACAAGATAAGCTCTCCTCTTAGCAAATCCATGCTCTGATTTCCATAAACCACATTCTTGTCAAGATGATCTTGCAATACTGCTTTAACCACTATTACTATTATTTCTATTGAACAGAAGTTAAGCTTACAGGTCTGTAATGACTCTTTCACCCTTTCATACTCCTTTTCTGAATAAGAGAGATTTGACAACTTCTAGGATGCCCTCATAATCATGGGCAAATGTTTGCTTATATCTTTTGCTACTTTTAAAATTATTGGTTATTTCATCACCGCTAGGGGGTTTATTTTTACTTCAACAATTTCTCTTCCACTTTCTTGTCAGTTACTACAGAATCATTTAGCTTCCAGTTATTACAATAGACTTTCAGAATAATGGCTCTTTCGGGGATTCAAAGTATTTTGATTTTTATGTTATCTACAAAGTTTTATTTTTAATATATTTAATGCAGAGATAATGAGGCTAAATAAGAAATAGAGATATTAAGAATGCAATTTTATTAACTGCACATAAAAACCATAAACATGTTGAAGATTCAACGTTATATTTTGATATTAATACACTCCTGTTTATGCCCCATTCTATTTTCATTATTATATCAAGTTTAGTCTGCATGGGTAGCAAGTAATAATGTCACCATCCTCACCACAATGGGTGTGGAAAACGAACGGATTTGAATCCCATTGATGACATGAGGAATTTTATGGGCTTTTATCACTCCTCGGCTGAGTTAGTCGGTCTCAGGCATAGATAGCAAGGTTCCCCCCCTCCACCATAAACTGGGATTTTTTGTCCAGATAAACAAGCAAATCGACCAGAGAACACATGCAGTTTACAGAAACAATACACACGGGCATATGAAATAACTTTCCGGGTGACCATAATGTAATAGTTTGGATTATATAAAGTTTGTCACTAAGCTTTAATGTTGTTCTTCTTTTCTTTTCTGTATGAGGTTTATTAACTTTAGGAGCCATAGTGAGGGATTTTTAATTTAAAATAAATGTAAAACAGCAGTATAATCTGTGATATCAGCACAGAATTCACTTTCAAAATGGAGAGCGTAAACAAATACAGTAATCATGTGACTTGCGGTTTTCTTTTTTTTGCACTGCAAGACATCTGAGCTATATGTAAACATCTGATCTCAATGTGCCGTTAGCATGAATGTTCTGCTATTGAGGATGCTGTTATTTTGACAGTCTACTGTACTTGATTTATTTCTGGTACTCCCATCCCTAAAAACATCTTCACAGGTAAATGTAGATACAAAATATTTATTCAGTTTATCAGCAACCTGGACAGGATCATCAATAGTAGTTCCATTCATATCTAGTGGGCCAATGCAATTTATAAATTTTATTGTAGAGTTAACATTAGCAAAGAATTCTTTGCATTCTTAGCCAAAGATTTCTCAAACTTTGCCTTAGCCTGCCTAATCCTTTAGTAATTTGATTGCAAACTAGTTTGTACTTACTGTAGGTGTTTTTGACCCCTGTTAATTTATATTCATCCCATTTATTTTTCTTCTCTGCCTCTAGTTTCATCAGTTCATCTGATATCTATTTAGTATCTCTTTGTTGAATATGAAATGCTTAGTAGCATCTGTGACTATTCCACTGAATGCTTCCCATTTATAATTTGCAGTTGGTAACATCTGAGTGCTGATTTCTCTTGTTTTCTCTCTAACATACTGCCGTAAAAAACACTCATCCAATAAATACAGACAGAATGACCAATCCACAAGTTCCAGTCAATATCTGAAAAGTTCAAATGCTGTATTTTAAGACACTGATTTACCAAACCACTTTGTCTGTATAGCTGTTCATTATATTAATTATTTAGCCTATAACACACTCTTAATCTCATTTTTGTTTTCTCAGGGCATATGTTTGTTTGCTCATTTTGAGTTTTATTGGTGCATCAACAACTAAGGCCAAAATTAGGTAGACGCCATTTGTCCATAGGGTATTAAAAATGGATTGTGGTGACAACCTGAGGAGACAGAATATATTAGATCTTCTTCTTCAAGAGGAGTGTTTCCATTTACAATGGGTTTCCTCAGCCTGAAAGTTATTTCTTGTTAGGAATTTTTTTCCCGCCATAAATTGCGGTTCAAGGTGTCTTGGTCGGTTAAGCCTCGGGCTGTCATGCATTCCCGTACTCCATCCATCCATGTCCTCCTAGGTCTTCCTCTTCTCTCTTCCAGAAGGTATCCATTCCAGGATAGCCTTTGGATATCTGTTTTCTTGCATCCGTTTTACATGTCCATACCATGTTAAAAGCTTTTCTTTGATGGTGTCAATAACAGTCTTTTTCACTTCCATTTTTTCCCTTATGTCTTCATTCCGTTTTCTGTCTCTTCTAGAAGTTCCTGCTGAGCGTCTCAAAAAACCCATTTCGGTGGAGAGCAATTTGTTTTCCACTTGCCTATTCAATGTCCAGGTTTCCGCTCCATACAATAGAAGACTGTACAATCGTTTGAAATATAAGTTTCTTTGTTTTATTTAGGATATTTTTGCTCCACAGAACAGAGTTTAACATGCCGATAGCCTTTCTGCCATCTGTAATTCTCTTATTGGAATATATTAGATCATTAGCTAAAAAGAATAGATACACAGACAATGTTGTGTTAAAAATCATAATGAAACTATTAGATTTATTTATTTTCAAAATAATCCCATTATTTTAGAAAGTAATCCCACACCTACCAATTCAAAAATTGTCACCAAAGGTTGAGTCTCAAAAAAGAACACTGCAGAATCTAGAAAACCCATCAATAACCCAAGGGAATCTCATATACCAGCTCATGAGTAAGTATAGTCAAAGATTCGTGACAAGACTAGAACACACCAGGACATACAATAGAGGAGTAATAGGAAAGTCTGATCCAGCTCTGCATACTTTCATATGCAGGTTAGAGTGGGATTTTAATTCCATCTCCATACTGTCTACAGATTTAAACTCTAAAAGGAGTTAACTCAAAGAATCTTTCATCAGAAGCCACAAAGAAAAAAACTATCAACTGGTAAGAAGTTGTAAATGGCAGGGCAGACTATCTCAATTTGTGTACAAAAGCCCATCAAATAACAAAAGAACCAAAAGTAACATCTGAGTTCTAGTACCAACAAATCAAACAGAATGAAAACTGATGAAAGTAAGCTGAATCAAAAGGGGAATGAGGGGGGGGGAGAGAAACAACACTATCCAAGGACAAACCAAGCAACCTCAGAAGCAGGAAATGACAAACCAGAAAACTGGTTTGTCAGTTCCTGCAAAAAATATTTTCTACTTATTTACTTTTTATTTTTTTTATTATTCTATTTTATTTAAATTACCCAATTTGTCCTTTAGTTTTTTAAGTACTTCAGAGTATCATTTTCTTATTAATATGGTTTTCTAATTAAGGTGGTTGATTGCTGGAACAAACTTCATCTGTCATTGTAGAAGTTGATAGATTCAAGGCAGAACAAGAAAAACATTTGGAGGAGTGGATAGGTGAAATTAGGTTTTTTTTTTTTTTTTGTCTGATGCTATATAAGCTTGCTTTCTTACATCATATGCCTTTACTAATGCTAATACTGTTATTCCAATTTTGGTTTTAAAACTTACATTATCCATCTTTTCTTCTCTTTCTAGTTTCTCTGGACTTGATAATGGAGCCAAAGGAGGTTCCAAAGTGTCATTAGATTTAGAACAAGATAACTTAGAACTTATTTCTTGGTAATTGTACTGTATTTAAGAACCAATAACGTATAATTTTGTTTATATGGAGTTTAGCGTTTTATTATTTTAGAGCTTTTTAAGGACTTTTATTTGGGATATATTTAGATAGTCTGAAGCAGGTAATAAGATACCTACCCTCCACTGATGGGATTCAGTTGGTTCACGCAAACATGTTGCTAGAATTTCTCTGAGTTCACCGAACTGGTCCTTAAAGGCCATTTCACACCGAACGCCATGCGACCTACGCTACTTTTGGTCTATGTTTGGTTTTTCTTTTTAACCTTGGAAAGAGGGAGTAAGGTGATAGAGAACCAATTTTTAAAATTTTTGATTCCCACCACTGCTACCCTCCCTCCCCACTTACTCCATTGGATATTCCAAGTTTTAGATTCTGAAAAACTGGCTCATTTACTTCATCAAAAAATTTGCATTAACTTAAATTCACACATACTGCTGCATGACTGCATGAGATGTAATTTTCAATATCAGTAAAGAGAGCTGCAAAGTATCTTTCAGTAATAAGTAAAATATTACTTACTTATTTTTCTAACTCTTATCCAATTTTCTATAATTAAAAAAGTGATACCTCATTAAATGTCTACATTACATATCTACTAACTTTTAACTTTCAAAATGCTGGAGATTAGACATTTGTAAGCAAGAAGGAAACGGGAAGTTTAATTTGCAAAAAGAAGGAGGAAAACAGATGTAATTTTCAACATTTTAAAGTCCACAAAGCCCTATAAATTAAATTTCACCGCAAAATACACATTTTATATGAAAATATAGTCATACCGATTGTTTACCAGTACAGTATGCTAAGTGATAGTTAAGCATCAGCTTACCTCTGTGGATTTCTGTTTGGATATTTCATTAGACATCAACTGACTTTGCACCTCTTCAGAAATGCCCGGTTTTGTTTACAGCAAGATCCTACTATTCACACTTGACTGTCAAGAGAATTTTCAAAGCAGAGAGAGAGACCTGAAATCAGTTTTTGTTTTACTAACTTGACTGAATATTCTCTTGTATTCAGCATTGGCTATGAGGAACTGTTAAAATTTGAATCATGATGCAGGATAATTTTTCATATTTCAAGATTGCCCTTGTTAGTTCCCCAAACAAGTACTGCCATACATCAATTTTTTTTTTTTTTTTTTTTTTTCATAATAGGTAGGTAGGCAGGCACACTGAAAATGAAGAATTAATGCTGAAAAACATTCATTGCTTCATCTATTTCTTTATCTTTAACAATGCCAAGAAGCACTGAAAACTTGTCCACAAAAATTTCAAACCAAACTGATGCACTGCCAAATGATGAAATTTCTGCTATTTCAGAATTTATAAATACATTTTTCAATGGGAACTTATGCACTATATAGTTGCATGCAGCCATAAAGCACTGGCTCACTGAGCAAAAGAACAGAATCTTCTGTTTTACTTAGCCTCTCTCCCCAATCTTGGCAATACAAATTCCTATGACCAAGTCTGAATCATCCTTCTGGTTTAGTCTGCTATGGTAATCCAATTTCCAAAATAGAAATGGAACGTTTGAAAACTGTTTAAAACTAATGATCAAACATTTTCACTACCAGTTCTACCAGTATAGTTACACATTTAACTATATATGCTTAATTTTTTGTTACTTCAACAGCATGCATCAGTAGTAAATTTTCACCAAGTATTCCATCTACTTTTATGGGTAAGCATGCAGATCCCTTTTCAGAACATGCAAATTAACAAGGTGGCATGGACAGCTGATTACTACCAAGTGCTCAATCTCCTTTTATATCATTGCCACCCTTGTTTTTAGGCTTACCATAACAGTGCATGATCAACACTAGCTGCCAGACAGTTATTTGAAGGAATCTCACATGCTTTAAAAAAAAAGCAGCCTGCATCCTCAGTAGTGCAAGTGCACAATTCCCTGTTCAAGATAACACTCTCCCAATAGTCATGGAAGTATGCAAGCCATTAATAGCCTATAAATAATAAAACTTAAGATTGGGTATTCCACCTTTTTAAGGGATACTGGCACTTGGATTATGTTTTGTCACTGATTGCTATCCAGCCAAATGCAATGGATATCTGTATACATGAAAGGAGTAACAAGCAAATTGAAATCTTAAAGTATGCCATGGCCAGCCACCTCCCTCCATTGATGAAATAAAGAAATTACAAACAAAATGCAAATTTAATGTCCTCAGGGCAAATCAGCAGGTCTATATGTTGGTCTGTATGTATGCCTATATCAACAGGTTAATTACAATGGCTCCGCAAGTGCAAATTATTTGCCAATTGTGCAAAAAGAAATGTAAAGACTTCCTTCAATGCAATGCGGAATGTGGTCTTGTGTACTGCATCAAATGCATAGATATGTCAACTGCAAACTGGAAAAAGATGTCACAGGCAGTGATCAACTCGTGGAAGGGCCCTTGTTGTATAAATCACAGGAAATCAAAGAAAAAGCAGACGAAACATGAAAATAACTTAAGCTCCAGCCCAGCTGATCCCTCAAGCCCTCCCGACGGTGAATCTCAGTGTTTCAACTGTCCCTCGTCGTCAATGGATACTGGCAGAGTGGGCTATCCGAAGCCATACCTCATGACATGGCATCAGAGCAGACAAATCGCTCCTTCTCTCACCTCCTTAACCAAGGAGTTTCACAAGATGAAAATCCAAATGATCTGACCACAAAACTCATTTTTCAAATATTAAACGCTCACAAATCCATGATGGGCTCTCTTCTTGATGAAACTAAAAAAAAAAATCAGATTGGAAAACGCGCAATTACGTGAAGTTAATTATATTTTACTAAAGAAAATTTTGGATTTGACAGATCTTATTCAAACTCCAGCAGATCATTAAGTCCTACATATAATTGGACGAAACCCATGTAAAATTCTACCAGCTAACCCCTGCTCCTGTTGCAGAAGCCACTTACGCATCTTTTATAAAGCAACCTCCATACGCTCCAGTATATGCTCCTGTCCCCAGTCAGTCTCAGAAAACATCTAAGGATGTCAGTCGAACTGCAAATCCATTCCTAGATGTCATTTCCTCTAGGTGGTGGACAGATCTCATCGGAAGGCAGCGGAATCTATCTGCTTCTAATCACACAGGCAGACGTCGACATCCTTCTCCTCTTGTGGGAACAGTCACCAACTCTACAATCAGAGCAATTCCCAGAACCAAAAGTTCGACCAAGGGTATTTTTGTCTCGAGACTATCCCCAACTCTGCGATAGAGAAGCAGAGCAGCACATCAGAACGCAGCTGCAGATACAAACAAAGGCAATAAAATTGATTTCTAAACACGAGTCGTACAGCTCTTTCTACATTCAATGCCAGCAAACAGACTTTGATGAATTACTGAAGGACCACTGTTGGCCTGTGGGAACTATCATTCGGCCTTTCTATGGACGACCCCCTGTTCCTGGCCCTAGGTTACTAGCTAGTGACTTAGCTATCGAAACAAGTGAGCATGAATGAGAATCCGTGCATTTTTCAGATATCCAGGAATCTCTAAAGGAAATAATGTCTGCAAATGATTCATCTGTCTCTTCAGCCTACCAGAATTTGAATGACACTAACTTTTGTGAAAACATCTTTCTACCCTGTCACTTGCCAACAATTAAGCCAAACAACTTATGCCTTACTGCAGCATCAAAAGATGCAATTACTGTATTCTATATGAACACATGCAGTCTTGTAAAACATAATGATGAAATCCTCGCTCAATGACATCGTGGAATCTGCATCCAGACCTCATGGTTTTTACTGAGACCTGGTTCTCTCCCGAGGTTTCAATTCAAATTTCAGACTACTCTCTTTTTCAAAGTTGCAGAGGTGATTCAAAAGGTTTGTTTGTTTGTTTGTTTGTTATTTGGTTTTTAGGAGCATTAGCAACTAAGACCATATTGCTCCGGGATATGCGGTGGTCATTCCCTGACCTTTCCGCATCCTCCGTATTTGGTGGTGACGGGCTCGAACCCCGGTCTAATCAAGAAGCGTGTGCTACGCACTGCTGCTCCTTCCCACCTGGCTACGGAGGCGGCGATTCAAAAGGTGGTGGAGTTACTATTTATGTTCATAGTCACGTACAATGCTCTGCCTTTCCTATCTCAAATCTGCCTGATCAAGCTTGTGAACTCACTTTTATCCACATTGCTCTTTGGTGATCGGGTGTCTATACCGACCTCCCTCAGCTTCAGTTAACAGCTTCCTTGTAACTCTTGACAACACTATCTCATTTCACAAGCAAATCCGTAAGCCTTCTACTGTTTGGTGACTTTAATATTAACATTCTTCAAAGCTCTTCCTCTCAGGTGCAAGACCTCCTAGATGTCATTACTTCAAATGGTTTCTCTGTTCTTACTGATGGAGATATCCCGACTAGAATGGGAGAGTTCCACAATTCCCTTCTTGACTTTGCAATTGGGGAATGCTCTCTCACGTATGCAATACTTGATACAACTATTTCGGATCATCGTCACTTCAATCAGCTTTGTCACGACCTGCAGCAGTCAAGGTGGGATGGAGTGTTTGCTACAAGTGATCCTGAAATTGCAACTAACTGCTTTTTTAAGCATATCCTAAATAGCTATGAAAAATACGTGTCATATATAAGGAGCCCAGGGAATAAAGAGGCCACCAGGACAAGAGGGAAAATATGCCCGTTCATCTCAAACAAGATTTGTAATATGTTAAAGAAAAGCGACAACCTTGAAAGAATTGCTAGAGCAACAGGAATTGAGGCAAATAAAATTAAATACACAACGTACAGAAACAAAGTCACTGACTGCATTCGGTCAGAGAAAAGAAAATACTATAGCTCAACTTACAGGTATCATAACAAACAAGAAAAAATGGAAAGTTTTGAAGAAACTATTACCGGGAAGGAAACTGAAATCACGGAGCTACGTTGGAGATGTAGTTGAAAATGAGGTACTCATTTCAGATGACGAGCTAAAAACTACTGCCTTCTGTAACCACTTTATTTCACGTGTGAATAACCTCTTTCAGGACAAACTTGACTCCAGAGACAATGAAATGAGAATCTGCCAAATACTCATTCAGAAACTTTTTTTCTCGCTCCTCTCTCTGATCAAGAGATTTTAGAGGCAGGGAATCAACTGAAAGAAAAGGGAGCCCCTGGCTTTGATGAAATATCTCGGTCTCTGCTGAAAAAGGCCCTTAGCTCAATTCTTACGCCACTGAAGTATATATTCAATCTCTCCTTTCAATCTGGTAAATTCCCTTCTCAATTCAAAAAAGCAATAATCATCCCTGTTACAAAGGGAAACCGTTGCAACTCCATCAACAACTTTCGTCCAATAGCTCTACTCTTAGTTTTTGCAAATTTATTTGAAAAAATTCTTCATAGCAGACTCATGGGTTTTCTTGAAGAAAATCCACTCATCCATCAACAACAGTATGCTTATCATTCTAAAGATCCACTGATCTTGCGATTGTTGACTTTGGTCAAGGATCATTGATAGTCTTGAAAAGGGTCACTATGCTATAGCACTGCTTCTTGACTTATCTAAAGCTTTTGATTGCATAAACCATACTATTCTACTTAACAAACTCAATAATCTTGGCTTGAGAGGGAAAATTAACCTTCTCCTTGAAGACTACCTTACCGATCGGCCATTTGCCGTAAGAACAAATCAATCATACTCCGACATCTGTTATTTCTCTGTACTTCAAGGTCACTTCTTGGACGTAGCCTGACCACTAGGCTGCCGTAGCCTAGTGGTCAGGCGTGCGGGTACATAAGTACACGTGCCTTGAGTGACCGGGGTTCAAGCCCGTGACTGCTGAATATGGTGCTGTGTTTTGTATTCTGTGTATCTTGTAAACTCCTCTGACCGTTTGGTCGTTCCGGAGTATAAACAGAAAATTTATTTATTATTTATTTGTTCTTTACATCGATGAATCTCTCTCTCTCTTCTTCCATCTTCTCACCTAGTAGCATATGCCGATGATATTTCCATCCTAATCACAGATAAAGACCCTAATGAGCTTCAACTCAAAATCTCTACCTTGCTTTCTGTGATGCATAATTGCCTTCAAAAGAATCAGCTTATACTGAATCCAGAAAAATCAAAATATATGGTGTTTAGAACGAAAAACAAACCACTAAATATTGCTTTAGACGTAACATACAAAGAAAAACAATTTGAAAGGGTGAATGAAACCAAGTTTTTCGGAATCTGGCTAGATGATAAGCTAAGTTGGGCAAAACAAATGATAACCCTACGAAAGAAAAATTCGTCACTACCGGGAATACTCGCCAGGGTCTCTGCCTGGATGTCTCCTCTTCTCAGACAAGTATTCCTTTCTTTAATTCAGCCACACCTCACCTATGGAATCATCTCATGGGGTACCACCAAACAGGAAAACCTTGTGAGAATCAACTCCATTCTCAATTGAAACGTTCGTTCAATTTTGGGCCCTCCCTGGAATGCATCAGTTAGTTTGAGATAAGTTAGTTAATGGGTTAATCGGTTAGTTAATTGGTCGTAAGGGTCCCCTTATGACCCATTGTTTCTTTTGTTGGCAGCCCTACCTACCTATGCTATGTCTCGACTTTTGGCAAAGCTGATTGCCCCCATAGTGAGACGGTCTGTATTCGTTGTTAAAGATAGTAAATAATTTGTGAGTTTTGTGAAGAGTCAGAATATAGGGGTGAATGATATCGTTGGATGTAGTGTCATTGTTTACATGTATTCCTATAACACATGGGGTTCATTGTGTTAGAATGGCCTTACAGAAAGATGACACTTTAAGTGCTAGGTCTCATTTAAATATCGAAGATATTTGTTGTGTTGTTGAATTGTCTCTCGAGTACTACTATGTTATTTCAAGGGGTGATGTACAAGCAGGTTCACGGCACAGCTATGAGTTCTCCTATTAGCGCTACTGTGGCGAACCTAGCCATGGAGGAATTAGAAAACAGGATCTTTGAAGGATTGGGGTTCCCTATGCGTAAGTGGAAAAGGTATGTGGATGACACATTCACTATTGTTCAAAAGGGGAGAGAGGAAGTTGTGCTTAGTCTTCTCAACAGTTTTTTTTCCATTTATACAGTTTACCTCAGAGGTAGAAGCAGATGGTACTCTCCCATTCCTAGATGTAATTGTATACAGAGATGGCTCCAGGCTTAAAACCACAATCTATAAGAAACCAATGTGCCGGAGAGAGTATACCCACTACAGGTCGGCGCAGACTAGACAACACAAGAATAGCATCGCTAAGGTCCTATTTGATAGGATTGGAACCCACTGTAGTACCTCTGAGGAGAAAGAAATTTCAAATGAATTGCAGCGGACCTCATGAAATGCAGTTACCCCCAGAGGATCATGAATAAATATAGAGGAGTGGAGTCTATCCATAGAGAATTGGCTGTTCCGGTTACCACAGCTTACATTCCCTACTATCCAGACCTTACAGAACGCATTTCAAGGGTATTTCGGGATTACCAAGCACACTGTGTACAACTTCCGGGTCGAAGGTTGCACACAGTAGTGTCGCAAGTTAAGGACTCCATATCGAGGGAGTCCAGTAGTGGGGTTATTTATGAGATTAAATGCCCGGATTGTGGGGAATGTTATGTGAGAGAAACGGGTTGGCAGCTTAAGGATTGTCTGGGGGAACACAAGAGTGCCATACAGACCGCAGGAGTTTGATAAGTCTGCTGTTGCTAAACATTTCTTGGAAAGACAGCACCAGGTCTCCCCAGAAAATGCTGTCATCCTTGATCGGGCGCATATGTTCTGGGATCGCAAGTGGCTCGAGAGCTTGTGGATTTGCTTATCCAATAACAATACTATGAATAGGGATAGGGGGTGTGCGGCTTCACCCCCGTTTTGAGGCTATAGTCTTCTCGAAAGATGAGCATTTCTGTTTACCACGTTCCCGGGCTGTTTCCGGTTCTGGGGCACATGTAGGAACTTCTTTTCATGCTCCTGATCAACCACGTGTGCCGTGAACCTGATACTTAAGGATGTGCTGCGCAAGTATTATTTCTTGTTGAGAAAGGAGGCGGACACCCCCGAAAGCTACAATTGTATAGTTTCAATAGTTTTAACGCTTTTAATCTTATATATTTTATTGTATTTTAAAAATTTTGTATTTTATTTTGTTTTTAGGCTTTATTCACTATCAGTTATTGTAAATAGATTATGTTACAGTATCCTCTGTATTGTTTGTATATATATACAGTATTAAATTATTTTAACTCAATGGTTCGTGTATTAATGTAATATTGTGAATATGAACTTTCCCAACCTCAGAGGCCTTTTTAAAGATTTAAAGGAAGCAGTTGGCAAATAGTTTGTAAATTTCTGTGCAGACATCTCATCATTTTTCCTTTCTCTCCACATAAAAAATGTTCACAATTATATATTATAAGTAGTGATGTGTTTCAAAGTCTTCTGTAAAGAAATGTACAATACACTCCAATTTATTTATGTATTTCCTGTTGAACATTACCTGTATAATTTCAGAACTGTACAATTTTTCAATTGTATATTTGTATATTAGGGGAGGCCAGGGGAGGCCTGGGTGCGAGGTTAGCCTGTGCGGACATTGCTCCTTAAAGCTCTTCAAACAGAGAAGTTTTTCCTGATTTATTATCTGCTTTATTAGTTTAAATTGTCATATTAACTTATTTTCTAGAGTAGCTTTATATTCCTAGTTACGATACTTAGTTTAAAGTTTAACTTAGACAGAGATTTTGTAGATATTACTTAGTATCGGTAACGGTATCAAATCCACGTGTCACAAACCAAATTTTTTTTTTTTAACCAAATTTAGTCGATTTATTAACCAACTGTTATATCAAATTATCTTCTATAAGTAGATTATAGACCTAGTCAGGATCCTTAGTTTATTCTAAATTGAGATAGCGAGATTTGGAAGCTAATCAATACTTACGAGTCCGTAGAAATACCGTTCGTGAATTCCCGCCATTTTTACACGATAGCATAAGCTTAGTGTCGTATAGTGCATAATATAATATTGTCAATTAATCAGTAAATCTATTAATCTTGATAAACTTTATTGTCAATTAAATTGTACTTTTAACTCTATATATATATATATATATATATATATATATATGTAACGACTTAATCTAACAAATAATTAATACATAACTATAGTGGTACACGTGATACGGAAGTTGTATAAAGGGAACTCGTAGAAAACACTAGATACCGAAAAAAATATATATATAACATAACTGTTTTGGGATATAACTTAAGGATTTAATTTTTGTTTTGAATTTTATTGAATTAAATCGGAATCATGACTCTGACCAGAGCAGCAAAGCAAAAGGCTCAAGCTAATGGGAGTGCTGTGGTTCAGGGGAGAACTGAGGGGGGCAGTTGCCCTCTGAATCACAGTCTATTAAAATGCACTGTTTGCTTGATGTTTGCGGAGCAGTCGGGTACGGGACATGATACTGCCAAGGGGGATGTCTTTGTGTGTGCACGATGTAAGGAGTGCAAGGAAATCAGGCGACAACTCAGCGTTGTTATGGGCCTTTATGAGAGCTTGAAGGACAGGGTGGATGCCCTCGAAGGAAATAAATTGAGGGGCCCATCAAGCTCTCAGCTGCCCACATCAACGCCAGAGCTTGCACTTGGTCATCAGGCAACACAGAAGCATCCCCCTAGGCAGAATGCGCTGGTCCCACAGGAACTAGTAGTTGTTGGTGACTCTATTGTCAGGGAAACGGGGAACATCCTTTGTAAAAAGGATAGGTGGAATAGGACCAGGGTATGTCTGCCAGGGGCAAAGGTTGATGACGTTGTAGAGCGGATATCATCTTTTAAGGGCAGAAAAGGTGATATAGTTGTACACGTTGGCACTAATGATATTAAGAGTAGGAGACCGGCGGAATTACTTAGCAAGTACAGGTCACTGTTGAAAAAAAGCCGTGAATTAGGGTTGAACTTGAAAGTGTCTGCAATTCTGCCCAGACACGATAGGAGGGAGTATATGATGAGAGCCTTGTCGATCAATTCGGCCCTGGAGGGATTGTGCAAGGCTCAAGGGGTAGAATTTTTTTCAGCCTGGACTGTACTTGTTAACAGGAGAGATTGCTTCTACAGGGATGGGATACACTTAAATAGAAAGGGTGCAAGAATTTTTGCTGATGCTGTCGAGGCAGTGTTAGGTGGGTCGGAAAACTGCTAGTTGGGGGGGATACAAGGACTAATAGATTAACAGTAGCCAGTGGCAGAGGTGGAAGTGATTCTTGCACTGCTTCTATTGAAATGAGCAGAAGCCTGAAAAACAGGATGCAGGATATTTCAGAGACTGCTGGTAGTCATTGCGGTACAAGTAAACACATGGGTTGTGTTAGGGTAGCTAAGAATAGAAACAGGTGCATGTATACCTGCGTGTACACCAATGCTAGGAGTTTGGTAAATAAATTTGATGAATTTGAGGTATTGCTCAAAACATCAAAGGCAGATATTGTTGGGATATCAGAGACGTGGTGTCACACAGATATAAGTAATGCGGAACTGGAATTTGGGGAATACAATGTGTATAGAAAGGATAGACAGGACAGGAGGGGAGGAGGGGTCATGCTATTAATTAAGAAACACATAAAGTCCAAGGAAGTGAAGCCAGTCGACATCGATGGACAGGGCAGCGTCGAGTCAGTTTGGTGTGACATAAGCATAGGGAAATCAAAATTGAGAGTAGGAGTGTGCTATAGGCCTAATGACTCTGATGAGTATAATAAGATATTGTACAGGGAAATAGAGTGGGCCAGTAAATCAGAGAGTCTTATAATGGGGGATTTTAATTTCCCAGATATTGACTGGAATTTGTGGGTTGGTCACTCGCACACTAGCAAGGCTTTTGTGGATTTATTGGATGATTGTTTTCTACATCAGCATGTTCGTGAGGCAACAAGAGGGAGCAATACTCTTGATCTGATTATCAGTAGTGATTCTTCATGCATTAAGAACCTGCAGATAAATGAACCACTAGGTGGCAGTGATCACAGTGTGTTGAAGTGGGATTTACTCAAGGAGGTAACTACCATCAGAGGTAAAGGGAAGGGTTTTTGTTTTCGTAAAGGCGACTATGATGGTCTGAGACAGTATTTAAATTCTATACAGTGGGACCAACTGATGATGTTACCAACAGCAAACTCAAAATGGGAAGCATTCAAGGAACTAATCTTGGAGGCTACCAGGCTTTACATACCAACTAAGAAATATTGTTCAAGGTTTAGGCCTAAATGGTTGTCAGATGAACTAATGAGACATGTGGCAGAGAAGAAAAATGCATGGGATACATACAAATTAATGGGTGACATGGAAGCCTATGATAGATATAAGTTGGTCTGTAACCAAGTCACAAAGGAGATTAGGCAGGCAAAGGCAGACTATGAAAAATCCTTGGCAAAGGATGCAAAGAAAAACAGAAAAGAGTTCTTTACATACTTGAACTCGAAAAGGAAAGGGATGAATCAGATTGGTCCACTGGATATTGATGGTTCAACAGTTGAGGATCCTGCTCAGGTGGCTAACAATCTAAACGAGTATTTTGCATCTACATTCACGCATGAGGAGTTATTCAGGAAGGAGAATGATGTAGGTAAAGTAAACATTGGCAGTGAGCTGGATGATTTTGTAATAACTGAGAGGAAAGTGGAGGAGAGATTGTTGAGGATAAACATAAAAAAGGCACCTGGGGTGGATGGGATCTATCCAGTTATATTAAAGGAGGCAGCAAAGGAAGTAAGCAAACCCTTAGCCATAATTATGAGAGCTTCCTTGGACTCAGGGGAGGTACCTATGGACTGGAGATGTGCAAATGTGACCCCAATTCACAAAGGAGGTTCAAAGGCTGACACAAGTAATTATAGACCTGTTAGTTTAACTTCTGTTCCAGGTAAATTAATGGAGGCACTGGTTAAAGAAGCACTGCAGGATCATCTAGACAAGAATTCAGTTATAGCTCAGACGCAGCATGGTTTTGTTAAGGGCAGGTCTTGCCTGACCAATTTGATTGGATACTATGATGTAGTCACAAAAGAACTGGATGCAGGGAATAACTTTGATATTATATATTTGGATCTTAGAAAGGCTTTTGATACTGTTGCACATGGAAGACTGCTGCACAAATTGGAGCAGTGTGGCATTGGAGGCAAATTGCTGCTATGGATAAGGGGATGGTTGAGTGGCAGAAGGCAGAGAGTGGTAATCAATGGACACTGCTCAACGTGGACTAATGTTATTAGTGGAGTTCCTCAAGGTTCAGTGTTGGGTCCGTTGTTGTTTTCGGTGTTTATGAATGACATTGATGATGGGATATCAAGTTTAATGTCCAAGTTTGCAGATGATACAAAGGTTGGCAGGGTCGTTAAGGACAATACTGACGCTATGCTGCTGCAACAGGATCTGGAAAGGTTGAACAGATGGGCTGAGAGGTGGCAAATGAGGTTTAACATCGACAAATGTAAAGTGCTGCATATGGGAAACAGTAACCCCAGATCAACGTATCAACTCTGCGGTACTACACTGACAGTGGTGGAGAATGAAAAGGACCTGGGGGTAATTGTGCAGGCAGATATGAAGTTCTCTGAGCAGTGCAGACGAGCTGCAAGAGTAGCTCATGGTGTCTTGTCAATGATAAAGAGGAATTTTTCTAGCAGGGATAAGGAGGTGATTATTCCCTTGTATAAGGCAATGGTAAGGCCACATCTTGAGTACTGTATACAGGTCTGGAGGCCTCATTTCAAGAAGGATGTAGAGCTGCTGGAACGGGTACAGAGAAGGGCAACAAGATTAGTAAATGGAACAAAGGGTTGCTCTTACGAAGAAAGGCTTAAGTTTTGCAAATTACAGAGTCTGGAGACTAGGCACCAGCGAGGTGATCTGATAGAGGTGTATAAGGCTTTGAATGGTTTGAGCATGCTCAATGCCAATGGGATTCTTCATCTTTCTCAGAATAATCACCTCAGAGGGCATAAATTCAAATTGAGGAAGGACGGATGTCGGATAGATGTGCGGAAATTTTCCTTTGGCCAGCGGGTGGTTGGTTGGTGGAACCGACTTCCATCACTGGTTGTTGAAGTTGATAGCCTAAACAAATTTAAAGCTCAACTGGACAGGTATTTCGAACGAACGGAGGGGTGAAATGGGAGTGGGTTTTTTTTTTTTTTTTTTTTTTTTGTTTTTTTTTTGGCTGATGCTGAATAAGCTTGCTTTCTTGCATCATATGCCTCTGCTAATGCTAATGCTAATGCTAATATTCATCATTTTTTTTAAGGGAACACCCCCTAAAAAGCCATTGGCTTATGTGTTCTCCCTCCCTTTTTGCTGTTATCTTCCAAAAAAGTGTAACATAAAATAGGGATAAATAAATTATTATTATTATAACAAATGCAAATAAAAGTAATTTTTATGGTTTATTTTATTTGAATATTGGGGTGTTTTAGTACATTGGTGGCAATACTGCTTTGAGAAGTTTCTCTAATTTGTAGCATTTATTTGTTTCATGGAATTTTAATTTTGGTAATCATCTAGTAGACACTGGTTAATTTAAAAAAATAATAATAAATATCTTTTTACCCCTTTATAAAATATTTTTATCCCTGTGTGTGTATGTGTGGAGGACCCCCCCCCCTCCACACACACAACTGAATAAATGGGGGGGAACTGAATAAATTATAAAATTGTCAACTTATTTTTTGGCATGCAGGCTAGAGGGAGAGAAAAAATCAATACATACGACGATCCTTTGACCAGTGTTTACCAACCTGGGGTACAGGTAATGTATGAGTGGTTGGCCATTAACAGCGACAGGAGATATTGAAGTGCTTATAAAAACCTTAATATGTTTAGTATGAGTATGTATAATTGTATTAACAAGTATTTATTAATATTAACACTACTTCCGCCCAAATAAATATCAGTTATTAATATATTTGCATATACAGTTTAATATTTTTTTGTGGTCCATGGCCTCTACCTAAAATATACAATTGGTATATTTTAGCTAGGCTTGAACCTCAAATATAAGAATGAAAAAAAAAAAAAAAAAGGGGGGTGGGGGATACTGCTTTAAACTAAAAAGGAAAAAAAAAAAAAATTCAAGTCTTTTAGTCTAAAGAAACTTTAAACTAAAGAACTTGTCCCACTATTGTATTCCTATTACCCACGTTTGATACAGCTTTATCACACAGCTTTATTACTGCTGTGTGTTGGCGACTGCTTGCAAAATACCCAAGTACAATGACAAGAGGAAAAATAAAATAAAATTTAAAAAAATAGCAGATAGTGGCAGCATCAAGGTGTGTAACTTACTTCCTGGGTGAGGATGGCGTGCCTTAAAGCTATTTCCCTAACTAACGACTATCCAATTTTAAATAAATTCATATTAGATTAGCACATCTTTCTTACCTTTCCTCGCTACTATTCATACTGAATTTATTTTTTTTCAGTATTACGAGAATATTTTAAGAATAAAGATCACACCGGCAACCAAACAGCTGATGTACCCGCGATTACCGGAACACAATTCCCACTATCTCTCTTGTTGCAGATTGTTGTGAAACTAAGTCAGTCGCGTCACCTAACGGAAGAAATTTTAAATTAATAATTATAAATAAGAAATAATGTTTTGTTGGGGTGTTCATTTTCGCATAAGGGCCCACAGCGGCCACATTGTGCCTTCCAAATTATTAAAGTAATAGTTTCAAGTGTAAAAGATTTTAGAAGTGAGAAGGTTTGTTTTGTTTAGTTTCCGAAGATGTGCTTCATTGTTAAAGGTTGCTGTAAACTAATATACATTTCCGAGATATAGAT
The DNA here is from genome assembly GCF_048544385.1 of Mastigoproctus giganteus. Lineage (NCBI taxonomy): Eukaryota > Metazoa > Arthropoda > Arachnida > Uropygi > Thelyphonidae > Mastigoproctus > Mastigoproctus giganteus. The sequence goes on from NC_143580.1 coordinate 1,843,238, forward strand.
ATGATTCTAGCCTTTCCTGCTGCAAGTAGGAGCCAGTGCCGTCGTGAGATATTTTTGCCCTCTTGGCAAATCAAGCATTTGGCGTCCTTTTAAAATTAAAATTAAATAATCCGCACCACGGCAAAGCACGCCTATCCAAATGGCGCCCTAGGCATTTGCATGAATGCCTACCATACCACGATGGCACTGATAGGAGCAGTCAAGTAAAATATGTTTCACTGTAAAAACATTATGGCTGTGAGTACACCGTGGAGGTCTTCGCTTCTCAGAACTATGTATTAAGATTACCCGGAAAGTTACTTCAGCTACCCTTGTGTATTGTGTCTGTAAATTGCGTGTGTTCTCTGGTCGATTATCTGCTTTGCTGGACGAAAACCCCAGGATTCCGGGGGAAAAACTCTGCTATCTCAGGAACGTAATGAAAAAAAGCGCATTAAAGTTCCTTGCGTCATCGACGGGATTCGAACCCGGGCCTTTTCTACTTGTTGTGGGGAGAAAGGTAACGATACCATTGTGCTGCAGGCGTAGTTCGTTTCTGAGAAGGTAAAGATGAGACATGAGGATATCCAATGTGTGCTCTTGCAAGAACTTGCCTTACTTTCCTGGTGCTGCATGTCTAGAAGGATGCTGAGTCTTAATTTACATGTTTATTGTTACTATGTTTTTAAGAATACACCGCTCTTGACATCAATTACATTTCAGTTTATTGGTTGTTTTGCTGCCTGATTTTCGTTTTCATTTCCCAGTATTCCACAATAAGTTGGGATCCAGCAGAATAACTCTGTATGTTGTTATCTTGTAGCTGGATCAGTTTGGATCTTATTTGTTTCAGCAGGGAACAGTAATTGTGTGTTTCATTCTGCATTGACTTGATAGAGCTTAAAGAATTGGTATAGCCGTAGCAATTCTTGCTGTGTGCTGGTTTGAGAATCTAGATGCTTAAGAACTAGATAGTTGGCAAAAATGTTCTGCAGAGAAACTTGAACTGTTGGTACAGAAGCAGAAACAGTGAATACAGGTGAGTCTGCCACATCACTGATATTTACTATTTTGTCTGATTTCAAACCATCTCTGTATACCTGATTATATTCGGCATAAATTTTGGTGTGGACATCATGAAGTTGTCTTATATTTCAGTGGTCTAGAGAATGCCTACCTACCCCAATACGGAAATAGCTATCACATTAAGGGAACAAAGGAAGATATTGTTGTACACTTTGGCACCAATGACATTAAGAGTAGCAGATCTGCAGATTTACTTAACAAGTACATGTCAGTGTTGCAAAAAATTTGAAAGGAGGAAATACATGATGAGAGCCTTGTCAATCAATTCCGCCCTGGAGGGAATGTGCAAGACTCAAGGGGTTAAATTTTTTTCAACGTTTTCTCAGCTTGTTAACAGGAGAGACTGCTTCTACAGGGATGGGATACACTTAAATAGAAAGGGTGCAAGAATATTTGCTGATGCTATCGAGGCAGTGTTAGGTAGGTCGGAAAACTGCTAGTTTGGGGGATTCACAGACTAAAATGTTAAAAGTAGCCGCAGGTAGAGTTGAATGTGATTCTTGCACCACTTCTATAAGAATAAGCAGCAGCCTGGAGCAAGGGGTGCTGGGGGTTTCAGGGACTGATGGCTGTCAATGTGAAACAGGTGGGTATATGGAATGTGTTAGGGAAAATAAGAATAAGAATAGGTGCATGTATACCAACGCTAGAAGTATAGTAAATAAATTTGATGAATTTGAAGTGTTGGCCAAGACATCAAAGGCGGATTTTGTTGGGACATCAGAGACGTGGTGTCATACAGATATTAGGAATGCAGAATTGGAATTTGGGGAGTACAATGTGTACAGAAAGGATAGACAGGATAGGAAGGGGAAGATGCTATGCTGTTAATTAAGAAAACATAAAATCAAAAGAAGTGCTTCCAGTTGATATACAGAGTGTCTCAAAAATATTGGTACAAATGTTTAGGGGAGGTAGGTAACATATAAAGGAACGTGAATGGCATAAGAACTCATAACCGGAAACGTCACTGTAAGTCAGTAGACGGCGCTGTTCATCAGTTCGCGAGATGGAAAAATTCTGGTTTACTCATTCAAGCAGTAGTCGCCGCATAAAGAGCATGCATCGATATACGAACTGTGAGTTGGCAGACATGCACCTAGTGTAAGGATTAGCAGAGAGCAATGGCGAGCCGCTCAACGAATTTATGGAGAACGCTTCCCAGACAGACATGTACCGGACCACTGTTTGTTTGCGCATGTGCATCAAAATTTGTGCGATAAGGGGTCAATTAGAGGTAACAGGAGTAGTTCGGGCAGACTACGTTCGACGCGAACTCCCGCCATGGAAAAAAGTGTTGAATGTCGTCCAGAATAATCCTACTACCAGCACACGTGCCGTTGCCTCTGCCTTAGGAGTGTCTCGTTGCAGTGTACAACGTGTCTGGCTGACCATTCCTTACACCCCTTTCTCATCTAGAAAGGGTTGAGTTACTGCTCCCCCAAGATCATCCTGCACGTGTGGCTTTTGCGCAGTAGTTTCTCCAAGAAAGTTTTCAAGACTTGAATTTTCCAGCCTATGTTTTGTTCATGGATGAGGCTTATTTCAGTCGGGAAGGCTTATTCAATCAGCGCAATTCTCATGTGTGGGCTCAGGACAACCCACACGGTGTGTGCCCCCCTTCGGGACATGTGGACATGTGTTTTTGTAATGGGCGGCACCTAGAACGTCAGTTCATCTCCGCCTCGTATCTCTGTGAAGAACAGTACCACTGTAGAAGGGCCAGAAATAAGTAGTGTATGTTTGTGTGTGTTCTGTTGTTGTGTCTGACCGCTTGGCTACCCAGAATCATCAGTCACCTGGACAGATGATTCTGGGTACTCGTCCACACCACGGGAAGGTGGGTCAGTCTCAATGGAGCTCGCACTGTCTCAATTCGAGACTCTGACCCACCTGATGTTGGCAAACGATGGGCCAGATTCCTCTGGGGGCCCACTCCAGAGGAGAGAAAAAAAAAAAAAAGGATTTCCCGTGGTGTTTAAAAAAAATAAAATAAAATAAATAATAATAATAATAAACAAATAAATAAAAAGTAAATAAATAAATAAAAATAAATAAATGAATGAATAAAAAAATAAACAGATAAATAAATAAAATAATATTAAAAAAAAATTAAATTAAATTAAAAAAAAAAAAAATTGGGAATGTTGCTCCCTATTGAGTAGCTTCACCAGACAAAGGAGTAGAATTATTCGTAGCCGTATAACTAAATCTTCTTCTTGTGAAAACATCGGATGCAAACTGCTGAAGAGCAACATAAGAATTCTTGTCTCCCACCAGCAAAGTTTCATGCCCATGAGAGAGTGTAGAAACTGACGAACGAAGAACATCTCTAAAGTCATTGTACAGCGGACATTCAAATAAAATGTGGCTCCAATTTTTGTTTTCCCCGCATTGACAAGCTTCCGTCCTAGAAAGACCAAAACGACATAGTTTTTCGTTAAGAGATCCATGTCCCGTTAAGAGGAAGGATGTATATAAGTCCAAAGAGAACCAGACAGGTTTCTGCTTTACACAAAAGGTCACCTCAGGGAAAAAAAGTCCTAGTAACAGATCCGACAGATGACGTATCCCAGCGTGTCTGCCATAGATTTATCATTTCATTCCACAGACGATTACGTTTTTGCTTAATATCTGAATTAATATTCAGAACCAAACCCATAAATTGAGTTGATAGTTGGTTTTTTAACCTATAACAAAGACCTCTGTAAGCTACGTGACGGTCCAATGGCAATACACCTGCAAGAACCTGCAGTGCAGAAGTTGAAACAGTACGACAAGCTCTTAACATACATAATAATATTGTGCGTTGCATAGTAGCCAACTTCAATCGAAATTTAACAGTTCTAACCCTGTGAAACCATACACCTGCCGCATAAGTAGCCATAGGAAGGAATACGGCATTATAATAAATTCTCATGGTACGTCTAGAAAGTCCCCAGTCTGAACGAGAAATTTTTACGATAGCACCAGTGAATCTTCTGATCTTTGTTGTTACATTATTTAAATGAGAGACAAAATTAAGCTTTGAGTCGATTGTAATCCCAAGTAATTTAGTTTCAGAGACAAGTGGAATCCTGTTATTATTAATCTTCACTAAAGGGGGTCGTTGAGGGTTTAAATGTGATACAAAGATCATCATTTAAGTCTTGGACGAACTTATTGTCAATTTATTATCCACTGTCCATTGGAATAAATTTTGTAAGACATCATTGGCATTACTTTCGATAGCAGATCTAGATGAACCATGAATTAAGATAGTGAGATCGTCGGCATAAGCGATGATTTTAGTGCTACTGAAACAACGGGAAATCCAATCCTGTAATATCATATTCCATATAAGAGGCCCTAAGATAGATCCCTGGGGACATCCTCGTGAGACTTCTCTAGACACCTCCTGAAATTTAGATTTCACTAAAATGTGACGATTACTGAAATAGCTTGCGAACAGGTGGTACAGTTGCTGAGAGCATCCAGCTGATCGTAACCGTACTCTGCCACCATAGAGAATCAAATGCGCCCTCGAAATCAACAAAGGTAGCTAACGTGTACTTTGATGTTGAATTCTCAATGCTGCGAGCAAATTCAACAAGTGCATCTTCACAAGACTTCCCTACACAGAACCCGTATTGATTAGAGGACACCATATTTTTCGACTGAAGAAGATCAGTAACACGCAGAGTCGTTAGAAGCTCTAGCAACTTCCCAAGATTTGGCAAAAGTGCAATAGGCCTATAAGATTTAGGATTTAATGCTGGTTTATCTGGTTTTTTTAATCAGTTTTAAAAGCGCAATTTTCCACATATCAGGAAAGAGACCTTCTTGGAGACATTTATTAAAAAGTAAAAGCAGTACTTGTGGACGCAATTAGAAAAATCGCAAAATAAATGTATTTTCAACCAGATCTATCCCTGGACATTTCTTAATATTAATCTTTTTAGCAACAGAGGTTAACTCATCAATGGTAAATTCTTCTGTCTGAATATTGGTGGTATAAAGCTAATTTGCAACTCGAATATTTGAATGTACAACAGAATCAGTAGTTAGAACATCCACCGGGAATAGTCTGTCAAGAATAACATTAACTGTATTTATCCAATCAGTAGTCTCCAGGAAATCTTCTTTCACAGTGCCGTATACATCTAAAGAGTGAATCTTATTACGAGCTATCTTATAAATAAGACCCCAAGGATTATCATTACCAGCACTGTGAACAAACTCCTTCCATGTTTCCCGATTACGTGTGGCTATAGCCTTTACATAACGTTGTTTGAGTGAAATGTATTGAGAGTAAAAATAAGCTACTTCATCAGAATGCCAATCCCTACGTCGACGCTGATATTTTCGACGGGCTTGATGTACCTTTTTCCTTAAAGAAGACAATTCTGAGGTCCACCAGGAACAGATCTTTAATCTAATCTTTTTCTTGCTGGCCGATTTGTATGAGGTCTTAAGTAATGACTGGCGTAATAAGGCAGCAATTCCAGCAGCCGTAAAAGAGTGAAGAGACGAAAAGTCTTGTTCAGGGAAATCTGCAAAAATGGATGATTCCCAATTTATATGATTTATAGAAAATCTGACTAAAGCTGGCTGTAGTAAAAATTGATCTCCAGGTTTAGAAAAATCAGTAACAACAAAAAATAGAACCCGATGATCACTTGTTGTCCAATCAGTAATCACCACCCAATCACGAACAATTGCTTTAAAATTAAAATTAGTTAATGTCACATCAATATTTGATTCTCCAATGGAGCTGGAAAAGGTTGTTACTTCTTGAGGTAGGTTTATTACATTTAAGCTGTTATTAATAATAAATTCCTCCAACATATGACCACGACGATCACTTCCATTACTGAACCAGAGTGGAGATTTAGCATTTACGTCAGAAGTTATTAAGACATTCTGTGGACCCAAGAAATTTAAAGTTGTTTCTAGATAATTCAGGGATAAATTAAAATCTTCTGAGGGAGGACAATATAGAGAAATTAAATAAAAATTCAAATTCAAATATGTAACCAAAATACAAGTAGCCGTGCTATTGCATAAACCATTGATTATAGTGATATCAAGCTGACTATTTAACACCACAATACATGTTTTAAGTTCCTCAGAGACCGGTTGAATTATACGGGCAGTGAGTGGAAATCCCGTTACCTTTGGAGTATATGCAGCTTGCACTTTAACAGTATAAGGCTCTTGAACTGCAATAATATCAATAGCATTTTGCTCAGCAGACACTCGAATTTCGTCCGATACTGCTCTAGAACGCTGACCGTTAATTTGCATAATCCTAATACCAGCAAGCAAAGACACAGGAGAATCAGCAAGAACAATATTATCTCCAATAACAGCTCCATCTCCGAGAATAAAACTTGTATTGGTATTATTATAACTATTATTCATTGGCGGTCCTTAATCGTGCCGTCTGTAATGCCCGTAAGTACTCGGGACACATGCCGTCCCTAACCGAGTGCTGATATTCCTTCCTACGTCTCTTACAGTTGATACAACTAGGTGGTTCTTCCTTAAATGGACACTCATTAAATACGTGCCCACTTCGAGCACAATGTCCACAAGACGGGGACTCATGCGAACAATATTGGGTAGTATGTCCATGCCCAAGACACAGATAACATTTAGTGACTATCGTATAAGGACGGTGCTTATGAGAACTCCAAGTCAAAAACAACCTGTCCAGGGAGGACACATATTTATAAATTTTAGGTGAGAAGCTAACAACCCAATGAACTAGCGATGACGACCTGGCCTGAGTAGTAAAACGAAAAACTGTTTGTTGCTTCACTTCTTCTAATGTGAAACCGTAATCTATCAAGTTCTTGTTATAAAGATTATCCACAATATCGTCCTTTGAAAGATCCCGTGGGACATCATAAATTATGACTGATGGATTACCTTTACGAGGAACGCCAGTGATCACTCCAGCTTCGGAAAACGCCGCCGTTGAAGTTAAGCAGTCCAAATCTGATTTCGTAGCTGTTTCCACAACCACTCCTCGATTGCGAACAAGTCGCAAAGATTTCACTTTTACATTCTTCAAATCATTTTTAAGAGTTGTAGTAACTACATTTTTCACATCAGAACTTGTTTTCAGGTCACTGTTATCTGAAGCTCTAATTATTAGAACATTATTAGATGATTTAATAAGATCACTAGAAGAAACACCCTTCTCAATAGTAGCCTTCACAGTATCAGCATAGGTACGCACAGGCTCTTGTGTATATAACCTATCCGTCAGGAACTCATCTGTATCTACACCTGACTTCGGTTCATCCTGTTGAATGTGTTTGCCAGAGACCACAGATAAAGTTTGTAACACTGTTTGTAGCAATTGGGCTCTTTTATTAATTTCCTCATTAATGGCTTTTAATCTGTCATTTTCTATCAATAGTGCAGTTGTTACAGTCTCCAAATTACACCATTTATCCATAATGACATCCCCATTTTTTTTAGTCACCTTATTAGCCTCTCCGAAAAGAAAACTTGTGATATGTTTTCGCATTTTAGAAATGACCGCATATACAGAGGACGCATCTTGAATATTATCACACTCATCAGTTATTGTACTCGCATAATTATGTTGCATAATTATGAAGCAATGTTGTCCCCATTCGGGACAACATTGCTTCGGAATAAATGTGTGGGCAGGTACGGTCGGTGACTGCTTAGTCGGCCCATACCTGTTACCATCCCGCATGAACTCCGCTAAATATCGGATCTTTCTTGAACGAGTTCTACTAGGGTTACTTGACGATGTTCCAGCAAATGTGAGACGCAACATTTGGTTTGAACATGACGGGGCGCCTGCCCATTTATGGAAGGTGTGTTCGTGACCATTTGAACATGCGTTTTGGGCGTGGATGGATTGGCCGTGGTGGACCCGTTGCCTGGCTCCCACGCTCACCTGACTTATTGAGCCTTGATTTCTTTCTGTGGGGGGGGGCCCTCAAATCTATCGTGTATGAATCGATTGTGGAGACGGAAATGGATCTCGTAGCGAGACTCGTCTACGGTGCTGCTACTGTCAAAGAAACTCCAGGTTTGTTCGACCGTGTCCGCCAATCGATGTTGCGTGGGCGTCCCGCATGCATCGCGTCTCATGGTGGAACCTTCAAGCATCTGTTGTAACATCATGAAATGCATCCATCTCGTACTCCATTGTTAATATTATGTCAAATAAATGTTTGCTCCTAATTACTGTCTTGTGTCATTTTTGCTTCTTGTGCCTCTGCTACTAATTTTCCGTGACGTTTCTGGTTATGGATTCCTATGCCATTCACATTCCTTTAGATGTTACCTACCTCCCCTATACGTTTGTACCAATATTTTTGAGACACCATCTAGATGAATAGTGTATTGTTGAGTCAGTTTGGTGTGACATATCCCCAGGGGCTCACATCTGGTGATTATGGGCTTGGCACACCCAGGGTCCTAAATTGAATATCATTCTTCTCTCTCTCTCTCTCTCTCTCTCTCTCTCTCTCTCGGGGTAACTCGGTAATTTACTTTAGTTGGTGCAGAATAAGCCTCCGTCTACCCTGCACTATATGGCTAGTAATAATATAAATAATAATAATAATGATAAGCACTGCGAAAGCAAAAATAAGAGTAGGAGTGTGTTCTTGGCTTAGTGACTCGAATGAGTACAATGAACAATTGTACAGAGAAATAGATTGGGCTAGTAAATCAGAATGTCTTATAATCGGGAATTTTCACTTCCCAGATATTAACTAGAACTTGTAGTTTGGTCACTCGCACACTAGTAAGACTTTTGTGGATTTATTGGATGATTGTTTTCTGCAGCAGCATGTTCGATAGGCAACCAGAGAGGGTAATACTCTTGATCTGGTTATCAGTAGTGATCATTCTTGCATTACGAATTTGCAGTTAAAGGAACCACTAGGTGGCAGTGATCATGAGGGGTGATCACAATGTACTGATGTGGGATTTACTTAAAGATATAATTACCATTAGGGGTAAAGGAAATGCTTTTTGCTTCCGTAAACTTGACCCAGACAGTTTTAAAATTCTGTACAGTGGGATAAACAGATGATGCAACCAACAGCAATTTCTAAGTGGGAAGCATTCAAGGAATTAATCGTGGAAGCTACTAAAAGTTTCATGCCTATTAAGAAATATTGTTCGATCTTTAGGCCTAAATGGTTGTCAAATGGACTAATGAGACGACTCGTGGCAGGGAAGTAAAATGCAAGGGATGCATTTAAATTATCAGGCGACACAGAAGCCTATTATATATGTAAACTAGTCTGTAATCAAGTCACAAAGGAGGTTAGGCAGGCGAAGGCAGATTAGGAGAAATCTTGTTTCTCGTAATCTGTTTTTAAGCAAAGGATGCTATGAAAAACAGCAAGAATTTCTTTACTTACAAAAACTCTAAAAGGAAGGGGTGGAATCTGATTGGTTTTGCAGCAATAAACCCTACAGAAAAGAAGTGTTAGCAGCTCGCTCCAATCCCAGAATCGAATAAGAAGAAGTTTATGCGCCCTCCACACCATCTGCCAACCTCTCCTGTGTCACGACAAAATTCGTTTGAAAGAGAAGTGTCATTTATGTATATTATATAGTTTTATCGTAAATATTACTGTATGGTGTAGCTTGTAAATATAGTTAATACTGCGTAATGTGAGGAAGTGTAATGACATGTGTGCATTTTTAATTTTTACATTTTTAATTTTAGTGTGCACGTAACTAATTATCTATTCTGATGAGAGCCCCTGGTTTTGGCCGTGAGGGAACAATTGCTAATTCACTTGCATCTATGTACATTGTATTCATTTAGTTGCAATAGAAATTCTCTCTCTCTCTCTCTCTCTGGGGATAATTCAAAGATTTTTTTTTTAGCTGCTGCAGCATGGGCATCAGGCTTCCTTGCGCCGTCTGGATAATAATAATAAGAAGAAGAAGGAGAAGGCTACCTATCTGATTGACATAGCGGTACCCGACACTGGCAACCTGCAGAAAACCAGTGGGGAAAAAATCAGGGAGTACACGAACCTAATACAGAATTTCAAAGAGATGTGGCATACGCAATAAGTTACAACCATCCCGATCATCGTGTCAACCACCGGTATGGTGTCGAAGACCCTTAATAACAACTTAGCAACAACACGTGTCCCAGTGAACACCGACAAGGAAGTCGAGAAAGTCGCAATCCTGAACACTGATATGGTGTCAAAGACCCTAAATAACAATTTGGCAACAATACGTCTCCCAGAGAACAACTACAAGAAACTCCAGAAAGTCGCAATCCTGAACACCTCGAGGATAGTCAGAGTGTTCCTCGCCCAACAGTAACACCAGACATAACAATAACCACCCTGTGTATTTGGTAGCAATACCAGGTTAAAGTTAAACTTCAGTTGCCACTTCTTAGCCCATCTGCCCAAATTATCTAGATCCTGTTGCAGTAGCACACTGCCATTGTTGTCATTAACAACCCTGCCAACCTTTGTATCATCTGCAAACTTCAACACTAAGCCTAATATACCTTCATCAATATCATTGATAAATATACAAAACAACAGAGGACCTAACACCGAACCCTGTGGGACTCCACTAATAACATTAGTCCAAGAAGAGCAGCAACAATTGATTACCACCCTCTGTCTTCTCGCACTCAACCACTCTTTTATTGTTTGTAGCAACTTACCCTTAATACCATTCTGCTCCAATTAGTACAATAGTCTTCCATGTGCAACAGTGTCAAAAGCTTACCTGAAATCCAAATATATGATATCAAAATTATTTTTTGCATGCAGTTCCTCTGTAACCACATCATAATATCGTATCAAATTTGTCAGACAAAACTTTCCCTTAACAAACCCATGCTGTGTCTGAATTATTGCTGCAGTCTTGTCTAGTTGATCCTTAACGGTCCAAAACGCCGAACGGTTCGATCGAATGGATTTGGAAAGACGGTGGTCGTCTCCTAGTTAAGTCCACGTTCAAAATATAAAATTTAGGGTCCCCCCCAAAAACTATAACTACAGTCTTGTCTAGATGATCCTGCAATGCATCTTTAACTAGTGACTCCATTATTTTACCCGGAACAGAAGGCAAAGTAACTGGTCTGTAATTACTCGTGTCACCCTTCAATGCCCCTTTGTGAATTGGGGATACATTTGCACTTCTCCCGTCCGTGGGGACTGCCCCTGGGTCCAAGAATGCTCTCATAATTATGGCTAACGGTTTGCTTAATTGCTTTGCCGCCTCCTTTAATATAACTGGATAGATCCCATCCACCCCAGGTGCCTTTGTTAGGTTTGACTTCAACAATTTCTCCCCCACTTCGGTCTCAGTTATTACAAAATCAAAGCCCCCTGCTACAATAAGATCTGCAAATTCTTAATACACGAATGATCACTGCTGATAACCAGCAGTGATAACCAGCAGTATTACCCTCTCTGTTTGACTCCAGAACATGCTGCTGCAGAAAACAATCATCCAATGAATCCACAAAAGTCTAAGTAGTGAGTGAGTGACCAACCCATAAGTTCCAGTCAATATCTGGGAAGTTAAAATCCCCCATTATAAGACATTCTGATTTACTGGCCCACTCTATTTCTCTGTACAATTGTTCATTTTACTCATCCGAATCATTAGGCCTATAACACACTCCTACTCTTATTTTTGCTTTCGCAGTGCTTATGTCACACCAAACTGACTCAACAGTGCACTGTTCATCTATATGAACTGGGTGCACTTCTTTTGATTTTATGTTTTTCTTAATTAACAGCATAACACCTCCTCCCTTCCTATCCTGTCTGTCCTTTCTGTACACATTGTACTCCCCAAATTCCAGTTCTGCATTCCTTATATCTTTGTGACACCACGTCTCTGCTATTCCAACAATATCCGCCTTTGATGTCTTGACCAACACTTCAAATTCATCAAATTTATTTACTATACTTATAGCATTGGTGTACATGCAAGCATACATGCTCCTATTCCTAGTTACCCTAACACATCCCATATAGCCACCTGTTTCACAATGACTGCAATCAGTCCCTAAAGCCCCCACATCCCTCGTTCCAGGTCGCTACTTATTTTAATAGAAGTTGTGCAAGAATCACCTTCACCTCTGCTTGCAGCTACTTTTAATCTTTTAGTCTGTGAATCCCCCCCCCCCAAAGTTAGCAGTTTTCCGAGCCGCCTAACACTGCCTCGATAGCATCAGCAAATATTCTTGCACCCTTTCTATTTAAGTGTATCCCATCCCTGTAGAAGCAGTCCCTTCTGTTAACAAGCACAGACCACGTTGAAAAAAAATCCTACCCCTTCAGCTTTTCACATTCCGTCCAGAGCCGAATTGATTGACAAGGCTCTCATCATATACTCCCTCCTATCGTGTCTGGGCAGAATTGCAGACACTTTCAAATTTAACCCTGACTCCTGACTTTTTTTGTTCATCTGGTCATTTAGGCGCTGAGCCCCTAATGGCACCCAATGTTGCCCACACTTTGGGCAGACCAGGTACACCAGCACATAATTTGAGCTCTGGCGGGTCTGCCACCTAATTTCCTGGGATTTCAATGGCAAGGGCCTAAAAAAAAATAATAATAAATAAATTAATTAAAAAAAAACAAATAATAAATAAATTAAAAAAATAAATAATAAGTTAATTAAAAAAATAAATAATAAGTAAATTTAAAAAAATTAATTAATTAATTTAAAAAAACAAAAAATAATAAATTAATTAATTTAAAAAATAAATAATAAATAAATTAATTAAAAAATAAATAATAAATAAATAAATTAAAAATAAATAAATAATAAATAAATTAAAAATAAATAAATTAATTAAACAGAATTGAAAAAAAAAAGCTGATGAGACTTCTCTTGATACCTACACAATAGAATTCGTCATTGCACTTAGGGGAAATCTTCTAGACATTATGAAACAAGGTTTTCAAATCACAGTGAAACTGATATCAGACATAACAGAAATATGGAGCCACCTGGAAAGGCTTCTACTAGAAACAGCGATAGAGAAGGAGAAGCTAAAGACGGCCCTCGAAGAGAAAAAAGTACAATTAAGAGCTTTACAGAAAAATACTAGGAAGCAAAAGCAGAAGGGGAAGGGAAAGCGACTCAATCAGTCAAACCAGACAACTCCCACGACAGCACTACTGACACCCCATGCCCATAACACGGAGGCCCATGCTCACTGCTTGACACTAATGATTATCCACATTAACCCACACATACAAGAAATGGATGACTGCACAAAATTCATTTCATTGACGTATGGATGCCCGAATAGGCAGAGCGACCCACCTATAACAGGAAAAAACGACGAGCTGGAAGATACCAGACTCAGCCCTGCCTCCAAAAAGACAATAGTTGTAAGATCACAAGTGAACCAAAAAAGCCACAAGACCACTCAGGCTCCCAAGTAGCAGTCCCTGACTTAACTGATGCAACCAAACAAACAGAGTTAACACATACCTTAGATCCCATCCTGCCTGATGGCACTGCCCTAGAGCAGGTGTTGACCCTCAGAACACAGCTCGAGGATTAAATTAAGGAATCCTGTAATAGCGTCACCACCGTCCTCCGTGGAGACATTGTGATCCTTTTGAGCAAATTAGAAAAAATCCTACTAAATACTCACCTAGAGTCCGAACAGAATTCCGCCAAGCTTGAAGCATTCCTTGAAGGTAGGGGCAACCAAATGCCACAGCACGCCCCTACCTATGCGGACGTGCTGAGGACCTATAAACAGCCCATCCCGACAACCAGACAAGTCCTAAAGAAGAAACTACCAACTAAGCAACCACACGTCGTGGTATTTCGCCCGCTTGATACAAGTGTTCACCGGTCTAGTGAAGGGGTTAAAACCCAAGTTATGACCAATTTGCGAGAAGAATTTAAAACAACCAGAATTAAGACAATACGTAAGAAAAGAAATATAGGTGCTGTTATTGAGACGGAGTCCAAGGAGGAGGCTGAGAGAATCAAACAAAATCCAATGATCCCCACGCTCCGCCTAGCAGCTGAGTCCCCTAAAACAAGAGGACCCTCCATAATAATCTTCGATCTGGACAGGGATATTACTGCAGAACAACTTACTCTGGAGATATATTAACGCAACCTCCTAAACTACCTACCCAACCAAAATAATCAGAAACTTATAACACCAAAATTCTCAACTAAGTCCAAAACTGGAAACTCACAACTGGGTTGTTGAACTGGCACCAATCGCATGGCAGTTTCTTAATACATAGTCAAGAATTTATATCAACTGGGGCAGCCACTGTTTTCGTGAGCATGTGGCTGTATCCAAGTGCTTTAAATGTTGCAGATTTGGGCACACATCCCACACCTGTGGTCAGACTGTCTCCACGTGTGGCCACTGCTCAGAGAAATGGCACAATTATAACACCTGCCCAAACAAAGATCAGCAGCCTGTCTGTGTGAACTGCAAAAAGTCTGAAGATGGACAGTGCCCACTCAATCCGGGACGACAAGTGCCCAGTTTATCAAAACGCCAGGAGTTACTACCAAACAAAAATCGATTATGGCTCCACACCCTAAAGGATTCAATGCAACTGTGATCAAAATCTTCCAAGTGAACGCCCAACGGGCACGATAGTGCCTGGCCAAGTTCGGCTAAAAGCAGATGAAGAAAACTCGGATCTCATTATACTTCAGGAACCATATACCCACATGTGCCGGGTCCGGGGGTACCTATTAAGGCATAAAATTATTCAGTCGGACGATGACACCGCATGGGCTGCCATTGCAGTCCGAAGTTCAAACCTCATGGCAACCAAGATTACCCAACTCTGTACAGCCTGGGCAAGGTGTGCCCACATTATCAGTCCTATTGGAAACTTCTATGCGATCTCCATGTAATGCAGGCCGGTGGAGGACATTGATCCAGCCATCAGATACCTAGAATCTGCCCTTAAAATACTGTTAGCCGGAGAATTTTGCTTTCCCTGGAACCATAACCAAGTTACATCAAAACGCAGCTGTTAATATTGTAACTGAAGAACAGCAGGCATGAGTCGTGAGGCCATAGGGATCATATTGGTAGCCTAAAGCATGAAGAGAAACTTTTTCCGTTATAGCTAAACGAGGGTTGTGTCCCAGGGAACATAAAAATCCCTCGCGCTAACTGTTCTCTTCTCCATAGCTGATAGGAGCAAGATTAAAAACTTCCCCGAAGACTATGATAGCATATGGGCAAAAAAAAAAAAAACGGTACATTCGCTGCATATTGTCGAAACATGGCATACAGGGGGCTCAAAAGAAGGTTATCTAGGAATATATCTAAATTTGCAGAAATTAAAGTACAATGAAGGAACGTTGCAAGCTTGGCTATCTTCGCCAACCGCGATACCCAAAAGTTTTTACTACCGGGGTAGCAACGGAAATCGTGGGAGGAGGACTAGAAGGGAAGCCAGCGTGAGAAAATGAGTGTGGGGGGGCACTTTATTAATATCTCCGACACCATGTCGCCAAGTGAAACACCCGGAGACGAGGGGACCCATGTGGGGGCACGAGTCATCCCTGGACTATCCTGGTCAGGAAACCCGTGACTTCCAGTGGCCAATGAGAGAGTTTTGCTCTCGAAGACAAAGGAGAGCCCAAAGAATAAAAGGGCCAAAAATGAGACCAAAGTGGTGTGAAGTGGTTGAGCTCTCGAGTGTGGTTTCCGCCACCGTCGCCACCGCCTTCTGACCCGAGCTCCCTGAGTAGCCGTCTGCATTACCCTTCTAGCAGCAGAGTTGGAACCGCGAGGACCAGAGAGGACCGCTGCCGACCCCCTTGCAGAAGCAAGCCTCGCAGCTAGCCTAGGGACAAACCCACCTAAATTGATAAGCGAAAACCATTCCTATGTATAAATGAACTTGCGTGAAACAGCCAAAATATATTCTAAATTCAATGCTTCCTTTCTGAGTTTCTTTTATATATGTGGAAAGTAGAATTAAGTTAGTAAATGTATAATTGTTCATGTCCTTGTATTACTTCGATGAGATTTAAAAGGAAAGAACAGGATTTGTCTAGAAGGATAAAATATACAAACCTATGAAATTGCGAGACCATTGATTCATATTTCTTTCTGTTCTAAAATGATTGCTCATAACTTGATGCATATTCTGTTCATTATATGTTTGTGGTGGAAAAGTAGAAAGTGAAAGTGAAAGTATATTGAGGTCTAACGGCACGAGGGGTTTCTCCCATCTCCGCGTTGCTTTCATTGTGGGTGTAACAGTTCACTGGGAAATGCCAGAGATTTAAAAGTGTGTGGGTTTTGTATCTGTGTGATGTCGTGTACCGTTGTTCATCCGGTCGTTTAGCCGCTGGATCCCCTGCTAGGCCCAAAGAAGTAGTAGTAGTAGTAGTGGCATGTGATGCAAGAAAGCAAGTGTATGAGCTTATGCAGCATCAGCCAAAAAAAAAAAAAAAAAATCACACCATTCCCTCCAAATGCCTGTCCAGTTCCTCCTTAAATTTATTCAACCTATCAACTTCCACAACGACAGATGGAAGTTTGTTCCAGCAATTAACCACCCGCTGGCTAAAGGCAAATTTCCGCACATCTCTTCTACATCTGTCCTTTCTTAATTTGAATTTATGCCCCCTTAGGTTCGTAATCTGAACAAGTGGAAGGATCCCATCATAACGTTGCCCCACTTTCGCCCCGTGGAGGCAGACCAGGAACACAATAGACTCATTTACTCTGGCAGGTCCTGCCGCGTAGTTTCCTGAGATTTCGGCGGCTAGGAGCTATAAAAAAAACAAAAAAAAACAAAAAAAAAAAAATTTAACTAATCGATTGCGCGATGGTGGTGTCGCTTGAATTTGAAAAGGCCAAAATATGGGCGAAAGGTGATTTGACATGCTTAAATTTAGGTGTGTGGGGTTTTCGCTAGCCTACAGATGGAGAGGGGAGGGAGAGTGAAGAATGGGGAGGAGAAAGGCAGATGTATGGGGCCAATAGAGAGAAGGTGGCCCCAGGTTTCAGTGGGGCAGGCCCATGCACCACTGAGAGGAAAAGTGGGGGTAGCGAGAAGGGGGAGGAGACGAGGGGAAAAAAACCTGTCTCCTCCCTTCCCTCCAGGGAAATGTAATTCAAAGATGAAGGGGGCTAGGGTGCCCTCTTCAGGTCCCCATATGGCATTTGGCAATTAAGCTGCACTTTGTTTTGTCGTTTCTAGTTGCGTCATTTATGGGGCTAGCCCCGTCCTTGTGTTTTCGTATTCCTGCTTTAGGTGTTTTCTTTGGAGAGATTGGTTCCTTATTTGTCTGAGCTGATGGCGAATCACTGTCAGCCAGGCACTGCGTCCACCATCGTTGTTTGGCTGGGTCGGGTTACCTCGATTTGTCTTGGTCCCATTAGGGGCTCAGCGGCTAAATGACCAGATGAACAACGGTACACAACACTGCACTGCACTGTACAATATCCATGCACTTTTAAATCTCTGGCATGTACAGTGTACTGTATCACACGACAATGTAAACTCGCGGTGATGGGTGAAATCCCTGGTACCGTTTGACCCTCAACACACTGAACACTGATGTAGGTGTCTATGTTTATCTTCTTCTTCAGGTTGATGTGAGACTTTTGTGCTGATTTGATCGGATTTATGGATAGATCAATATTCTCAAGATAGTGGCCAAATTCTTTTATAGGGGCAGTGGAATGGGCGTTGATTGCGTCAGATTTGTCACCGTGTTTCGACGAGATGAAGAGTTTTATATCATCCGCGTAAGAACTGCAGTCAGGATGCGTAGAGAGGAAGAAGGAGTCCAAAGCAGCAGCAAAAAATAAAATAGTGCAGAAAGGACGTCGCCTTGGGGCAGTGGAGGATTTAGCATTTGAGAGGCCCCAGGCGCAATTCAGTTTTGAGGCCCCCCTCTAAATATTTTCGGTACCACTACAGCGTGCATTCTACGCGCACGTTTTTACAATAGCACGCGCTGTAGATTTGGTGTTGCGGTTTTAATCATTTTGGTTGCGCAATTCTTTCATACATATTTTATTAATTGGGAATTAAAAAATTAATTCCCAATTATCACTCGCTATAAATGTCACGCCTCGTCAAACAATTCAGTTTTCATAAATACATGAACAATACATAAGATATTACAGATACTGTACTTACTTGATAACAAAACAAAAATACTCCTACACTAAAACACCAAACTCTAGTAATTTGTAACAGATTCGTGACATGTGGACACGTGTATATGTAAGGGCGGCACCTAGAACGTTTGTTCAACTCCTCCTCGTATCTCTGTGAAGAACAGTATCACTACAAATGGGCCAGATAAGTGTGTGACGAACGTTTGTGTGTATTATGTGTGTGTGTTCTGTTGTTCTGTTCTGGCCGCTTGGCTACCCAGAAGCATCAGTCACCTATACAGATGATTCTGGGTACTCGTCCACACCACGGGAAGGTGGGTCAGTCCCAATAAAACACGTACCGTCTCTAAAGAGACTCTGACCCACCTGGTGTTATCAGCAGGTGGGCCAGGAACCTCTGGGGGCCCATTCCAGAGGCAATGAAGGAGAAAAAAAAAAAAAAAACTACCCGTGGTGCAGGTTGTAAAATAAAAAGAAAAAAAAAAAAAGAAAAGAAAAAAAAAATAATAAAAAGAAAATAAAAACAAAAAATAAAAAATAATAAAAAAGCTAGTGGTGCGTGCGGGTAATATATTATAATAATAAAGTGATATATTTATGTATGAGAAATAAAAATAAAATAAAAATTGATAGTGTGGCAAATTGAGCAAAAAAAACCGATAATAATTGTATTAATAATAAAATAAAAAAATAATAATAATAAAAAATAAATACATATAAAAATAATAAAAATTAAAATAAGAAAAATAAAAAAATAATAATAATAAAAATAATAATAAATAAAAATAAATAAAAATTTGAATTTAGCCTTCCCCTTTCACAAGTGTGAAATCTAGGCTGTAGAACTGTTTGTCTGGTTTTGGTTGGCATTGGCATACAAGGTCTTTCGCCGGGTAAAAATGCCAGATGCAAAGGCCTGCAGGGAGGAAAGATAGTCTGGAGTCTGGATTAGTTGATCCACATTGGTTGGGGAGAAGTTCAGAATGTCTCTCCGAAGTTGATCTCTGAGATCCTCGTACAAGTCACAGTCAAAATGAAGGTGGTACCAGTTTTCCTTACCTCCACAAAAGCATAGGTCGGTAACGAGAAGCCCCAGTTGGTACAGCTTTTCATTGAGGGAGCCGTGGCCTGTCACCAAGAAGGACGTTTCAAGGCTGAGAGAGAACCAGGATCTTGCAGTTTTGGTCATCGCAAACTTTACCTCGGGGAGGAATCTTTTTGTTACTGTGCCTTGTGGCGACGTATTCCACCTGGTTTGCCAGATGTTGACCAGTTCGCTGTAACATCTGGTTTTTTCCCACTTATTACCTGCAGTGAGATTAAGCTCAATACCCAGAATACAGGTTGGTATTTTCTTTCTGATTCTGAAGCAGAGCCCACGGAAGATCGTAAACAAATCAAGCGGGAGAGTTCCCGCAATTACCTGAATAGCTGCCGTGGAGACAGACCTGCATATACGGTGGGTGGGTAGCTAGGATCATTCCTCTTTGAATGGAGTTCAGTTTGTTTCTCATTTTTATAATAACTGAACGGTGGAACCACACACCAGCAGCATAAGTTACAATGGGTAGGAATACTGCTTTGTAGTATAGCGATAACGTTCTCTTAGACAAACCCCAATCACTTCGAGAGACTCTGAGGATGGAGGCAGAAAAACCTTTAACTTTGGTGCTGAGGTGTTGGAGGTGTGGGAAGAAGCAGAGTTTGTGGTCTATAGTGGCCCCTAAGACTCTCGCTTGCGTAACTAAAGACAGTTGCACACCAGAGATCTTGATTTGCGGGGGTCTCCGCAGGTCAAGTTTGTTCTTGAAGATCATCATTTTGGATTTAGCTGGATTTATATGGAGCTTGTTTAACCTGGCTCAGATGGAGAGATTGGACAAAACATGCTGAGCATTAGCTTCCAGAGCAGAGTGTGAGTTTCCAGAAACGATGATGGTGAGATCGTCCGCAAATGCTACAATGTTTGTGTTGTCAAAGGAGTTACCAAGCCAATTTTGGAGAACCATGTTCCAGACCAGGGGCCCCAGGACGGAGCCCTGAGGACAAGCCCGGTAGAAAGGCCTTGTGATCTGAAGAAATTTTGATTTTACTACTATAGAGCGCTCTGAAAAGTAGTTCTGGAACAGCTTGTACAAATTGGAAGGACATCTGGCGGCACGGAGACGTTCAAAGGCACTTTCCCACCATACAGTGTCAAAGGCTCCTTCGAAGTCGACAAAAATAGCTAATTCATATTTGGAGGGAGGATGAGTTCTCCAGGTGCAGGACCAGATCAAACAGGGCCTCTTCGCAGGAGCGGCCTAGTGTGAAACCATATTAGGTATTAGGTATTAGGTACTATTTTGTAAATAAGTTCTTGTAAATACTATAATGTAACCACACCCTCTAGCCACGTGCTGTCTATGGGTGTCCCGAAAGAGAAATAAACAGATAATAATAATAATAATAATAATAATAATAATAATAATAATAATAATGTTCGGGGTCTGACGGCACCTGGGATTTCTCCCATCTCCGCGTATGTTCTCTGTATCGGACAAGCCAGAGATTTAAAAGTGTGTGGGATATGTACTGTGTAGTTTGTTGTGCCCATTGTTCATCCGGCCTGTTAGCCGCCGGGCCCCTAGTGAGACCCGACGTTAGCAATACCTGCCACAGGGAGGCCGGCCGGGTGTTACCAATATTTGTACTCTGGCTGGTCTTGCCACTTACTTTCCTGGGATTTCAGTGGCTAGGACCAAAAAAAAATAATAATAATTATAATAAATAAATAAATCGAGGTTGATATTAGTGATACTTAGCAAGTTAGTATTAATAGTACGCGACGTAGGGCTGTGCCGTGAAAGTGAGTTTTAAAAACCAAATAGGTTCGAGCAAGAATTTTGTGTGTGCCATACTGGGATGGGGAAATTAAATCCTGTGAAAGCAACAAAGTGGTAACGCTGTGGGCCATTAGCCGCTCTAATATTTTTCCAAGGTTAGCCAGTAGTGCAATAGGCCTGAAGGATCGTGGTTCAGTTGAAGGCTTATTTGGTTTTTTAATGAGCCGGAGCAATGCCTCTTTCCAACACTTAGGGAACTGGCTGTCTCGTAGACACTTGTTAAACAGCAGCAAAAGGCGTGATGGTTTTAATTTGTAGAACCTGAGGATGAAGACATATTCAATAAGGTTCATGCTTGGACATTTCCTGGGATTGATTTTTTTCAGTATTGCATCGAGCTCCAGCATGGTAAAGGGTTCAGCTAAGGACTGAGAACAGTAATTAGCATTTTGTGCTCTAAGATCAGCATGTTCGGGAAGGTCTTCCAATTGGTCATCAGTTGGGAAAAGATTGTCCAGAATGAGATTGACCGAGTCGTGCCAATTAGTTGATTCATTCGTTCCTACAACCACAGACCCTAAGATGTCTGAGGTGAAAGTCTTCCCCCTTGTCATTTTGTAGAAGAGCCCCCAGGGATTTGCATTGCCAGAGTCCTTAACAAAGTTGGTCCACGTTTCTTTATTCCTGTTTGCTATTGCTTTTGTGTACTGATTCTTTTTAGTGATGTAGTCGTTATAGAGTTGGGCAACATCTGGAGGAGGCCATCCACGATGCCGCTGGTACTGTTTACGGGCGTAATGGGCATCTTTACGAAGTTTACTGAGTTCCACTGTCCACCAAGAGGAGATCCTGGGAGTGAATGTCTTCTTCTTGGCTGATATGTATGAGGCTTTAGTTATGGATTGCTGAACGAGATCACATAGTTCGGTGGCCAAAGCAGTGTCAAAGTGGTCCAGCAGATTCGTGAGTGAAATGTTAGTTCCGTAAGACAATGCTCCGTTACATGTGAGCCAGCGCAGCAGCAATTTCAGAGGCTTTAAAAGACTACTGCGCTTGCTTATTGGTTCCCAATTAGTTGCGAATAGTTTTGATCTGCCTCCGCGACAAATGTAATATCTAATTTCTTGAGCAATATCGTCACAGGGATCTTCACTCGTGGAATTACCTCCACTAGGAAAAAACTGAAAGTGTTTAATTTAAGCATTAATGATAATATGTATTCTACTTCATTCAATTTTTTTTTTTTTTTTGAGACCTGAGATTTGAGGCCCCTCGATTTAAGAGGCTCCGGGCGCGCGCCTCGTGCGCCTGTGCGGAAATCCGCCACTGCCTTGGTGGACTACTTTGTAGATGACGTGGTTCGACTGGAAGGTTCTATGTTCAACTCTCAAATGTCTTTGTTTAAGAATGGAAACGATGACTTTTAATAGGCCTCCCTGTATTCTGAAATGCTTTTCAAGTATTGTCATCAAGGAATTGATTGAGACATTATCGAAAGCAGCTTTAATATCTAAAGATACTACATCAGTCTGTTCTTTGGCGTTCAGAGTCGCTTGGATCCGAAATAGGGTGTCCATTAAATTCGTCACAGTTGATCTCTTTGGAATCACAGTGTGTAAATACGGAGGTCTTCTCCGGAAACAATGCATGACAAGAATTGGCAGCAAAGTCTTCTTGAATAATTTTAATAAATTTCAGCTTATAGAGATGGGAAGAAAATCATTCTTGTCTTTCGAATGTTTGACTTTAGGCACGGGTTTTACAATATAATGTTTCCATATTTCAGGGGTAACTCCAGTGTGTAGGATTTCTCTAAACATGTTTAGCACGACGTCAATGATGAATAGACTACTCACTTTCATGATGAAGAGGAGAACATATCGGGGTCAGAAGTGGATATATTTGGAAGACTATTTAATGCCTGAATTACATTTTCTTTGGTTATGGTGATTTCTATTAGTAGAGGTCTGATATCAAGATTGGATCCGGATGGAATCATGTTGTTCATGTAATTTACCAGCCAACCAGCCAACTGGTATTGTCTGGTGCGAGAGAGTTATACTTTAAATTAGGATCTGGAAAGATTCCGAAGGTACTGTTCGCCCATTCCCTAAATATTTATTATTATTATTATTATTATTATTATTATTATTATCTGTTTATTAACCTTAGGTTCACCCTCTGAACAGCCCCTGAACAGGCTTTGCGGAAATAAGGTTTCCTCCATGGTGAAGTTGGTATTCTTGTTGTTATTGATTCGTTTAGAATGGTTAAGCTTTTTTTATAGAAACAGCGAAGTTGTACTCTTGACGTTTGTGCTTTAAGAAACAGGCCCGTTTTTTTTTTTGTAAGCGATATAGTCTTCAGGGGATTCTGGTTTTCTGCCATTTTCTGTAAGCCTTTTGTTTTCTTACAAACACAACCTTCATATTGTTGCTAAACTGCCAGTTAGACTGATGTGAGATCCGAATCTCCTTAGATGCACCAACACAAGCTATTTGAAATAATTCTTCTGCCAGGATGAAAGCAGCTTCAGGCCCTGACTTTTCTAACAGGCAGTTCCATTTATACGTAGTGAGGCGATGGAGGATTATTTCTTGCTTAATGAATTTGTTTGAAAAGACTCTTCTCGTATGCAGCGAGCCACATCCTTCAACCGAGGTATTAGAGAGTTCGGAATGGGCATAAAATT
Source organism: Mastigoproctus giganteus (assembly GCF_048544385.1). Lineage (NCBI taxonomy): Eukaryota > Metazoa > Arthropoda > Arachnida > Uropygi > Thelyphonidae > Mastigoproctus > Mastigoproctus giganteus. The sequence continues at coordinate 1,866,957 of NC_143580.1, forward strand.
CAAAATCTAACGGTTGATGATCTGATTGGAAGAAGAAGAAGAAGGTTAGTTTGATAAGTTCTGCATGCAGTATGCTGTGAAAAATGAGGTCGAGCCTGATTTCCCCGAGTTGGGGCAGTTTGAAGAGGATGAAGGTCTAGCATATGTAGCGTTTTCCAGAGAAGACCAAGCTGTTGAGTACCTTGGCAGGCAGGGGCATGTTGAAGTCGCCTACGAGAATAGTAAAAATGTTGGGATAGAGATTGGTTCCTAGTTGGATCCAGGCTCCTAGTTCCGTTCTAACCTCTAGAGTGTGTTTTGGAGGGAAGTAGACAGTGCAAACTTGTATTCTAATTTCATCGAGGTCAAGGATTACAGAGATAGCTTCAAAGTTTTCGGAACTACTTGAGTTGGCCCTATGTCGAGAAAAGGAATTTTTATAGACGATTGCAACTCCACCACCGCGGCGAATGGCCCGTCCATTAAATTGAGCAGCATAGTTCAAACGGAGGCAAAGGGTGTCAAAACATATTGAAATTATCTCACCCAGAACCCCTAGCATTGTCGCTGTTGTGGGTATTATTCCATCAGGCAATCATGTAACCAATCACTGCCTGCAATAAAGATATATAGATATATATAAAATGTACTTGTAAGCTAATCAACACATGAATGCAGAACAGCATGGACATAGACATAATGTCTTTGTTAGTCGGTGCTAGTGGTTTCCCACAAAACCGCGTTTAGTGCCACAGTGAAGATGCAACACTCTGCGATGCCAGATGAGCGTGAATTATGCCGGGTACCGTAAGTTTATGTGTTGTTTGTGGAGTTCATCTGGCCTCTTTGTTACTGGGAGGTGCGGTCATCAAGGAAGGAACCTCCCAGCATGCGCCCACGCCATGAGGACCGGACCAGAAGGAGATAAGAACGTCTGACGAAGTTGGCCACAGGCAGAGCAAGGGAAAAGCACCAAATCAAGAGAAAATGGAGACAGTGAGTGCAACACGGGAAAATCAAAGGTGAAGGTGAAAGGGGCCAAAAAGAGGAACAAGGTCGTAGAGTGTAGAGTGTATTGTGTGTATAGTGTCAAACGCCACCAGATGTTTCCCTCATTTACGCGTACTATGCATTGTGGGTGTGAAACAGAACACTGTCAATGCCAGAGGTTTAAAACTGAATGGATTTTGTATATTTTGAGTAGTTTTTTTTTTTTTTTTTTTTAATGAAAACCCCAAACACGAGAGGTATTAGAACCTATAATATTTAGTACAGTGCTTGGGTGGGAGGTTGAGAAGATGAACGAAGATATCTGTTGACATTAGACTTCTTCAAATTCTGTAGATTGTAATTTTCAGGAAATACGTATGAAGGGAGGTTGTTCCAGAAAACGGCAGTTGAAGGAATAAACGAGGAGAAGGAAGAAAAGTTCGTTCTGTGAGTTTGAGGTTGGACAGTAAATGGATTTTAGCTGGTGGCGGCATGTGTTCGGACTGTTTTGTAAGAGTGAGCGGGAATTACAGAAGCTAATTCAGAAGAACAGAGCCCGTGGAAGTATCTGCAGAAAGGTCGTACCTAAGTGTCCTTTTTTGAATGAAATCTGGAAACCTGAGAGAGGTTTTTGGGGCACCGCCCCAAATGTGGGAACAATATACCATGGTAGTGCGGCTTTGCGATTTGTACAGAGTGAATAGCTGTTTGGAAGAAAAGTAACGCCGAGAGCGAAGGAGAAAACCAAGTTTTTTTAGATGCAGAAGAAGGAATATTTGTAATGTGCTTGTGCCAAAAGAGATTAGAAGTCAGGGTAATCCCCAAAAGAGATACATCATTTTGCCTAGAAATCGGAGTGTCATCAAAGATAAGCATTGGAGCAGAAGAATCCTTTTTGTGAGATATAAGACAAGACTGAGTTTTAGAAGGGTTGAAATCAACTAAGTTGTCTTTGCCCCACTGGAGATTTACCTGAAGATCTGCATTTAAGGAGTTGGTAGCGGATATTCGAGAAGTTGAAGCTGATTGAGCAGGGCAAGATTTCTCAAAATGGAAATTGGAATATAATAGCTACCATCTGCAAACCTAACGATAGGATTTCCAGTCAATGGAAGAAGGTCATTAATATACAAGAGGAAAAAAGAGGTGGAAAGAACTGAACCTTGTAGGACACAAGCATTAGTGGAAAAGTTAGAGGACAGTGAGCAATCTACCATCACCCTCAGTGAGCGATCAGCGAGAAAACTGGATAACCAATTACAAAAAACAGTGGCAAAATCATAAGATGGAAGCTTGTTTAGGAGACCTTTATAGTCCTTGAGGATGTCTGTGACATCCTCAAGGATCAAAGCCAAATCCACTGCTTGCACCTTCACGATGGTGGGACTGTTAGTAATCCTGAGTATAACCTCCATGCACAAGCACACTGTGGGTGACCACTCAAGTATGAACCAACGTAAGCAGTGGTCGAGGTGTGTCGACCACACAACACGGAGGAATGCCGCCCCTTTGTGTTACCAGGCAATACTAGGCGATAGATGATATTCATCAACTGTTGAAATACCACCACTTTGCTTATTGGAGGATTAAAGTGGTGGAACCCATGTTTAGTCTCCAGAGATAAGTTCCCGTCAACCCTTTCCTATCTGTTCCATCATGCAGTATGATTGATGACTTTTAAGGTTTTGAGGAACATCATGACGAGTTCCAATCTTCCTTACATTTCGAGGGTACAGCTCTAAAACGGTGTTCGCAGGCCGACTGCTAGTGAGTACACCGGCATGAACCTATTGGTAACTCTTTAGGAAGCTTCCGGATCATCAAATGTACTTGCTACCTCTACTCTGCCAGATAGTGACTGGAGGAAGTCCGAGTAGTGTGAATGCGAGAGGTATTGCCGGGGCCACATTATGTCAAGGATCTGAGTATATTCTTAACATGTGTAGTCCGTATCCGAAAATTTCATTACTTCATACAGCATTCAAATCTCGCTACCTTATTGTGTCAAATTCATATGTTGTCTCTACCGTTCTTCCAACTCCACTAATCGCTTGGAGCTCTTTGGCTTCCTCTCTTTGGAACATGACTTTGGTGAGGTAATTTTCTGACTGGTGATTTTAATGTTCACAACTGCGGCTGGCTACCATTTTCTAGCCGCACCGACCGAACTGGTCGAGTTTCTGAGGCTTCTGCAATTTCTAATGACCTTGCACAGATTGTACATTTACCAACAAGGATACCGGACAATCCTAACCATAAAGACAACACGCTTGATCTTTTTCTCACAAACAACACTTCCAAGTACACGGTCGAAGTGAGTAGTGCTTTAGGCGCCTCAGATCACAACTTGGTGATTGCCTCTTCTCCAGTGGAGCCTATATCTCATAGCTATTCCTAACCTCGTATTGTTTGGCATTACAAGAATGAAAATGGGATAACCTGCGAGATTTCTTTTCCTTGGTGGAATTACTGTTTCAAAACTTCTGATGTCAACGTTTGCTCAGCTCGTGTGAGAGAAATTATTCTTATAGTAATGGAATCCTATATTCCACACTCCACTTTAAAATCTCGTCCTTTATCTAAACCTTGGTTTTCCAATAAATGTGCTAAGGCTGTTCAAGAGAAGAATGTTGCATATCGTAATTGGCTTGTTTCCAATTCTTCAATTTCATTTTCTGCCTATACCAAAGCTCGCAACAATTGTAAAGCAGTCATTAATCAGTCCAAACTAGATTTTGAAAGGCTAAGAGTAGAAAACGTGCTTCTTGCCCTAATGGTAGCCGAGCATTCTGGTCTCTTGCCAAAGCTATTGGCCGCAACTTTTGCCCATCTCTGCTCCCAACTCTGTCCAAACCAGATGGTTCTGTTGTCACTTCAGCCAAGGATAAAGCTGACCTGCTAGCATCCCATTTTTCTTCGCGCTCATGTATTAATGATCTTGGTAAAATACCTTCCACTATTCCTAACACACTCCATTCAATGCGTCCTGTGGTCTTCCGTCAAAACGATATCAGAAGGATTTTGATGAATCTTGATGCTAAGAAAGCTCCAGATCCCGATGGTATTTCTCCACTTGTTCTCAAAACCTGTGCTGTTGAACTTACTCCTATTCTTTGCCGCCTTTGTTCAATTTCTTATACCAAAGGTGTGTTTCCTTCTGCTTGAAAATTTACTCATATCCAGCCAGTTCCTAAAAAGGGTGATAAATCCCTCCCATCCATTTATCGTCCCATTGCAATTACTTCTACCTTTCTAAAGTAATGGAGAAATCAATTAACCGCCAACTCTTAAACTACCTAGAAACCTTCCGTCTGATCAACGATCGCCAGTATGGATTCCGCCAGTATCGATCCACTGGTGATATTCTGGCTTATGTTACCCATTTATGGAGATATTCAATGGAAAAGTTTGATGAAACACAAGTAGTTGCTCTTGACATCTCAAAGGCTTTCGATCGGTTTTGGCTTAAAGGTCTTCTAAACAAGCTTCCATTTTATGGTTTGTCAAATGTTTTTTGTAATTGGGTATCCAGTTTTCTTTCTGACTGCTCAAAGAGGGTTATGTTAGTTAGCTCTCTGTCTTCTAACTTCTGCACTAATGCTGTTGTCCCCCAAGGTTCAGTTCTTTCCCCCACTCTTTTCCTCTTGTATATTAAATGACCTTCTTTCCATTGACTGGAAATCCTATCCACAGTTTTGCCGATGATAGCACATTGCATTCCACTTTCCATTTTCAAAAGCCTTGCCCTGCTCAGTCAGCATCAATTTCTCGAATATCCGCTAACAATTCCTTAAATACCGATCTCCAGGTAATTCTCCAGTGGGGCAAAGACAAATTGGTTGATTCGAATCCTCCTAGAACTGAGTCTTGTTTTATATCTCGCAAAAAGAATTCTTCGGATCCTATTCTTATCTTTGGGGACACTCCGATTTCTAGACAAAATTATATATATATATATATCTTTTGGGGATTACTCTGAGTTCTAATCTCCCTTGGGATAAGCACATTACAAATATTGCTTCCTCTGCATCTAAAAAACTTGGTTTTCTCTTTCGCTCTCGGTGTCACTTTTCTTCCAAACAGCTGCTCACTCTGTACAAATCTCAAATCCGTGCTACCATGGAATATTGTTCCCACATCTGGGGCTGTGTCCCCAAAACCTCTCTCTCTCTCTCTTTCTCCCTCTCTCTCTCTCTCTCTCTCTCTCTCTCTCTCTCTCTCTCTCTCTTTTTATCTCTCTCTCTCTCTCTCTCTCTCTCTCTCTCTCTCTCTCTCTCTCTCTCTCTCTCTCTCTCTCTCAGGCTTCTTGATTCCATTCAGAAGAGGACAGTTAGGTTAATTAATGATTCATCTCTAACAGAGTCTCTCTCTCTCCGCTCGCAGACGTACTGTTTCGGCTTCATGCCTTTTCTACAGATACTTCCATGGGCACTGTTCTTCTCAATTGGCTTCTATAATTCCCGCTCTCTCTTTCAAAACAGTACGAACACGTCAAGCCAACATCCATTTACTGTTCAACTTCAAACTCACCGAACCAACTTTTCATCTTCTTCGTTTATTCTTTCAACTGCTGTTGTCTCGAACAGCCCTCTTTCATACGTATTTCCTGAAAATTACAGTCTATAGAAGTTCAAGTCTATTGTCAACAAATATCTTCTTTCTTCTTCTCGACCTCCAACCCAAGCACGCTGCTATGTACTATAGGTTCTAATACCTCTCGTGTTTGGTTGGGTTTATAAAAAAAAAAAAAAAAAAAAACACGACCGAAAGCCTTTGAGATATCAAAAGCAACTGCTTGTGTTTCATCGAAATTTTCCATTGAATTTTTCCATAAATGAGTAACATAAGCCAGAATATCACCAGTGGATCGACATTGACGGAATCCATACTGGCGATCGTTGATCAGACGGAAGGTCTCTAGGTAGTTTAACAGTGGGCGGTTAATTGATTTCTCCATTACTTTAGAAAGAGTAGAAGTAATTGCAATGGGACGATAACTGGATGGGAGGGATTTGTCACCTTTTTTAGGAACTGGCTGGATATGAGCAAATCCAAGCAGAAGGAAAAACAACTTTGGAATGAGAAAGTGAAAAAAGGCAGCAAAGAATAGGAGTAAGTTCAGGAGCACAGGTTTTGAGAACAAGTGGAGAAATACCATCAGGACCTGGAGCTTTCTTAGCATCAAGATTCTTCAAAATCCTTCTGACATCCTTTTGATAGAAGACCACAGGAGGCATTGAATGGAGGGTGTTGGGAATGGTGGGAGATGATTTAACAAGATCATTGATACATGAGTTTGCAGAAAAATAGGATGCTAGCAGGTCAGCTTTATCCTTGGCTGAAGTGACAACAGTACTATCTAGTTTGGACAGTGGTGGGCAGAGATGGGCAATTGCCGCCAAATAGCTGTGGCAAAGGACCAGAATGCTCGGCTACCATTAGGGCAAGAAGCAAGTTTTCTATTCTTAGCCTGTTCAAACTCTAGTTTGGACTGATTAATTACGATATGCAACATTCTTCTCTTGAACAGTCTTAGCACATTTATTGGAAAACCAAGGTTTAGATAAAGGACGAGATTTTAAAGTGGAATGTGGGATAAAGAATTCCATTCCTGCAAGAATAATTTCACTGACACGATCTGAGCAAACGTTGACATCAGAAGTTTTGAAACAGTAATCCGACTGAGGAAAAGAAGAAAAGAAATCTCGCAGGTCATCCCATTTTGCATTCTTGTAATGCCAAATGACCCGAGGTTGGGAATAGCCATGAGATAAAGGCTCCGTTGGAGAAGAGACAATCACCGAGTTCTGATCTGTGGTGCCTAAAGGACCACTGACTTAGAGCGTGTACTTAGAAGGTTTGTTTGTGAGAAAAAAAATCAAGCGTGTTGGCTGTATGGTTTGAATTGTCTGGTATCCTTGTAGGTAAATGAACAATTTCTGCGAGGTCATTAATAATTGCAAAAGCATCTCGACCAGCTGGGTCGGTTTGACTAGAAAACGGAAGCCAGCTGTAGTTGTGAACATCAAAATCACCAAGGAAAATTACCTCACTGCTATGAAAGTTGGACTGGAGAAAGTCAAAGAGCTCCAAGTGATTAGTAGTTTTTGGAGAACGGTAGAGACAACGGATGAATTTGGCACAATGAGGTAGAGAGATTTTAAACCAGAAAAGATGGAAAAGAGGAAATTCCAAATTATCAAGTCTCTGACAGGGAATATCAGAACGGACATGTGCACATGTACCACCTTTGAGGCGAAAGGAATCATACAATGAATAATTTGGGAAACTGAGATGAGCAGTTGTTGAATTAGCTGATAGCTGAGATTCTGTCAGAAACGTACATGGGGTTTGGCAGACTGAAAGTGGAAATGAACATCCTTGAGTGTAGAATTGATACCACGTATTTTTGTGTAATGAACTAGGAAGTGTTTGGGAGGTTTAGATCTTTTCGCAGATAAGCTTACTCTATCAGCGTGCCAATTCATGGTGTATTCAATAGTAAGAAAATTTGGAGGGAGGACATGCTGTATGAAGTAATGAAATTTTTGGATATGGCATACACATGGTAAGAATATACGCAGATCCATGACATAACGTGGCCTCGTCAATGGGTAAGAACGTCTGACTAGGTTGGCCACAGGCAGAACAAAGGAAAAGCCCCAAATGAAGAGAAAGATGGAGACAGTGAGTGCAAGACGGGGAAATCAAAGGTGACGGTGAAAGAGGGACACCAAGGGAGATGTCCCTGAGGCGAGTAGGAGCTAGGAAAACCTGTAGTAAGTGGGGGTTCCCTAAAGGAGGTTGGGGAGGGGTAAAAGCGCCTAAGCGTGAATAGATAGACTTCTAAGGAGTATTTCTGAGGCAGCAGCATGCTGGAGATCAAGAACTATTTCACTGACAGATGGTTTCCTCGGCTAAAGAAACAAGGTCGGTGATGTTTCATTCACGAGGAAGGTCCAAGAAGCTTCCTGTGAAAGTTGGTGGCGAGATGAGTCGATGTATTTGAAGGTCACCAGATTGGAGATTTCTATCCACGCAGATGGTTGTGATACAGATATGTCTGGTTCCAATAGCTGGATGTTCTACTCTATAGTAGAACATCCAGTTATTGGATGTTCTACTATAGAGTAGAACAATTTTGGGAGTGGAGTGGACAGGTTGCACATTTTTTGGTTAACTCTCCAGAAGAAGTTGTTGTCTGAGTTGTAAGTAGGCAACACCGTTTTACATGCCATAGCAAGAGTAGCCGTCGACCGTGCGGCCACGCATTTTCATGCTCCGCGTTTAGTGCTAAAAATATAGTGTTAATAACTGTGTACCATGATGAATCCAATACCACAAGACTCCGTTTAGTATTTGCCACCCATTGATGGAGCTATCGTACAACTCTCCATGACAGGTAAATTTTTATTGTCATTTTTTCGTCCCATATATTGCAATCATACCGTAGTTATTCGAATTGGTCCAATTGTGTAAGTAGAAACCTCACCAGGTCAAGGTTTCCACACAATAGGCCTGATTAATTCCCTTGATCACTAAGTGCGTTAGATTCCGTAATGGCCTCCTCCCTAGCGCCAGCGGCCTGAAGTCTGTAATTAAATCTGTTGAAAGTCACCGTAGCAAATCGTCTTGAAAGTAACTCGTCTTCTGAGCTTAACTGAAAAGTCAGTTGAAAACAGCATACTGAAAGTTCACTACGGTAAAATTTGTCGGAGTTCAAATATGCTAAGCCCTACCCAGAAGAATGCCATGTGCGCCGGAAAAACCACGTGTAGCCAGTGTCAAAAGCCTGCATCTCTCACTGTGCAGTGTGTCAGTTGCTCACTTCGCCTAGGGGCTTGCTGCGTAAATAATCTCTCAAAATTGTCAGCTTCTAAGCGAAAATCGTACCTGTGCCAAGCGTGTAAAACACCTGTACATAAGAAGGTACCACCAAATAGAAGGACGAAAGCGAAAGGAAAGGAAACGCAACCTAATAACTCCTCTAACATAGATAAAGCGAAGCCTCTTTCGGTAACCAAAGCGGACAACAGTTTTGTCAATCCTGAAGTCGGTACCGAGCTCACGGAACTCTGTAGCTGTAAATGAAATTGAATCCGCATGTGAGGTGCCATCCAGCGTCGAAGATTCTATGTATGGTGACGTACTATTAGCTCGTAAAACAGACGACCTGATGCCGGCGAAAACACCTGGACATAATGAGAATGACAAAATAGCCGGCGAACACAGCCAACCTGCCGTGTCTACACTAATATCTGGAATGAATTTTGATATCGGGATACAGCCTCCCGAGAATCGGAATTACAATGCTAATGTCAATGGCAATGTTACCGCCTCCATTAAGCCAGTTACGTTCCGAGCGCAACTCTACAGAAATCAATGCAGACGACGGCATACTAGTGATAGTATTGTGTATGTCAGCCAACATTATAATGAAACATTGACTGATACTGCTTCTAACAGTGGAAATACTATTGTAAGTGTAAATTTAAATGAATACAACCAAATAAATAACAGCGCGAGTCTAGACGCCCCGAGTGAAATATCAAACTCGGCTGCGGAACCTTGCCTAGGAACCAAAGAAAAAGCTGAATACCAACAATCAGATAATACTACGTTCCTCCGTCTAGACGACCAAAAACTAGAACTCATCCCGAACGAAATAAGGCATCTAATAATCAACACTCTAGAGTCTAGAGTCTAGACAGTCAACTAATGTCTCTAGTCAAAGCCAAATTATTAAAACTTTCTGAAGATCACGACAATCAGGGTACGATGGCGAATACCCCCAGGGTCAATTCACACACATTATATCAACCAAGGGTGAGGTTACGTAATGGTCATAATACTAAAGGACCCAAAACCGTCAACACATGACGAGTTGTGTTCAACCAGTTCCAGAAGCTACTGTTATCAACCGTATAATTCCTTCGCTAGAAACTGAAACTCAGAATTGGCAGCATTCTAATCTATCAGTACCTCATGAGGATAAACTTAGCACAAGCAATTCATGTCATGGAACGGAGAAGTTAAGTCTCACACCTGCATCGAGTGACTGCTGTGGGAATAATATCATTTTCCCCACATTAAATAACCCTAATGCGGTAGGTCCTAAGGCCAGATATCTCAACACATATCAACCAACTGAGTTTCAGAGAGACCACTTAACTCATATGGGAAAAATGCATCGACAGATTCACAACAAATAATCCAGCGGCAAATTGCCTTAATGAAGACGCTACTGAGTGGCCGTATCAAGAAGCTAATACTTCATCCACCAGTTCATCACAGATTGCCCACCAATCCAGAATGCTACACACTGTCTCAGTAGCCTTATGCCCAATAGACTGAATAACAAATCATATGGGAACAGAAATGAAATTTTCTTCAAAAGAAAAGTTGTTCAAAGACCTCCCGTCCCTTCCTACAGATCTACTCGTAGCGGGTACAGCCGAAACAACTCCATCTTGGCAGCTGGTACACAATACCCTACCAATAACAACTGCGATAGCTTGTCAGGTGCATATTTCTCCTCTCGAATAAAACCCATGATCACAAGACCCATCCAACGATCTAACGCCATCTTTGTTTCCCGAGTCGCCCCTCACACTACTCCAGACCAAATCCTGTCTGAATGTCTACGACTCATGAATATAACTGTAAAAGTCACCCTACTGAAGAGGGCAGCCACATATGCGTCCGTCAAAATTGAGTGTGATGAAAAAGATATTAATAATGTTGCCGCCACTTCCTTCTGGCCGGGTGGGAGCTCTCATCAGGCATTTTTATTACAACGGTCACCCGAGATTAAAACTACCTCGCTATGTATATCCCAGTAAGCCAACCACAAACTCACAAAAAAATTCAAATTATTATTTTAGGGTTGCCCGTAATTGAATACATTAACCCGTATTTGTGTCTGTAAATTGCGTATATTCCGTGGTGGATTTGCCTGATTTGCTGGACGGAAAAACCCCAGTTACTGGGGAGAAAAACCTTGCTATCTACGCCTGAGACCGACAAACTCAGCCACCGAGTGAAAAAAGCCCATTGAAGTTCCTCGCGTCATCGACGGGATTCGAACCTAGACCTTTTCCACCAGGTGTGGGGAGGACGGTGACGATACCACTGTGCTACCCTCGCAGACACCACAAACTTACAAGTATGACACCAAAGGAAGGAAACCAGGCCATCGCAGAATATACGCACTGTGGCGGGGGGGGGGGAAATGATAAAAAGGAATTTGGTTTAATTTTATTTTTGATATGTATAATAATAATTCTTTATTAAATATTCCTTATCTGTTCTGTTCCCTTATAACTATATAGACCTCTATTCCTTACACCCCCACGTACACTTTGCTTCACAGGAGAATTCCAGATTCGTGGGAACTTCTCAATTGTGTATAATTCCCTTCGGAAAGGCTGAGTGTTCAGGAATAACAAGCTCACAAATTAATAAACAACAAAGTTTATTTACATATATATATATATATATATATACAACATAATATACAATTGAATAAAAAAACATGTAATATGCATACAAAGTTAAATCAAGGATACCTTGCATATATTATTCTTATTCCTGTTTCCCTTCACTAGCTAATCTGAATTGACCATTATATGAAAACACTGATTCATTCTTCTTGCCCTAACTAACTCCTAACACTTATGCACATTTACCATACCTATTTCACTTACTCCTGGATACAATTGTGTTTCTTATATTAACAATCAATATGCTGCTTTCATCATTATACTCTGTGTTCTCACCATTCTGTTACAATACACTGAAGACCAATCTTAACTTTCTTAAAGTCTCTGTTTTTAGTCCTTCAGTTACAAAGGACTAATAATGAACCAACAATTCTTCATCAATACAAACACTATATTCAATTATCTATCCTTAAAACATATTCAAAGTTTCTTATATAGTTCAATTATCTGTCCTTCAAAACTTCTCATATAAACCTTACTACCCTTCTAACACATTATAATCATTTGAACAACAATTTAATCTATTACTCATCCTTCGTTTCCCTTGCATTTTACAATAACCTTTTTTAACATAATAACTCTGTTAGTATATATAATTTACTTCAGAGATAATTTATCTATCATTTTACTTCTAGTGCTACCCCCCTTTTTTTTTTAATTAATCACTGTACTGTTTCATTAACTTTCAGTACTTACTATATTTCTCACCTATTTCTGTCTTTTTTCTTTCCTTTCCGGGGAGGTTTCAACCTTCCATTTTTGGCTCTCTGAGGATCTCCTTCATCTGCTTCACCTGAATCTGCTACAGATAATTTTCAGGCACTCTTGGCTGCATGGGACTGGCGTCCTTTCTCCACCTTATTCGGGCTACCTTCCATTCCCTGCTTCCTTCCTTCTCATCGAGCTACTAATTTTTCGGCTTCGCTCCTTCCCTCTCCACCTTATTAAAACTTATTCACAAAAAGAAAACTCACAGGGCATCTCACACTAACTCCTTCTCTACTCCACGTTTTACAGCTCATCCACAAGGAAGATAGCTCATAGGGTGCCACCATCGCTTCTGCGCTCCACTATTAAGAACTTCTTATTAAATTAAGAAATATTTCACAGCGCTCGTTGCATTCGGGTCACTACCTTTGCCTTTCTTCCGATGTGGATTAGACTATAGCATACGGCCACTGCTCTTGCCTTCCAATGACGGACAGGCTTATTCCCCTTACACTCCATAATTTCTAACACGACAAAAAACTCAACTGTCAACTGTTACCAACTCATATTTTCTATCACGACCAAACACTCAACTGTCCATGTTACTAACTCATTTTTACTTACACCGACGAAAAAACTCAACTGTCCGTCCTAACTCATTTCCATAAACACCCACATAAACTCAACTCGGGGTTCTGTGTGTTTCCTACTCAGTCACTTTTTTAATCCATTTCGACAAACACCGACAAACTCAACTGTGTTCTTGACTATCCCATTTTCAAAAACACCGACAAGAATCTCAACTTTCTCATCCCTCTCTTCCCTTTCACTCACCTTTTTCATCTGAATTACACCGCCCCTATCTGTCAGGCTCACCCTTGTTCTGAGTCTTAACCAATCTTTCTCATTTTATCAACTTTCACTCTGTTCTTAATTGCCCGTTTTATTTTCTCAAGCTGACTCCTTATTGCTCGATCTAACTTCTTAATTTAAGAAATTGGTAAAATTTCTCATGCTGTCTGTACCTTTGAATTCAGCCGCTTATAGTTATAGTTTAACAGACTAATTTCACACGATCTACAAAACTTGCCATCACCACAGCCAGACGCCAGTCTTAACTCTAATTCCAGCATTTCTCCCGTATTTACTTCCTGTCTCTTCTCGAAGTGTCACCGATCAAAGAAATGTCCCGACAGTACCATGGTCCACCGCACCATTGTTTTCCAGAGTTAACACCTATTACTAATAGCCGTTGCTACTCGTTATTTGTCTGTGTGCTGGGAGTCGAGTTTGTACCCAGGTTGCTAATAGCCTTTCAGCTTACCGCTCCCCTTGTATAGACGTTGTCTAATTTAATCCCTTGCGAGTGACCTTAGTAATATTCTTGACTTGTAAGGTTTCACTCCCCCATATTGCTTTATTATAAGTTTTACTTTAAATTAATCTCACTTTTCTATAAAATAATATATTTGTAAGATTTTACATCTTACAGCACCCCGTCAGTTACACAGGACACTGAACCTCTACCGGATCGCCAGTCAGATGTCAATCGAATTTCTACAATAGTCACTACCCGACACATGATACAAAGTATCATTTGTCAAAGTATCAAGTTACGACATGTGTCATAACATATGTCGAATCATAAAATATCTATACCCCGCAGAAGACCTACTAGGACACAGATAAAACCATTATCCATAGGGAAGATTTTTTATCAGAGCTTACGAAACAAGTTGGACACATTGGAACAAATGCTCTTGTCACGGTCTGCTGATGTTATCTGTCTTACCGAGACCTGGCTTCAGCCACATCAAGAGTCTCTAGTCGCTGCTAACGCTGCTGGATACAATGCCTACTTCAAATCCAGATCTGTAGCGAGGAGTGGAGGAGTAGCCCTGTTTGTATGTGACATAGTACTTCAAATAATCTCAGTCTCCTACTCGGATTCAGAGCTTTATGAGGCATTACTTGTCACTTTAAAAGTCCACTCAGCAGTCGTAGATATAGAAATCGTTTACATTCCACCTGTCCCTAGTCTAGAAACGATAAATAATGTAGTAGACTGGCTTCTCAACAAATTACATATGTCAGCCACCCATATAGTATGTGGAGATTTCAACCTTCCACCACAGCTCAATAACATGTTAAATAAACTACAGCCATGCTCCATCTCTCTCTTATCAATGACCAACCTACAAGAGGCGAAAATAGACTTGATCTAATTCTGTCTTCTGGTAAATGTATAATTGATGTAACCCCCGAAATGTTCTTTCCATCCGATCATAGCCCAATTGCAATGCTCATAATGCTACCGTATGTGGACTTAAATGCCAAGGAAAAAACTAAGATCCAGCTTGTCACTTCGCCAGCTTTTCTGGACACAAATAAATGCTTATTTGCTGCCAGCTGTATCCCGTGGGAATGTCTACTCAAATGTGATGCCTTATTTGCAACAACTCTCTTAACCAGTTGGATTAACTCTATTACAGAATTTGCGGCTTCCAAAGTAGAAAGGATATCATTAAAATCGAAAACCTGGTGGAACTTTAGCCTAACTGCATTGTTTAAACTAAAGAAAACTCTGCACAGAAAATGGAAACTGTCTAATGACACACAAGATAGAATTAACTACTCGAGGGCCAGAGCAATATTTAATAGGGAAAAATCTAGAGCAATCAACCGCTACATGAAAGACACACTTGACTGGGGAAAGCTACCTCGTTGCACACATAAAAGTGACACAAATCAGGGGCTTGACAAAGAAGCGTGGATGGACCATATCAGCAGATTCTTCAGCATATATCATGAGTCTCAAGTCAGGGAGTTTGAGTGGGATCAATTAGTTGACAATGAGATGAAGTCTGTTCTTATCACTAAAGAAGCACTAATACAGAGTATTAACTCCCTCAGGCCAACTAACACAGCTGGAGTTGATGGAGTCCCCCACTTCATGGTAAAGTGTCTCAGCCCTTACCTAATTGAATCACTCCAAGCAATTTATAGCTCTATCCTTGCTTGCCGAGTTTTCCCTGAGAATTGGAATAAGTACGCTGTAATTCCAATGCCGAAAATTACAAAGCCTAACCGTGTGGAGCACAATAGGCCAATATCTACTGCATCTACCCTGTTAAAAGTACTGGAGAAAGCTCTGTTGCCAAAGTTGTCGAATCAGATACTGGCTGGGCAGCCTCAACAGATTCATTATTCAATGACTGTAAGATCAACAATAACTAACCTCCTCACAGTTCAGGCTACGATACTAAATGCTTTCCAAGCCAGAAAGGAAATTGCAATAATTTATGCCGATATAAAAGCAGCCTTCGATAGTCTGGATGTACATGCCTTACTTCATCTGCTCCAACACGCCTTCCAAATAAAAGGAAATTTGCTGAAGTTCCTACAGACCCTACTTACTTGTCGGTCCATTTATTACCGCACAGATTATTATTATTATTATTATCTTTATTTTCTCCTAAGAGACACCCGCTTACAGCTATTAACCAGGGGGTGCACATTCATATATACAAATACAGTATAAGTTATTTATATAATTATATATTTATAATTTATGCAAATCAGTCTCTATAAATTATACAAATTATAGATTGCCTAAATTATACAAATTATACATTTTCTAAATTATACATTGTCTAATTAATTATATTATACATATCATTGCCTTATTTTACATGACAGGCAGATAGAAAAGAGCACAAGCATAATTTGCAATTTTACAAGGAATCCTCCAACGCCAACTCCATGCAGGAGTTCCACAGGGTGGAATTTTATCTGGACTCCTCTTTACCGCCATGATGATCCCATTCTGCAAGGGTAGGGATGATGTATGCACTTATGCAGACGATATTAAGATCCTAACACCCATCCAACCAGGCGCCATCGTAGCCGGGTGGGAAGGCGCAGCAGTGCATAGCACACGCTTCTTGATTAGACCGGGGTTCGAGCCCGTCACCACCAAATACGGAAGATGCGAAAGGTAACGGAATGACAACCGCATATCCTGGAGCAATATGGCCTTAGTTGCTAATGCTCCTAAAAACCAAATAACAAAATAACACATCCAACCGCCCATGAACAATAGGGCATTGCGTGAGCATATGAACAATACCATGAACCGCCCATGAACAATAGGGCATTCCGAACTTATTCGTGTACTTAGACGAATTTAGCTTTGCCCTAAATCCACAGAAGACTGTAATCATGGTGTACGCGCTCAAAAAATCGCCTACGTTCGTACACCCGAAACTTAATGGCGAACCTATCCCAGTTGTTGAGACGCATAGAGATCTGGGAGTAATATTTGATACGAAACTTACGTTCAAATCCCATATTGATGTGATTGTAAAGAAAATGAATTACTTACGTTGGGCAACAAAACAGCACCTCTTGCACGTGAAACAGACTGCAACAACCGCACGATATTTAAGAACCACAGGGTATTAGGCCATTTTGTATGGCGCCGAACTGTGGGCGTCAGCCACCCCTACACACATTAGGAGAATATATGAGAGTGAATTCTGGCTGCTGAAGTGGGCAAACCATAAGCACCATCTCCCTCAACAGTTAGGAACTATGCAGCTCTCTGAGCAGCTTAAACTGCAGCGTTTTCCAGACATCATTGCTTGGAAACGATTAATAACTACAATCAAAATGATGACTGGCAGGCAGGATATCATCACCATGCTTCTGGCAGCTTTGTGAGTGGCACATCCCGCCATCTGCATTAAGAGGCACAAAATCCTTGAGAATGAAGACCAACAGACTGAAGATGGCCGACAAGTTTATACCCGCCAGTGCGTTAGAATCAATTCAGTTCCTAACACATATCGGAATTGACCTACTAAGGACCCTCACAGAAGATCCGAAATATAGGAAACAAATCGCAGTGTGGTTCGCTGAGGCTACTGTTGCCTAGTAGTTGTGTGAATTTCTGTCAACAACTGTGTGGGCACTTATTTCAACAAGTGTACATTTCGCACAAGTTGATTCAGTGGATGTGATGTTAAGATGAACTTTTGTATTACAATTGTCAGGACTCTAGACAGAAATATAGTGATGAGTAATGCAGTTTATATTTCATCTTTTCGTGTATATTTAACCTTTCTTGTATATTTTAGACATTCACATTTTATGGTAATCCCCTGGCACTTTCTGCCGTGAAGGGAATTTGTCACTTACCCATGTATACCTATATTTTAAATTTGGTAGGACAAATAAAGATTTATTTATTTATGATGTGACTCCAATCTTCCACATCACCGCATATGCAAAGGAGAGGCCCAATTCCTGTAGCTTTGCTTTGATTGGTCCATGTCGGGAGAGGAGACGTCGTCTCCATGTTGGGGTAAACTAGAACAAGGTGCAGCTGACGAAGTGGTCGATGATTGGGATAAACATCTTTATTATAACACATTTATCAGTAATAGACCATTGAGATTGCCACTGGATGTTCACTTCTTGCCAAATATGTTTATTTTATACTTTCAGGTCTTGATCAGGTCTGGTGCTTATACCTAGGAATTCTGTTGTAATGTTCTTCTTGGTGCATTCCATTAGACCGCAGAAAGCGACATGCAGATCTAGGAGAAGGTTCTCTGTGATTACTTGGAAACAGGTGTTGATACGGTGTGGTATTCTCTAGACATACATAGAAGGCAGAAACGTTGGATCTGTCCAAACCTGTTGATGATGGTCTTCTTGTTCACACAACGAAACGAGATTTGGGCTCCATAAGTTATGATGGGTATGAAGACAGTGCTGTAAAAGAGGTGAATAGTTCTTCCTTTTAGTCCCTAGTCAGTTCTGGTTACAAGGGGCCAACACGGGTGTGTAGCGCTTAGTTCTTTCTTTGAGAGAGTCGAGATGTGGTAAGAAAGGAAGTCCACTTATTGTCCAGGGTTAGGCCCAAGGACTAGACTGAGCTTTCATATTTGAGAGGATGGCCATGCAGCCTAATTGTCGGATGTATTCGCACGTGAGGAGTGCCCTTTATCAAGAGTGTCTTGCTTTTAGTTGCGCTAATGCAGAACAGCAAATGATTACGTTTATATTACAAGCGTATTATTTGTGGAAGATAAATTGAGAAGCGCCGAGCGACTAGGACAGTGAGTCATCACGCGCTGTAATTTTAAGTAATAAGTTACGAAAAGTATTTGATAGCAAGGTGAATATAGCTCAAATATTAAGTATAGATTCATTAAACTATTAATTGTTCTTAATAGAAAAAAATGGTTACTTCTGCGTCTGTATGAAGGGCAACCCGTTGTAAATATCTTACAACCTGTTCCGTTCAGAACGGGTTGGAAGCTGTGAGAGAAACACGAATTGTACAGTACTTAATTTAGGGATGAGAAGCCAAGTAAAAACATAAATGTTAAAAAAAGAAAATGAAATACTTGCACAAATAAACTTAAATGAAAATGTGAATTTCCCCATTCTTACATTATTGTGCGCAACCAAATGGAAGGTTTATATTTGTGTACCTGAATGTAAGTTTTGTGTATATGAAGAAAACACAAAACACTTGAAGCAGAATCATTATTTATTCGCATCACATGTCAAGTGGTTGTTGCAAAGGACAATTCTTGTATCTGTCTTCAAATACAGTTAGAATTTCAGCAGTGTAGGAATGCAAAAAGGATTGGCTCATTGCAGAACCAACGAGCAATTCTTCCATTAATTTCTTGTTGCTTTTGCAGAGAGAATTTCGTTGATTAGATTCAACGCTCATTCAAAGAGAAAAAGAAGAAAAGAGTGAAAATCGAAAGACATCCCCACCTCTGGGGATTTCTGCTGTTGTAGTGGAACTTCTTGGTAAAATGTGAACCCCCAGGTTGGATCCGTTTCGGTTTCCAGAGTGAAAGAAACGTTGTTGATATTCGCGATGCAAATCACTCGTGGTCGATGGACACTTCACACAGGCAGAGAACGTTCTTTTTATTCAAGAATTGGTACCGGTTTACGATCTGAATGGTGACGTAGCGGCCAAATATAGGTGGGTCACACACGAAAGTTTCCTTCTTTGTTGTAAAATTTCCCTCCCGGTGTTGGCACAGTGCATTATCCTGGAACACACGAGAGGCGTGAACTTTCTGGATAGTCTTGTTGCCCACTCGGATGTCTACATCGTGCAGAAAGAAAGCAACTACAAACAGAAAAAAGAGCCATTAGTGCGTAATACGTACAGAAGCGAAAGGCAGAATAATCCACATTCACTCAATAATTCTGCTCTTTTATATATTGGTGTGAAAAACTTAAGGACCAGCACTATTTCTAATAGTGCTGGTACCTTAAGTAAAAATTTTGTCAACCACAAAATTTTTACTTAAGGTACTTTTTACTGATGAGAATAGATTCAGTCTCAGCAGCGATTCTGGACGTCAGCTAATCTGGCGAGAGTTGGCACACGGTATCACCCCGCAAACATCACTGAAAGGGATCGATATGGCGGTCGAGGTGTTCTCGTCTGGGGAGGCGTTATCTTTGATGGAAGTACACAACTCCAGATACTGTAAGGCGGTGGTACTATAACCGGTACACCCTACTGTACCGAGGTAATCCTTCCCGATGTGCGCCTGTTCCGATGTGCCATTGGCCCCGAGTTCGTGTTTATGGATGATAACGCCACACCCCATCGCACAGCAGCTGTGATATGCTTTTGGAAAGTGAGGACATTGTTCATATGGTGCCCCATACGAACCTTTTCACCGCCTGCATCGATATTAGGGGTGGCCATATCTCCTACTGAGGACCACCTCTTCCCTTTGTTCCATCTTTGACAGTGATGCATCTGTATCATGGCAGCCAGTGCTATGCTGCCATTTTTGAATAAAGTCCCTCTGTACCGTTTTGTTTCCGTTTTTGTGTCGGTGTTGTTTCCTTCATCATTTCTGTACCTCAGGACTTTCCTTTGGTATGCTTTTCCCATATCCAGGCTACAAGTTTGTTTGTTGTTTGGTTTTTAGGAGCATTAGCAACTAAGGCCATATTGCTCCGGGGATATGCGGTGGTAATTCTCTGATCTTTCCGCATCCTCCGTATTTGGTGGTCACGGGCTCGAACCCCGGTCTAATCAAGAAGCGTGTGCTACGCACAGCTGCTCCTCTCCTGCTCCTGCTCACCTGGCTACGGAGGCGCCTCCAGGCTACAGGTGAAAACCTGACTGGTCCTTAAATTTTGCACACCAGTGTATAAACATTTATTTGCAGATAGGGTAACAAAAAAAAAAAAAAAAAAACCCGTTGTTCGGAACATTTATTTTTATTAAAGAAACAAAACTGTGCATTGCTGTTTGCTTTGTAGAAACTGGTTCTATTAAACAAAAAAGTTATTAGTTCTAGTATACTTTTTGATCTTTGTAGTTGACGTGGGGGACAAAATTTATTCGCTCATCGACAATAACTCCGAGATATTTAAGATATAATTGGGATCGAACTGCCATTAATTATAATGAGCGGAGTTCTTCTATAGTCAAATTTTCCACCGAAAGTCATCATCTTGGTCTTTGAAGGAGATATATTCAGTTTATTAGTAGTTGCTCAAGCAAGAAGATGAGATAGGACCACGTTGGAGCGGGACTCAAGATCCGAGCGAGATTTGCCTGCAAAATGAGAGTTAAATCGTCGATATGCTATTGCGTGTGTCTTATCAAATCTACGCAGTAACCAACTGTTTAGGACTATATTCAATATGATGGGTCCCAAGACAGAATCAGACAGTAGAGACAGTATATGCGGAACAATATGGTTTTAGTCGCTGATGGTCCTAAAACCTACAGCAACAAAAACTCGTTTCCATTCACGGATGGGCGCACTATGGATATAGATGCCGATGCGCCAAAAAATTCCCAAACAAACAAACAACCCATTGACCGATCGGACATCGCGATAGACAACAGAAACGGATTCCACTCTTATCAGCAAAAACAAGAAGATACGGTTATTCAGAAACACCGACAGTGGTCAGTGGAGATTCAGGGACGTTGCGTGGTTTGACGAATCCTGTTCCTGATGTTTCACGCTGAAAGGAGAACTAGAACAGCATGAGTTAATGGATCCATTCGCCTATGAGTGAGCAGTGAACATGGTTGTTATTGTTGCTGTTGTTATAGTAGTAGTAAGGTTTTAGGAGTTTCAGCGATTAAGGCCATATATCTCCGTGTATATTGTCTGTAAATTGCGTGTGTTCTGAGGTCGATTTTCTGTTTGTAGGACGAAAAACACGAGTTTCCCGAAGAAAAACCATGGTACTCTTGCCCGTGATCGACTAACTCAGCGACGGTGTGAAAAAGGTTTGTAAAAGTTCCTCACATCACGGACAGGACTCGAACTAAGGTTTTAACACACACACATACACTTAGGTGTGTGTATGTGTCAGCAGTAGTTTGTGCCCGTATTTTATCCATCCCTGCCGATAGCAGGGGTAGATAAAAACTTTCAAACTCTGGCAGTCTACCTACTTTTAATTCTATTAATATCATTATCAAGTTGTAATATTGTTAATATTTTAACTTTAATAGTTATTAATTCAATTGATTCTATGCGCTCTTCAATATTATACCTGCGAAAGTATGAAAGAAAACTGGAATAAAGTGAAGTGACGATCACCGGAAGATCATTGATCCTAAACTTCATTAATCAGGTGTTTGCTACCTGGGGCATTTTCAACAGGTATCTTTTATTGAAATGGGTGTCTTCCACCAACAGGAGGCCAATTACTTCGAAAACAGCCTTCTGGGGAGACGACGGACATTTGCATGTTCTGCTAAATTATCGTCCTGTCGTGTTGTTTTTTTAGAGATTAGTGGTGCTTGGACAGCGGGACATTTGCTTGTGGTTCCCAGCCATAAGAAGTGTTCCGAGCTCACGTGCGCAGTTTTAATTGGTACGCTCTGGAATAACAAGGAAGTGCAAGTAAGAAAACTGCTGGGATCCACGTTTTATGATTTCTGTGTATGAGCACTATTATGATAATTGTTATTTTATTATTTCTGTGTTTTTTTCTACTCTGTTCTATAACTTCGTTGGAGGAAACACCGCAGTGTCTGCCTTTTAAGGCAGATATTTAAAAGCCGCAATAAACATTTCTTTACGAAGGAACTTCCAATCAAAAATGGGATTTTGGGAAGAAAGCTTTCACTCAATCTACTGCAGTTTTCCGGATCGGCCTTGTACTTCCTGAAAATGGCACATACTTCATCGGCCCCTGAGAACAACATCAAGGCCTTCTTAGGCGTGGAGATGGCTAAATAGGATCACCGGGAACCGTGTACCATTTCAAGACTGGTCCTGTATGCCAATATTGACATCACACCCTGGAAGCTTATCATCAGTACAAGAAACATATTGACTCTCTGGCAAAGTTATTAACAGAGAGACTAGATGCACCTAATGTGGAAAACTTGATCACTCGCCTTCGGATGATGCAGAGAATAAATGGGGAAGAACCAAGTCCCAAGTGTAAATTGAGTCATTTAGACTCTCTGGGGAGATTCTTCCCAGCAAATGCTCTTTGGTTCTTTAATAATTTAAACATAGATCCAGAGAAAATATGTGCAGACAAAATGTATAGGAGAAAAATTTTTGATAATGTGTACCGGCAGTTACAAATATAATAAGAAGACTAACTTAATAATTTATATAATAATATTTACTTCTTAACAATTACTTAGCAATTAATTAAAACTACTTAATAATTAATTTATTAACCACATGCTCTATGTTTTTTTATCTTCAAATTTTGTAAATAAGTTCATGTAAATATACTTGTAAATATTGAAATAATGTAACCACACCCTCTAGCCACGCGCTGTTAATGGGTAACTCGAAAGATAAATAATAATAACTAGGTGGCTTCTGCCCCTGCTCGCTGCGCTCTCTTCCTTTGATAAAATAAAATGAAATACTTACAGAAGCTTTCGACTCTGTGTGTGTCTCTTCCACAGCTATGAATACATAAATACGTTACAATATCTATATAATATCGGTGTAGATACACCATAGACAACTCTTAAAGAAAAAGTACTATCGTATTGTGAAAGGCATCATCTCATCTGTATCTCATATTGTGCTCATTTTCACAACGAGTTACCCAGTATTCCATCATCTATTGTTAGTAACATCAGCTATTGTTACTTTTTCTCGGTGCGTGCCACGATCCAGACGGCACCGTTTTAAAGTTAGTTGGGTTTTCATCGGCGGGTGCTTTTTGACACTACGATCGTAGGTTTTCTTTAAGAGTTGTGTGTGGGGTATCTACACCGATATTAGATCCTTAAACTCTTAAAATATTTATTATTATTATTGTTGTTGCTCTTATATTATTTCTCCCTGATTGGGGGACTCCACTCCGTGACAGGTACTGCTACCAAGTACACAGGGCAGGGTGGTTGTTGTTATGTCTGGTGTTACTGTCCGTCGAGGAAAGCTCTGACTATCCTACAGGTGTTCAGGATTGCGATTTTCTGGAGTTCCTTGTACGTGTTCTCTGGGAGACCCATTCCTGCTAGGCTGTTGTGTAGGGTCTTTGGCACCATACCTGTGGTTGACACGATGATCGGGATGGTTGTTACTCGTTGCATATGCCACATCTCTTTAATCTCATGTCTCAGGTTAGTGAACTTCCTGATTTTTCCTCATGGGTTTTCTGGACATTGCTAGCGTTGGGCACCCCTATGTCAGTCAGGTAGGTAGCCTTTTCCAACTTGTCCACAAGGGTTATGTCCAGTCTGTTGTGCGGGATTGTCCTATCCGTTATTATGGCGCGGTCCCAGTACAGCTTGTGGGTTGGGGGTCTCTAGTACTGCCTGGGGTTTGCACTTGTAGTACGGTACACTTTCTTTGGTCAACTGGTATTTCCTCGCTAGCTTCTGATGTATTATCCTGGCTACCTGGTCGTGTCTATGACTGTACTTAGTCTGGTGATCACCTTGCATCCCCCGGTGATGTATTGGATCGTTTCTGAGGCCAGGTTGCATCGTCGACATGTGCACATCGAATACTCCGGGCTCCTTTGCGATGTATTTTCTAGAGTTTCTTTCTCTCCCTCTTGTGTTGATTACCGGGCCTTGGATGGCGAGCATGAATCCTTCAATGTCGGAAAAGAGCCATGCATTGGATGCGATGTTATCGATGTGATCTTGATGGAGGTCATTGTAGTGTCTGCCATGGAGTGTCTTCTTTGCCCATCTTTCTATCTTCGTTTCTTGTACCGTTTGGGCGGGAGTGGTTTCCTCGCTTAGGTTGAGTGGGGTATACCACTTATCTATCTTCCTTATGGCCTGGTTGAGAGGTGCTGTGTTGTTCTAGAAGTAATCCTTCAGGTTAACTATCGCTGTTTTCTGTTGTTCTATCAGGTCTATCAGGCCCCTTCCTCCCTCTTTCCGAGATTTTGTTATGCTTTCCACTGCTGACTTCGGGTGGTGTTGGCTACTCTAGGTCATCATTGTCCTTTTCTTTTGCATGATATCTACTAGCTCGGTGTTAGTCCAATCTATGACCCCAAAGGAGTGTGTTAGTACTCGAGCTGCATAGGTGTTTATGGCTGTTACTGTGTTCCCTCCGATCAAGTTTGATTTCAGCAAGCTTCTGAGTCTCTGATGATATTTTTCGGTGAGGCACTTCTTGATTTCCTTGTGTTCCAACTGCTCAGCCTGCATCATCTCTAGGTATTTGTAGGTCTCTCCTTCTGTCGTAGCTTCGATCTCTTTGCCAGTCAGTAGCTGGTAGTTTTGACCAGCTAATTTTCCCTGGTGCAGTGTGGGTCTTGCATTTTTCTGGACCAAATTACATCCTGATGTCCTTGCTGAATTCTTCGGTGATTCGGAGTAGTTGCTGAAGTTGCTTCTCAGTTGCCACATAAAGCTTGCTGTCATCCATGTACATCAGGTGGGTGACGTTGACAGGTTCTTTCTTCCTTCTTTGAGTTTTTTCCATACTTGTAGCCGTTAAGCATGGTGGATAGTGGGTTGAGTGCTATACAGACCCATAGTGGGCTTAGAGTATCTCCCTGAAAGATTCCTCTTCTAATGGGGATCGGCCTGGTTGTGATGTTCTCGACTTTAGTGGTGGTACTCCGTTTCGCCATTGTTGCTCCTAGGAAGTTTGTCACTATCGGATTGACTTTGTGGATCTTCAAGCTCGATGTAGGCCGTGTACATGTTGCGGTGCTTCTTGAAGGCTTGCTCCATAACTGCGGCATCTATGGTTAATTGCCCCTTACATCATTTGCTCCTCCGCTTGAATCCTTTCTGCTGTTCGGCTATCAGGTTCTGACTCTCTAAGTGATCTGATATCTTCTTAGTAAGAATTCAGCTGGTCAGGATTTTGTACATCGTTGGGAGGCATGTGACTGGCCTGTATTTCGCTGAGTTTCTTCTTTCTTCATCTTTAGGCTGCAGATATGTGACTCCTTCAGTGAGAAACTGCGGGATTGGCTCCAGGTGCTTTATCATTCTCTGCTAGGTGCTTGTGTGTGCAGGTGAGCTTCTTGTATCAGTAGTTGTGCATGTTATCAATTCCCGGGTTTTGCGGGTTGGGGTATTACTGATCGACTGTTTTACTTTTTCTTCTAATCTCCCACTCTCTCATCTCTAGTATGTCCTTTTTTTTTCTTCCATTCTACTTCTATCCAGGGTGCTTTGCTGTTATGTCTTACTTCACTACTCCAGATATTACCCCAGAACTCTTCGATCGTCTTCTTCTCGGGTGGTCGGTTTTCTGCTTTCTTATTTTCACCCAGTTTCCTGTAGACGGTTCTTTGGTCTCATCGAAGATTCGGTTATTTATTTTCCTCTGGGAGCTCTCTTTTTATCGGTGTAGTCTCTTGCTGAGTGCGAGGAGGTTCTGCTTCAGTGTGTCCAAGTAGTCTCCTATTTTCTGATTTCTGCTCTCATATTTTCTTTGGGCGCTGTTTCTCTTGAGGATGCTCTTCACCTTTCCAATTAATTTCTTACTTCTATTACCCTGTCGGTATTAGGTCAA
Organism: Mastigoproctus giganteus; assembly: GCF_048544385.1. NCBI lineage: Eukaryota > Metazoa > Arthropoda > Arachnida > Uropygi > Thelyphonidae > Mastigoproctus > Mastigoproctus giganteus. The sequence goes on from NC_143580.1 coordinate 1,893,136, forward strand.
CTGATCTATCTAGATTCTTAATTCTTTTATCTTCTGCTGAAGTCTTCTTTCCCAAGCTGTCAGTTCCTTCTGTTTTCGGTTCTTCTGCTGCTGGTCCCACGTTTCTTTTCTATTATTCCTAGTGGCTGCTATGGCAGCACAGTATACGGATGTGTGGATAGCCTCCAGCGTTGCACCATTGTTGTGAAGGTAATGTGGCATTATTGCCGAATGAAGTGGTCTGTTATTCTCCAAAGGATTTTATTTGGCCTTTGCTTAGGTATCACATGGGTTCTTATGGGGTCCATTCCTTCGAATTCTGTTAAGGACTTCTTCCACTCGTCTTCTATTCTGGATAGCATGACTTCGTCTGTTTCCACTTCAGCTACTCTGGGTTGTATTTCTTCTTGCTGTTCTTCCTCCTATTCCATGGTATGCTGTTGCTTCGCTTGTTCCATATTGACCATATTTTTTGTGCTTTGTAGCAGAGCGCTGACATCCTGCTTGATTTTTTCCAAGATAGCAGGAGCTATTAGGTTCTTCGTGACGATGGTTCTTCTTTGGTCTGCTAATCGCTGTTCGGTGACCTGAATATCCGGGTATCGTTCCAACCACTTGGTATGTAGTCGCGATCTGTACAATGTCATATCGGTCTCTAGCCTGGTTATTTCGTAGTATGCTCGCATAATGTATGTATTCATTTCAATGCTCCACTTCATGCGTTGGCATTTTCTTCCTTCCTGGGTGGTTACTAGCACAATCGCGCAAGAAACACTTCCAGTTGCTGGGGCTGGATGGTCTTGCCGTTCTCTTGTGTTAGTCTTAAGGGGGCAGTGCCACTTGCTCCCCTGTCTTACTCGGAAGACTGTCTCCAACTTTTAGAACTGACGCCTCTGCCTAAGGCCTGAACGCGAGTGACTTTATCCTGCGGCACACTCAGTGCAGTATGAATAATATTTATCTGCGACATCATCCATCTATGGAGGTGGATTGTTTTGCTTTGGCTTATGTCCTGTGGTTTATTTATTTAGTTATTTCTCGCGAGTGACACCAGATGGCGCCACTATCTGCACCATCCGCCACTCCGACCTTGTGGAAGGTAACTCCAATGGGGTAACTTTCGCGATGTTTTTTTTTTATCATTTTAAAATTATTATTATATCGGTCTCCCAGCGTAACAGAGCCGCGCTCCCTTCCACCAATGAGGGACTTGAACCCGTGTTCATCAGGCTGGCACTCCAGTGTCTTAACCACTGGGCTATCGCACCCCTTTTTATTATTATTTCCGCCGCTAGAGGGCTAAGAGCAAGCATGTATATTGTGTTAGCGCTCTTAGAGAAAATTGGAAATCTTTTCCATTTTTGAGTTGTTATAAATTCTTTCTTTTGTTGTTTATTTCGTGCAAGTGTTAACGTCTTGTGTTAAAACTAACTCTACTCCACAGATTTGCAAACGTGAGTCACAATATATGCAAAAAATGTAACCCACCGCTGCACGTGCTAGAGGTGGTATGTCATGGCTGCAACACTGGGTATCATTATCGATGCTCATTGAAAGAATCAACCTATAAAGGGATGGCGAAACAAAAGAAACAGCAGTGGAAGTGTGTATTGTGCAGAAAAGAAGAGAGGGAAGTAAGAAGTGATATTTTCTACTCGGCAGAAGAATATCACGATTCGTTGCATTCACCAACTGCAAAGACTTCGAGGTTATACAAAAGCAGGCGAACACCCTACATATAGACGACATACTAAGGAAGCTATGCAGTAAAATCCATTTGCTGGATTTAGTAATAGAAATCGTACCAATAAAGAAGCAAATGGAAGACCTGAAGACAGAAGCAGAAGATATCAAGAAATCAATTTCTTTTGTCCCAGATTCCTTTGACAAAATGCAAAAAGTTATAAGTAAATTGCAGGATTTCAACGCTGCAATCAGCAAAATAATTGTGGATCTGGAAGCTTCATTCAAACAAAATGAGGAAAATTCCAACCTGCTTAACTTAAGGATAGACTCGATAGAGCAGCAATTACTAGCAAATAATGTAGAAATAGTAGGATTAACTGGACTAGTGGGCCATGATCTAGAGCTCGTAATACAGCAACTAGGACTTGCATTGAAGCTACAGCACAATAAAGAAGAAGTAGTACACTATTATATACCTAATAAGAAAAAAAAATGACAAGCCAACACTAATTGTGAAATTTTCAAATCATGTGGTAAAGGAAAAATGGATTAGAAAGGCAAAGGAGATCCGACGGACGGCAAATGATGTCCATCAGAACAATATCAATATTCCAATCTACCTAAATGACCACTTAACAACTCGCCTCAAGCAGTTGGTTTGGGAAACAAAACAATTAGTAAAAAGACTCACAGTTACAAATTTCTATGGTGGAAACATGGAAGGATTTATGTGAAGAAGAATGAATCTTCAAGAGCCGTAAGAATTTTGAGTTCAAAGGATCTGCAGTATATAAAATAGACTCTTTTATTGTGTGTAATTGAAATTTCTTGAAATCTAGAGCTAAGGTAAAATTAAGACGTCAGGTATGCTTTTTGAGGAATCACAGATTTTCAATTCACCTTTACATTTCTTAAATAATCCGAATATTCAAGCTCTTATAATTGATAAAAATCAGTTCTTTATGGTAGCTCTAAATATCAGGTCACTAAGAAAAAATTGGTTTAACTTCTTGCAATATATAAATGCAATGAAAGATTATATCTCATGTATAGTCTTAACAGAGGTTAACATAAAAGGGAATGAAATTTCCAATTAAAACATACAAGGTTGTGAGAAGGTCTATATGTTGAGAGAGTTGAGAAGGGGTGGAGGAATAATAATATACTATAGAACATGCTTTGGGGCAATACAGGTTTACCACTTAACTCAGTCTTGTGAAAACTGCTGTGTCAAATTATTAGGAGAAGACCCAGAAAACGCATTTATGATTTGTGCTTTTTATAGGCCACCATCAGATTCCATGAACAACTTCCTAATGGAATTGGATAACATAATTTCGCAATGGGATGACATACAAACAGATAAGACCATATTAGTAGGAGATTTTAATATTAATTTACTAACCGATGGAATTGATAATGTGATACCCAGATACTCTGCTATCTTAAACAATTATGGATTTGAACATACCTTATTTGGAATAACTAGGCAACAAAGGATGGAGGGTAATAGAACAGTCAGCTCTTGTTTGGACCACCTAATTACAAATATCAAGTTGAAGTACGCTAATTCTTACATACTATTAAATCAACTTTCAGATCAGAAAACATGTATACTAATAGTGGATATGTACTCGAAACATATGAAGATATAAAATTAACAAATTTTACGAAGAAAAATTATTTATCAACTGGGAAACTGAAACAGGACATAGATAACATGTTAATACAAGAACAAGTATCTTACACAACAAATGTAAACGTCTTTTCAAATAAGATAATACAAATGATAAACAATTAGAGGTTTGATACAGAGAAAAAAGTTAATCACACAGCCAACAACACAAACACTGGGAGTAGCAGGATTAAGCTAAAGAAACCTTGGATGACTAAAGAAATAGAAGAACTAATGTTACAAAGGGATAAATATTACAGGCAGTATAGAAATTGTCCTTCAAAGAAACAACATTATCACAATTATAAAACACTCAGAAATAAATTGACAGGTATGATTAGGAAACAAAAAAAAAAACACTTATTACAATCAACTTTTTATAGATAAGCAGATAACTCAAAAGTAAAAATGGAACGTTATAAATAACCTGTTAAGTACAAGAAAGAAAAAAAAAAAAAGGGGAAGCCAAATTAAAACACAAATCAAATTAAAACAAATTTCAGGTACAAAAACAATATGAGGCTGCAAATAGGTTTGCCAAGGCTGTATTAGATCTCAATAAATATTATTTTTATTATTGCCAAAATTCCTTTAATCAACAAGATAGTCTTCCTCAGATAGTGAACTCTTGTGTAGTCTTAACTCCACAATACACTGAGATTCTTAAGATTATAGAAAAGTTAAAGAACAAGAAATCTTACGGACTGGACTCTATTACAGTAACTGAAGTAAAGAAAAATAAAGAACAGTTGTCTGGTTGTTATTTGGTTTTTTAGGAGCATCAGCAACTAAAACCATATTGCTCCGGCATTGTGCGGTGGCCATATCCCTGACCTTTCCGCATCCTCCATATTTGGTGGGCACGGGCTCGAACCCGGGTCTAATCAAGAAGCGTGTGCGACGCACTGCTGCTCCTGCTCACCTGGCTATGGAGGCGCTCCCTGTTCTCTTGGGGGAGCTCATAGCACGGGTGTTAGAGTCGGGAACAGCTATCCTACAAATTTACTTTCATTTAAGATAATTCCTATATATAAAAAGGGACCGCCTGTTGACTTTTACAATTAAAGACCAATAACAGTACAGTCAGTTATACATAAGATAATAGAAAATTATATATGTTCCCATATAAGCAAATATTTACATCAATATGGACTGTTAAACAACTCTATTCTCATATCAGAAGGGCAAGAGCACACAGACATTATTAGAGAACTTAATAGACTCTCTAAACTTACATTTGAACAAAAATAACCTCATAATGATTTTATTTATAGATTTGACCAAAGCATATGACCTAATTGATATCCCAATATTGCAACAGAAATTACTGAAATATGGAATAAGGGGAAGACTCAATTAACTTGGTTAGCAAATTATCTAACCAAGAGGAAAATAACAGTAGAAGTAGAAAATACAAAGGGGAAATCTTATAATGTAAAGAGAGGAGTACCTCAGGGCACTCATGCTGGGCCAATCATGTTCAACATCTATATAAATGACATATTCAAAGTAATTAAGAACTCCTTTATAAAAATTTATGCAGATGATATAATCTTATATACAATAGGAAAGGACCTAACAAAAATGGCGAATGATTTACAACAGGATGCAATACATTTACAATCTTGGCTGCACGATAATAAATTAGCACTCAGCTTTGAAAAAAACTAAATTTTTGGTAATTTAGACCTCCTCATCAAACCCTGGACATTCATCCCTCTATAAAATTACTTAAACGCGAATCCCTACATGAACAGAACTTCCAGAATTACAAATGTCTAACTGTGGAAGAAGTTTCAAATCATTGTTACCTTGGGTTATGGATCGTCTAAGTTGGATAGTGCATATAACAAACTTGTACAAAAAAATGAGATTTTATGTGTACTTTTTCTACTACATTAAGAATAAGTTAAACCTTAGAACAAAATATTATGCATTAGTGGACTCCCAACTCAATTATTTAGTAAATATATGGGCACGAGCAAATAAAACAGAAATAAGGGCAATAGACAACTTAATGAATAGGATTCTGAAACTTTTAATGGGGACAAACTCTTGGAATGACCTGAACAAGAGAAGGCAATTTTTGTTGAAACATAAAATATTGTATCCAGTTCAAAAACTAAAGTTAAATCTATTGTTGAAAAATCTTAACACTATTTTTGAAGAATCGAATCTGCAAAGGAATGTCTCACATAATTTAAGGAACCCAAAAGCAATTACTTTGCCTCACCCTAGGATACTAAATAGATTTGGAGATAGGCATAAAATGAATGTAATAAACAACTTGTTGGCTAGCGTTGATTTCAGGCTCAAGAGAAGTTACCCCATCTCCAAATTAAAATTCCTAATAAGAAAATTCTTGATACTCAATGACACAGTAGATTAGAATTGATATGCAGATAAACTACCTCTGCTTACAGTGTGGAATATACTATGTGTAGCGACTTCATAGTCTTTTCTGTAAGATAACAAATTTGTACCAAACTGTTGTAAAGGAAGAATTACAACTTGTTGTCAAGAAATTTACTTTTCTTAACAAGTTCATTTATTGTAAACAAATTCTCTTTATGAAAATAAATTGTATTGTATTATTATTATTTATTATTAGCCATATGGTGTAAGGAAGGCTGAGGCTTAAAGAAAAAAAAATCTGAATTACCCAGAGAGAGAAAGGAATCGCCAAGAAAGAGACGAATGATGATATCCAGCTCAGGACCCTGGATGTACCAAGCCCATATTCACCAGATGTGAGCCCAAGGGGTGAATATATATTATGCATTGTTGCATTTTATTTATTTAAATAAATACGTTACATATGGAAATCAAGCATGGTACCACGTGGTCATGTTAGATAAACGGGTGACCATGCTTAAAAAGAAGCTTGTTTTACCACAGTAAAACAAGCTTTTGTTACGTATTTGTTACGTAATATCACGTAACCGTCATCCTTCTTCTAAAATTGGCTGAATAGATATCATTAAGGGGAAAATTATTTTAATGTATACAAAGATAATAATAATAATATTTTTATTTTTATTATTATAAACTAAAAATAGAAAGGGCCACAATGGTTAAGACACCACACTACCACCCTGAGGTACCCAGGTTCGAATCTCCCCTTGGTAAAAGCGAACGCGGCTCTATTACGCTGGGAGGCCGATATAATAATAATTTTAAAATGATGAAAAAAAAAAAAAAAAAAAACATCGCTAAAGTTACCCCACTGGACTTAGCAAAGATAGGAATGACGGCTGAGGTAGGTAGTGGCGCCATCTAGTGTCACACACGAGACCTAACTAAATAAAAAAAGCCACTGGACATAAGCTAAACAAGTCCACCTCCATAGATGCATTATGTAATATTTATTACCCAGTACCAACAGGATAATAGAAGTAAGAAATTCATTGGAAAGGTGACGAGCATCCTCAAGAGAGACAAGGCCCACAGCAAACATGAAATCAGAGAATAGGAGGATACTTGGACACACTGAAGCAGAACCTCCTCGCACTCAGCAAGAGACTATACCGATACAAAGGAAGCTCCCAGAGAAAAATAAACAACTGAATCTTCGATGAAGGCCAAAGAGCCTTCTACAGGAAATTGGGTGAAGATGAAAAAGCAGGAAACGGATCACCCGAGAGGAAGACGATTGAAGAGTTGTGGGAAAATATCTGGAGCAGTGAAGTAAAAAATAAAACAGAGCACCCTGGATAGAAGTAGAACGGAAGAAAACCTAGGACATACAAGAGATGAGAGAGTGAGTGATCCGAGCAAAAGCAAAACAGTCGATCAGGAACATTACGGAACCACCCTGGTCGAGAACCCCGAGAATTGATAACATCCACAACTACTGGTACAAGAAGCTGACCTGCACACACACAAGCACCTAGCAGAGCAGTTCACTCGAATGAACCAGAGACAATCCCGAAGTTTCTCACTGAGGGAGTCACATATCTGAAGCCTACAGATGAAGACACAAGAAACCCGGTAAAATACAAGCCAATCAAATGCATCCCAATGATGCAGAAGATCCTGAACAGCTGCATAACCAAGAATATATCAGAACACTTCGAGAGTCAGAACCTGATGGCCGAACAACAGAAAGGATGCGAGCGGAGGAGCAAAAGATGCAAGGAGCAATTAACCATAGATGCCGCAGTTACAGAGCAAGCCTTCAAGAAGCACCGCAAACTATAAACGTCTTACATCGATTACCGCAAGGCCTTCGACTCCGTTCCTTATAGCTGGCTAATAGAGACCCTGAAGATCTACATAAACACCTATGCAGCTCCAGTGCTAACATACACATTCGGAGTCATAGATTGGACTAAAACTGAGCTAGAAGATATCATTCGAAAAACAAGGACAATGATGACCAAGAGTCGCCAACACCACCCGAAGTCAGCAGTGGAAAGAATAACAATACCTCGGAATGAGGGAGGAAGGGACCTGACCTGATAGAGCAACAGAAAACAGCCATAGTTAACCTGAAGGATTACTTCAGGTTAACTATGGCTTCCTTATTGCCTATTGCCTATTCCACCAGGCAATAAGGAAGATAGATAAGTGGTATACCCCACTCAACCTGGGCGAAGAACCTCCCACCACCCAGAGGGCACAAGAAATTAAGTTAGAAAGATGGGCAAAGAAGACACTCCATGGCAGACACTACAATGACCTCTATCAAGATCATATCGATAACATTGCTTCCAATGCACGGCTCACAAGCGGGATGCTCTTCCCCGTGACTGAAGGATTTATGCTGGCCATCCAAGACCAGGTAATCAACACCAGAAACTATAGAAAATGCATCTCAAAGGATCCTGTAATGTCAGATGACAAATGTCGACGATGCCACCTGGCCTCAGAAACGATCCAACACATCACCGCGGGTTTTATAGTGCAAGCTGATCACCCAGACTGAGTACTCTCATAGACAAAACCAGGTAGCCAAGATAATACATCAGAAGCTAGCGAGGAAATACCAGTTGACCAAAGAAAGTGTACCCTAATACAAGTACGGACCCCAGGCAGTACTAGAGATCCGAACACACAAGTTGTACTGGGACCGCGGAATAAGATCTTCCCGCACCAGAGACCGGATTTAACTCTTGTGGACAAGTTGGAAAAGGCTACCTACCTGATTGGCATAGTAGTGCCCAACATTAGCAATGACCAGAAAAGCCATGAAGAAAAAATTAGGAAGTACACGAACCTGAGATATGAAGTCAAGTAGATGTGACATGCAAGAAGTATCGACCATCCCAATCATCGTGTCAACCCCAGGTATGGAGCCCAAGACTCTATCTAGCAGCAATAGGCTTCCCAGAGAACACCTATAAGGATCTCCAGAAAGTTGCAATTCTGAAAATCTGTAGGATAGTCAGAGATTTCCTCAACCAACAGTAACACCAAACATTACAACCACCCTGTGTACTTGGTAGCAGTATCCGTCACGGAGTGGAATCCCCCAATCAGGGAGAAATAATATAAGAGCAGCAATAATAATAATAAAATTACAGCGTACAATCTCATGTTCAGATTGCTGTAGAAAATTACGTTTATTGATTATTTACATCCATAGACCTCATAAGAATTGTGCGTACTGAGTAATGTACAATAAAGGCGCGCAAGAACTTGTATACTCCATGCAATGAACTCACATTGCGGATTCTGTCGATTGAGAATGGTCACAGATTTCACGGAGAACTTCTTGTTCATGTCCACCTGCCACCAAGGATGTTTGTCCAAGTCCGTTCTGCTAAAATCTCCACTCTGGAATGATTTGCACTTTGTCTTGTTGTCAAGAGCTTTCCGGGCGTCAGTAATGACAGATCCGTTTACATACGTGGAGCTCTGAATTGCATCCATTCGGGGATCTGGAAAGAAAGAAAGTTCAGATCAGAGTGGCCTATTGCGAATGCACGCACACACACACGCGCGCGCACATTAAAATTTTACTTACTGCATTCCGGAAGGCATCTCCCAGATCTGTTGCACGCTGGGGACTCCGAATCTGTGGTAAACTGAAAAACAAATGTGATTAGAACTCTTGTATTCATGTAAATCAATATTGCATATTTGGTTTCCTTTCAAATCCCTCTCTTACACACACACACACACACACACACACACACACACACACACACACACACACACACACACACACACACACACACACACACACACACACACACACACACACACACACACAGGCACTTGTAATTAAGATAAGTAGTCTAAAAGCAGAGTGTGTTTGCGAGCACCAACTGTTGATAATGTTAACAGAGAATTGTTAGATGATAACAGAGAATTGTTAGATGATAACAGAGAAATGTTGATGATAACAGAGAATTATTATTCATGTGTGGACTAACGATATTAAAAGCACACGACTTCGGGGGTAAATTTTTATCAGTGTGGCCCACATTTGTAGGAAGTAGGAATATATTTTGTACAGATGGTATTTATTTGAACAAAGGGGATGCAAGAATGTTTGCCAGTATCATTGAAGATAGCCTAAGGGTACACGGAAACTGCTGGTTAGAGGAGAGAAGGGTAATTTAGATCCGCGTCTATGTGATGTAAAGTGCAGCCATTATCAACCCACTGCAGGATGGAAGCCTCCTCAACAATTCATGATAAGGGAAACGGACCATAATCTGCCACGCTGGTCCAGTGCGAGTTGGCAGATCGACCGTAATTAGCAGTCAGGGGCTTGAACCCCGGTCTACTCAAAGAGCGTGTGCTACTGCACTCCCGCTCCTGACCACTATGTTCGCATGCCACCATCTTCTTCATTTCTTCTCCACGTGCTGTCTGGAGTTCCCACTCTAGTGCAGCCAGTTCATTTATTCATTCATTTTCATTCCATTTCATTCATTTATTTATTTATTTTATTTTATTTATTTTTATTAAATTATTATTTTTCTTATTTATTTAATTTGTTCTTCACGCGCTCTGCCTTGAGTTCCCACTCTAGCGCAGCCAATTTATTTACATATTTTATATCTATTTTTTTTCTTTTTTTTTCACACGCTCTGCTTCGAGTTCCCACTCTAGTGCAGCCAATTTATTTATTTTATTATTTTATTATTTTTAGTTCTATTTTTATTATTTCTATTCCTATTTTTTTTCTTTTTTTTATTATTATATATATATTCTTTAATTTTTTTTTTCTTTTCACGCGTTCTGCCTTCAGTTCCCACTCTAGTGCAGCCAATTTATTTAAATTGTTTTTTTTCTTCTTCTTCTTGTTATATCCCTATTTTTTATTATTATTTTTTATCATTATTATTTAATATATACTGTATATATATTTTTTTTATTAATTAATTTATTATTATTATTTTACTCTGTTTTTTTTTTTTTCCCCCTAACTGCACCACGGATGGTTTTTTTTTTTTTTTTTTTTTTTTTGGGTTCTTCTGTCTTTATCTCCTCCCTCTGGAATGGGCCCCCAGAGGAATCTGTTCCACCTTCTGGCAACACTAGGTATGTCAGAGTCTCTCTTGAGACAGTACGTGTTTTGCTGGGACTGGCCCACCTTCCCGTGGTTTGGATGAGTACCCAGAATCATCTGTCCAGGTGACTGATGCTTCTGGGTAGCCAAGAGGCCAGAACATAACAACAGAATACACACAAATAATACACACAAACGTACGTCACACACAGATCTGGCCCATTTGTAGTGATACTGTTCTTCACAGAGACACAAGGCGGAGTTGAACAAACGTTCTAGGAGCCGCCCTTACATATACACATTGTAAGATGTAAAATCATGTTATTATTTAAAAAAAAAAAGAGATTTATTTAAAATAAAGCTTAGAAAATAGCAAAATAAGACAGTAAACATTTTCAGTCACAAATATTATTCTAGGTCACTCACAAGGAATTAAAAATTAGACAAGGTTGAATTAGAGAAGGGAGCGGTAAGCTATTAGCAATTAGGGGTACATTTCAGTTCCCACCGTGGCAAAGAACAAACAATAACAACGGGAATGGTGGCAGCGATTACTGGAGTGCAGGTGCGAATAACTATGGCCAAAAAGAACAAAAGGGCTGTAGACTGAACATTGTGGGACATCCCTTTGTTCGGTGACACAGAGAAATCGGCCTGGTAGTAAATACGGGTCAAATTACTCCGGCTAGCAATCACATTTGCGTCTGACTGTCGGCGATGGCATGGTTGTTAGAGCATGTAAAATAAATCTGCTAAGCTTAACGAGGGATGGCGAAGGTGACGGCGAACTTCAAAGCAGCGGATTGCCTGGGAAAAATTTGGAAATTTATTAAAATGAGCTCTGAATATACAGATTGAGAATTTTAAAGGACGAATAGGAAATGATGAAAGTTTGACAAAATGAGAAGATTGGGTAACTCAGAAAAAAGGCAAGCCCGACATAAGGAGGCGGTACGTAATTGAGATGACAAAAAGTGAGTGAACGGGGAGAGAGAGGAGACACACACACACAGTTGGGATTTCGTTGGTGTTTGTGGAAATGGGTTAGTAAAAACATACAGTTGAGTTTTTGACGGTGTTAGGGAAAGAATGAGTTAAAAGTTACTGAGTTGAGTTTTTGTTAGTGTTTTGTGAAAATGGGTTAAAAAGAACACAGAGTTGGGCTTTTGTTGCGGTTTGTGAAGATGAGTTAGGAAAGACAGAGTTGGGTTTTGACAATGTTAGTGGGAAAATGAGTAATAAGTTGTGTAGGGTTAGATAAGTCCTGTCCTATCCTGTCAGCCAGCTGGGAAAGATCTGACAAAGTTAAGATGGAGTAGTGAAGGGTTAGATAAGTTTAGTGCAGTCAGTAAGTTAAGGAAAAGTTAGTGGAGTTTCATAATAGAAGAGAACAGTGGAGTCAGTCCGTCATCGGAAGGCAAAGGTAGTGGCCCGTATGCAAATAAGTCTAGTCCGTCATCGGAGGAAGGCAAGAGTAGTGGCCCGTATGCAAATAAGTCTGTCCGTTATAGGAAGGCAAGGGTAGTGGCCCGTATGCAGATGAATGAAGTGTAAGGAGAATAAGCCTGTCCGTCGTCTAAAGGCAAGGGTAGTAGCCCGTATGCAAATGATTGAAGTGTATGGAGAATAAACCTGTCCGTTATAGGAAGGTAGTGAAAGTGGCCAGCATGAGAATAAGTAGTGTAAGGAGAAAAATAACCCTAGTCTATCATCTGAAGGCAGTGATAAAGGCAAGGTGCAGATAAGTGAGCTGAGAAGATAAAGTTGTAATTCCTAGTCCACCAGAATAGCTGAACCGAAGGTTAAGTACATAATAAAACACGCCTGCGTGCTCTGGATTCATAATTTATTTTATTTTTGTTACACAGAGCATTAAAACTATGATAAATGAATTAGCTTTCGGCTGGGTGGCAGCCTTCATCAGATTAAAATACTTTGAATGGCAGTTAGAATAGAGATGCACTGCCAGGATGGTGCGTGAGGCACGTGGTTAATTGTTTGTTGATGTTTGTGGCTGTGACGTATGGTGGTGACGTGGCCAGCGTTTGTCTATGGACAGAATTACTGTTTCTGTGATGGGGTTAAGTTGACGACCACTGTTCCTGTTCAACGAGGTATCCGAGCATTTTATACTTAACGATTCCAACCAGGTGCGCCTTAGGTAATGGTGGGACTTGTCTACAACCACAACATCGCGGTGTGGGTCGATGTCGTGGTGGGTTGTCCAGACATGCTCGGCAATAGCTGAGTGTTCTACATCCGCCAAACGGATCGCCCTTTTATGTTCTGAGAGGCGTTTCTCGAGACGACGTCCAGTCTCTCCAAAGTAGCAGCTCGTGCAGTCACGGCAAGAGATGCGATAGTCCACACCACTCTGTAGAAGGGTGGGGACAGGTGTTTTTATGTTGGAAAGGAGAGAACGCAGTTTCTTGCCTGGGAGTTGGATGCACTTTACCCCATGCGATCTTAGGATTCTACCGATCTGCTGTGACAGGTTGGGGTAGTATGGGATGAATGCCCTCGTGGAAGACTCATCACTGTTGGCGTTGCTGTTGGTCGTCACGTTGTCGCGTGCTTGTAGATCACATCTGTTAAGGACATCGATGGGGTAGCCACACCTCGTAAGGTCCACTTTGACTCTGGTGATCTCTTTGCGCCTTTCATCTGCATAGCTGGAGTGTGTCCAGGCGCGAGTTAGCAAGGTTCGGGCGGTTGAGAGGAGGTGGCCCCGTGCGTGTGCTGACTGGAAGTTGGTAAATTGGCCAGCACACATAGGCTTACGATAAACTGTCGTCTTCAAGCATGTGTCTTCGCGCCGGACAAGTGTATCTAGGTATGGTATAGAGTTGTTCGACTCCAGCTCAATCGTGAATTTTATGAAGGGCGACAGTGAGTTGAGGTGGGCTAGGAGTCGCTGACCTGAGTCTCTAGGGATCACTACGAACACATCGTCTACGTAGCGACACCAAAAGGCGATGTGATCCGGTGCGTGTGTAAACGCACGTCCCTCTAACTCCTCCATCACGATGTTTGCTGTGACCGAGCTGACAGGGGAACCCATGGCTGTGCCATGTATCTGCTGGTAGATTGAACCATTAAACATGATTGCACCCCCTGTTAAGCACAGTCTGAGGGCGGCGGAAATGTCATCAGGCGTCAGCTTAGTTCTGTCGCTGAGGGTTCCATCATTATCCAAGAGTTGTTTTGCGAAAGAGATGGCAAGTTCCACAGGGATGGAGGTAAAGAGTGATACGACATCGAACGATGCCATGACTTGATCTTGCGAGATGGATATAGTGCGGATCCTTTCTATGAACTCAACACTGTTGGAGACGGTGTAGGTGGTCTTGCCAACTAGAGGAGAAAGAAGTCTCGAGACAAATTTAGACAGCTCGTAAGTCGGTGATCCACAGCAGGATACAATAGGTCTTAGTGGTGTGCCTTCTTTGTGCACTTTCGGCAGGCCGTAAAACCGTGGGATCTGACACCCGGAGGCACGGAGGTGATTACGGGTTGACTGTGTGATTTTCCCTTGCTTCAGCCAAGTGTTGGTGAGGATATTCACCTCTGACTCCCATCGTTCCAAAGCCTTGTTGGGGTCGATGGTTAGGGGTTTGTAAACGGTAGTGTCTCGTAAGAGCAGTAAGGCTTTCGCCATGTAATCAGTGGGGTTCATTACAACTGTACGACGGCCTTTGTCCGCCGGTAGAATGACGATGGACGAATCCCGTTTCAGTGCCTTGAGGGTAGAAATCTGTATACGGCTGAGGTTTGAAGAGACGGGGCGAGCATGGTGTAGAACTGCTGCAGTCTTTAAGCGGATTGCGTTGGCTACATCTTCTGGGAGGCGTGATAAGCTTGCTTCCACACCCAAGGCGATGTCGGTGATTGGTGGGTGCTTCGGAAGAACGGCAAATGTCATGCCAAGGGTCAACAAGTTTGTTTGTTCTGCAGATAACTGCTTGCTGCTTAGGTTCAATACGAAATCCGTGCAATTTGTGAGAGGGGCATTACGCTGGCGCCGAAATTGACGGGATTCATTAATCAAAGTATTGAACTTACGTTTCTGTCGGGCACAATAACGATCTGATTCTCTGACGGCCTGGCAACATAAAGTATTGATTACCTTGGTGTAAATAGGATCGGGAATCAGAGCCTTAAGGTCGGCAAGTAGGGCTGCTTTGCTCGCTGAAGCACGTTGTATGTCACGATGGAGGCAGCCGATCCATATGCGTAGAGTTCTGAAGCCGAAGTTCCGACAGGCACGTCCCATACGCTCACTAGGAAACGGTTGTTTGTAGCGAAACCCTTTCGGTATAATCCAGTTAGCTTTGCATCTATGTGCAAACCTCAGGTGTTGCCTGCCACGGGCTATGAAGATAAAATCTTTCTGGAGTCTCACGACCATATCATATGTTGGTTGGTCAAGAATAGTCCGTACATAATAAAACACGCCTGCGTGCTCTGGATTCATAATTTATTTTATTTTTGTTACACAGAGCATTAAAACTATGATAAATGAATTAGCTTTCGGCTGGGTGGCAGCCTTCATCAGATTAAAATACTTTGAATGGCAGTTAGAATAGAGATGCACTGCCAGGATGGTGCGTGAGGCACGTGGTTAATTGTTTGTTGATGTTTGTGGCTGTGACGTATGGTGGTGACGTGGCCAGCGTTTGTCTATGGACAGAATTACTGTTTCTGTGATGGGGTTAAGTTGACAACCACTGTTCCTGTTCAACGAGGTATCCGAGCATTTTATACTTAACGATTCCAACCAGGTGCGCCTTAGGTAATGGTGGGACTTGTCTACAACTTGTTAAGTAGCAGTATCGAAGACGAGCCCATAATTTCCTAAAAGACACAATGATGCCCTATCCAGACGTAGACTACAGCCCGTGGAGAAACTTGAAGTTCTGAGATGAATGCAGTTGGTAAACGATGATGCCATTCCCAGACAAGGAGCTGCTGAAGGCCCCAAATCGGAGAAATCTGATTCGTAAAATTAAGTAAGTGACTACTTATATAGTATTCTCCCTCGCAAATAAAGGACTGTTGGAACTCTAATATCAGATTAGTAGAAGTTTAGAAAGATGTTAAGGGAAGGATGTACAAAGATATAAATATATACATAAATATAGAGATAAGTCAGATGATAGTTTTGGGTTTTGATTAATGTATAATTAGACACAAGTAGAAAAGCAAAGGAGAGAAATTTGATATTAGTTATTGTCTAACATATAGGTATAATATATTTTGGAAGGGAAGGGTAGAGAAATACAGAGAAAGAAAAAAGAACTTCTGAATGTAGCTAACCCTTGGGACCAGCATTAGTCCAGGAATTGATGTCAATGTACTATCTGTCTTGATTAGAGAAAGTTGTGAAATTATATTCCCCAAGACAAGATGGGGCACTAATTAAAACGGAAGTTAAGAGTGAAATTCGTAAATCAATTTATAAGGTAAGGATTTGATTTAAATAGGAGAAAGGGTGTACCTAATCCTCTTAAGTAATTATTGTCCATGTGTGAAGAAGAAGCTATAGCAGTTTTTGTAAAGATATTAAGTTTGTTGTGTTTAATGAAATAACCCTTCTAGTGCAAAACCAATGTATTTAATTGCCAACTGATAATACATAGGCAAATTTGAGTAATAACAATATGTGCTTGAGAGTTGTTAAAATTTTATATTGTGTATATAAGCGTAAATAAAATGTTATGTTATATATTAATGTGTGTGTGTTGTTTGTCATTCTTGAACATCAGCCTGTCCGAAGGGGAATTATAAATAATTGAGAAGTTCCCTTGAATCTGGAATTCTCCTGTAAAGTAAAGTCAGATGTGTAAGTGGGGAAATTAAAATAAGGTGGACAACAACTCTAATAAAAAAACAAAATAATAACTAAATAACCAAATATATAATATATATCATTTTTAAATTCCACCCCCCACAACATGTCCACACACACACATGACCACTCGGCTACGTCAAAGCAATGTTTGGACTCATCTAATCAATTCATGTTTGTTGCCACAACCGCCAATGTTGATAAGATGTTCTGAGGGTAGCAAATGTTTCAAAGGAGGGGGAAAGATATAGCTTGGGATACAAATCTAAAAAAGGGATACAAAAACCTAAAGTCAGGGTAGTGAACTATAGAATATTACTTACTGTTAACTCTGTCAACAGAAATGCCAGGAGTGTTGTCGATAAAATGGCTGAATTGGAACTCTTGGTTAGGACAATTAATACTGATAGAATAGGGCTAACAGAAACGTGGTGCCACTCAAAAATTTGGGATTAGCTCCACTACGTTATGTATTTAGGAAAGACAGAAGGGGAGAAGGGGGCGTGCTTCTTTTTATTGAAAGCAGCCTGAGCGCGAAAAGAACTTTTGCTGAGTCTGGTGCTACATCCGCCAGCATAGAATCTGTATGGTGTGAGTTAGGCAAAGGTACAATGAGAGTGGGAGTAATCTACAGGCCAGAAGATTGCGAAGAATATGATGAGAGTTTTTATATGCCTGAGGGTGCAGCTACAAAGCATTATTACACAACTTCAAAGCAGAAGCTTGGAGTACACATTTTCCAAAGTAAAGAGAAAAGTAAATGTACATAAGAAGACTACTCAATTGAAATGTACAGATAAACTAAATAAATTAAAGTAGGACTCATCCGTCCTATTTACGTGAACAGGTAGGAGTAAGGCAGAGCACTGCTTCGCACATATTACACAATCAGAGTCTTAGAACTTGCAAGAAGAGTCCATTTTAAGTCAGGTACCGGATGAGAGTAGCAATTTCAGTTGCCTCTTGAAGTGTCCGGGGGGTGTCAAATATCTCCACATTTGCTTTGTTCATTGATCTTGCAGTCCTGTTGTAGAAGTTGTAGTAGCCATAATTTGTTCTTTCATAGGATGGTTTCAGCAGTGGATGATTTCTTAACGCTCTTGTCGGAGCGTTGAAATTTATTTGCGAGACGAGATGAGGGAAATTCAGGGTACCATTTAACAGCTGGTTAAGAAGGACTAAATCGGCTTTATCTCTTCTTTCTTCCAGCGTTTCAAGTCCAAAGAGTCCAAACACCACTCTTGGTAGGATTTCTCATTGTATTCAAGGCCACTTTTAAGGTAAACGTATTGGATTGCTCTTTTTTGAATATTTTCAATTTCTAATTTTTGATAACATGTGGGGACCAGACCTGTGAGGCAAATTCTAGGGCTGGCCTAACAGATTTTTATAAGAAAGATGAAAAGTGCCAACTGATTGAAGTCTCGGTTAATTCTTTTCAGGAAACCTAGATTTTTGCAAGCTGCCTTCACAATGTTAGAGACATGGGTATCAAATAAAAATGATTCGTTAGTAAAACTTTTTTGCTTGCCTTGTTACAATAAGAAAAATTAAGTTTGTTTTTCTTGTGTGCATTAGCAAAGCTCATCAGCTCACACATGTTTTCATTGACTGCCATTTTGTTCTCCTTCAGTCACTGAATAACTCGTTGAAGAGCTTCGTTTAGGATGACGCAGTCATTGGTATTGCGAATTGCTTTATAGATTTTGACGTCGTCTGCAAATATGCTGATTTTGATTTGGTAGTCTTCGAGGGTGCTTGGCAGGTCGTTAATGTAGATAAGAAATAATAACGGGCCTAAGGATGAACCCTGTGGGACACAAATTTCAGGAGTGAAAGGATATGAGGTTTTACCTTTAAATACCACGGACATTTCTCTATCTTCCAAGTAGTTTTCAATTCATTTTAGATGTAAAGTACTAACGCCTACAACACATTGTCGCAGACATTCTCTCAGATATGCCAGACAAGCTGTCCTTGCTACCTGGGAGACTAAAACGCAGATGGAACTAATATTCGGGTGACACTCAAGTCAAGTGGACCCAATTTCGCCGAAGTCCGGATGGTCTCTGACAGCCAAATCCTTTACTTGCACCTTCACGATGGTGGGACTGTTAGTAATCCTGGGTATAACCTCCATGCATAAGCACACGATGGGTGACCACCCAGATGTGAACCAACGTAAGCAGGGGTCGAGGTGTGGCGCCCACACCACATGGAGGACTGCCGTCCCTCTGTGTTACCAGGCAATCCTGGTGGTAGATGACTCATCAACCGGTGCAATACCACCACTTTGCTTATTGGAGGCTTGAAGTGGTGGAATCCATGTTTAGTCTCCAGAGCTAAGTTCCAGTCAACCCTTCCCTATCTCTTCCACCATGGAGTATGACTCATTTGGAGAGTACAGCTCTAGAACGGTGTTCGCAGGCCGGCCGCTATTTAGTACATCGGTCCGATGTGCTAACTTTCTAGGAGGCTTCCGGATCAGCTTGTGGTATAATCTTACTACCTCTACTCTGCCAGATAGTGACTTTTTTTTTTTTTTAAATTTTACATAGATAAACAAGTACATAGATATATTTTTATTACATATAAACAAAAATAGAAACACTTTCTATTTACAATCATCGCATTCTGCGTAAGAAACTATTTTAATTATACAGCTTCAGTCGCAAGCAATAAAACGCAATAAAAGATGTTATGTATGTATGTGGATGTACTTGCTTTGGGTGACAACTACACGTTTAGTCGAACTCCATCTTCGAAAATCTGTGTTGATAAAGTGCACAGGTGTATTCTGGCCGGTACGCACGGGAAAGACGTTCCGGTACTTTTTCTAAATGTCATAAATAGAAAATCCTTAAATTTATACACCTTATATTAATGAAACAATGGCACAATCAAAGGGGAGGGAGGAATATCTATCTTACCCATTGCTACTAAAAATATATATTTATAGTAATCTTTAAAATTAATAGATTCTTAAAAAATATATATTTAAAAACAAAAACATAGATTTCGCAATGAAACTTGAACGTTTCTTACTAAAGGTATGTTCGTGTCAAACGGCACCTGGGATTTCTCCCAACTCCGCGCTTATTAAAGTACAATTTGTTAGATAAAGAGATGCAACGAATGAGTATACTCTACTGCAGGGGTGGCCAACAAGTCGATCGCCATCTTACCAGTCGATCGCGGCTTTAATTTCGGTCGATCACGACGAATTTTAAATATAAAAACAGATTAGTCAAAATCTAAATATTATTATTATGCGCCCCACTATATACTTTTATTGGACTCCGTTCATGGCCGCTTCCAAGCGTGCACGTGTGTGTGACAGCTCCGTAAATTGTGACCTAGTTTACTAGTTTAAAGTTAGCGCCAAACTCTGGATTTGTGTTGAATCAAAGCCATTAAGGAACTGGAACACTTCGGTGAGTTTTGTTTTAACTTTCTTTGGGAAGAAGTGAGATTCTGTTTGCGTTATATCCAACGCTAACGACAATGGGTCTGCCGTTAAAAGCGCCATTGTCTTAGAATTGGAGAGAGTGACCACGTGACAACATACTGTCACCACGCCTGAATCACACTTATAGACTGGGGATTAGTGCCCCCCTGTGTGCTACTATAGCGTAGGATTGTGCTCCCTCACTCTATGACCTTGTAAACAACGTAGTGAAGTAAATAAGTAAATGTGCCTTCAAGTTAATCATGACTCTGACCAGAGCAGCAAAGCAAAAGGCTCAAGCTAATGGGAGTGCTGTGGTTCAGGGGAGAACTGAGGGGGGCAGTTGCCCTCTGAATCACAGTCTATTAAAATGCACTGTTTGCTTGATGTTTGCGGAGCAGTCGGGTACGGGACATGATACTGCCAAGGGGGATGTCTTTGTGTGTGCACGATGTAAGGAGTGCAAGGAAATCAGGCGACAACTCAGCGTTGTTATGGGCCTTTATGAGAGCTTGAAGGACAGGGTGGATGCCCTCGAAGGAAATAAATTGAGGGGCCCATCAAGCTCTCAGCTGCCCACATCAACGCCAGAGCTTGCACTTGGTCATCAGGCAACACAGAAGCAGCCCCCTAGGCAGAATGCGCTGGTCCCACAGGAACTAGTAGTTGTTGGTGACTCTATTGTCAGGGAAACGGGGAACATCCTTTGTAAAAAGGATAGGTGGAATAGGACCAGGGTATGTCTGCCAGGGGCAAAGGTTGATGCCGTTGTAGAACGGATATCATCTTTTAAGGGCACAAAAGGTGATATAGTTGTACACGTTGGCACTAATGACCTTAAGAGTAGGAGACCGGCGGAATTACTTGACAAGTACAGGTCACTGTTGAAAAAAAGCCGTGAATTAGAGTTGAACTTGAAAGTGTCTGCAATTCTGCCCAGACACGATAGGAGGGAGTATATGATGAGAGCTTTGTCGATCAATTCGGCCCTGGAGGGATTGTGCAAGGCTCAAGGGGTAGAATTTTTTTCAGCCTGGTCTGTACTTGTTAACAGGAGAGATTGCTTCTACAGGGATGGGATACACTTAAATAGAAAGGGTGCAAGAATTTTTGCTGATGCTGTCGAGGCAGTGTTAGGTGGGTCGGAAAACTGCTAGTTGGGGGGGATACAAGGACTAATAGATTAACAGTAGCCAGTGGCAGAGGTGGAAGTGATTCTTGCACTGCTTCTATTAGAATGGGCAGAAGTCTGAAAAACAGGATGCAGGATATTTCAGAGACTGCTGGTAGTCATTGCGGTACAAGTAAACACATGGGTTGTGTTAGGGTAGCTAAGAATAGAAACAGGTGCATGTATACCTGCGTGTACACCAATGCTAGGAGTTTGGTAAATAAATTTGATGAATTTGAGGTATTGCTCAAAACATCAAAGGCAGATATTGTTGGGATATCAGAGACGTGGTGTCACACAGATATAAGTAATGCGGAACTGGAATTTGGGGAATACAATGTGTATAGAAAGGATAGACAGGACAGGAGGGGAGGAGGGGTTATGCTATTAATTAAGAAACACATAAAGTCCAAGGAAGTGAAGCCAGTCGACATCGATGGACAGGGCAGCGTCGAGTCAGTTTGGTGTGACATAAGCATAGGGAAATCAAAATTGAGAGTAGGAGTGTGCTATAGGCCTAATGACTCTGATGAGTATAATAAGATATTGTACAGGGAAATAGAGTGGGCCAGTAAATCAGAGAGTCTTCTAATGGGGGACTTTAATTTCCCAGATATTGACTGGAATTTGTGGGTTGGTCACTCGCACACTAGCAAGGCTTTTGTGGATTTATTGGATGATTGTTTTCTACATCAGCATGTTCGTGAGGCAACGAGAGGGAGCAATACTCTTGATCTGGTTATCAGCAGTGATTCCTCATGCATTAAGAACCTACAGATAAATGAACCACTAGGTGGCAGTGATCACAGTGTGTTGAAGTGGGATTTACTCAAGGAGGTAACTACCATCAGAGGTAAAGGGAAGGGTTTTTGTTTTCGTAAAGGCGACTATGATGGTCTGAGACAGTATTTAAATTCTATACAGTGGGACCAACTGATGATGTTACCAACAGCAAACTCAAAATGGGAAGCATTCAAGGAACTAATCTTGGAGGCTACCAGGCTTTACATACCAACTAAGAAATATTGTTCAAGGTTTAGGCCTAAATGGTTGTCAGATGAACTAATGAGACATGTGGCAGAGAAGAAAAATGCATGGGATACATACAAATTAATGGGTGACATGGAAGCCTATGATAGATATAAGTTGGTCTGTAACCAAGTCACAAAGGAGATTAGGCAGGCAAAGGCAGACTATGAAAAATCCTTGGCAAAGGATGCAAAGAAAAACAGAAAAGAGTTCTTTACATACTTGAACTCGAAAAGGAAAGGGATGAATCAGATTGGTCCACTGGATATTGATGGTTCAACAGTTGAGGATCCTGCTCAGGTGGCTAACAATCTAAACGAGTATTTTGCATCTACATTCACGCATGAGGAGTTATTCAGGAAGGAGAATGATGTAGGTAAAGTAAACATTGGCAGTGAGCTGGATGATTTTGTAATAACTGAGAGGAAAGTGGAGGAGAGATTGTTGGGGATAAACATAAAAAAGGCACCTGGGGTGGATGGGATCTATCCAGTTATATTAAAGGAGGCAGCAAAGGAAGTAAGCAAACCCTTAGCCATAATTATGAGAGCTTCCTTGGACTCAGGGGAGGTACCTATGGACTGGAGATGTGCAAATGTGACCCCAATTCACAAAGGAGGTTCAAAGGCTGACACAAGTAATTATAGACCTGTTAGTTTAACTTCTGTTCCAGGTAAATTAATGGAGGCACTGGTTAAAGAAGCACTGCAGGATCATCTAGACAAGAATTCAGTTATAGCTCAGACGCAGCATGGTTTTGTTAAGGGCAGGTCTTGCCTGACCAATTTGATTGGATACTATGATGTAGTCACAAAAGAACTGGATGCAGGGAATAACTTTGATATTATATATTTGGATCTTAGAAAGGCTTTTGATACTGTTGCACATGGAAGACTGCTGCACAAATTGGAGCAGTGTGGCATTGGAGGCAAATTGCTGCTATGGATAAGGGGATGGTTGAGTGGCAGAAGACAGAGAGTGGTAATCAATGGACACTGCTCAACGTGGACTAATGTTATTAGTGGAGTTCCTCAAGGTTCAGTGTTGGGTCCGTTGTTGTTTTCGGTGTTTATGAATGATATTGATGATGGGATATCAAGTTTAATGTCCAAGTTTGCAGATGATACAAAGGTTGGCAGGGTCGTTAAGGACAATACTGACGCTATGCTGCTGCAACAGGATCTGGACAGGTTGAACAGATGGGCTGAGAGGTGGCAAATGAGGTTTAACATCGACAAATGTAAAGTGCTGCATATGGGAAACAGTAACCCCAGAGCAACGTATCAACTCTGCGGTACTACACTGACAGTGGTGGAGAATGAAAAGGACCTGGGGGTAATTGTGCAGGCAGATATGAAGTTCTCTGAGCAGTGCAGACGAGCTGCAAGAGTAGCTCATGGTGTCTTGTCAATGATATACAGGAATTTTTCTAGCAGGGATAAGGAGGTGATTATTCCATTGTATAAGGCAATGGTAAGGCCACATCTTGAGTACTGTATACAGGTCTGGAGGCCTCATTTCAAGAAGGATGTAGATCTGCTGGAACGGGTACAGAGAAGGGCAACAAGATTAGTAAATGGAACAAAGGGTTGCTCTTACGAAGAAAGGCTTAAGTTTTGCAAATTACAGAGTCTGGAGACTAGGCACCGGCGAGGTGATCTGATAGAGGTGTATAAGGCTTTGAATGGTTTGAGCATGCTCAATGCCAATGGGACTCTTCATCTTTCTCAGAATAATCACCTCAGAGGGCATAAATTCAAATTGAGGAAGGACGGATGTCGGATAGATGTGCGGAAATTTGCCTTTGGCCAGCGGGTGGTTGGTTGGTGGAACCGACTTCCATCACTGGTTGTTGAAGTTGATAGCCTAAACAAATTTAAAGCTCAACTGGACAGGTATTTCGAACGAACGGAGGGGTGAAATGGGAGTGGGTTTTTTTTTTTTTTTTTGTTTTTTTTGGCTGATGCTGAATAAGCTTGCTTTCTTGCATCATATGCCTCTGCTAATGCTAATGCTAATGCTAATGCTAAGTTCTCCCCCTCCCTACCAATAGTCATTGCATGGGCGAGCTACAACTTTTCTTCCGTGCTCCCGCACCGAAATAACTATAATTTTTGTGATCGGCGTCAACTAAACTACCATCTATATTGACAATGAGTGGAAAACAAACCGAAAACACGGTCGAGCCGAATGAGCGAAGGCAGCCCGAGCAGGATAATGATACGAATAACGTAGAAGACACACCAATTATTCAGAAAAAGAATAAAAAAACGGTGCCGAAGTTCAATATAGAGACTAGGAGCCAAACTGAGCACAGGGATGCGCAGGATGGAAACAGCATGCAACCCCACCAAAGCGAGGACCCAAAGCAATAGGACAACCCTCTGGATCCTACTCTCCCTGAGGGCACTGTCCTGGAAAGAACCCTGACACTTAGAACTGCCCTGGAGGATATCTTCAAAGACCAATCGAACAGGGTCACAACTGGGGTCAGGGGGCAGATAGTGTCCCTCTGGACAAAACTGGAGACCATGCTCCTCCAGATTGACAAGGCAAGGGAAAAAGCTTCGACAAAACTGGAGGCATACCTAGAATGTGGGACAAACCAAATGCTACAGCGTGCTCCCACATACGCACAAACGCTGAGGAACTCAAACACTGCAAACACTACAGTCATGAGTGCCCAACCAAGGAAACCCCCACTGATAAAAGCCCCAAATGTGGTAGTGATAAGACCTACAGAGACCAGCGAAACCCTGACCAGTGAAGAGCTGAAAAACAAAGTTATGTCGAACCTCAAAGATGACTTCAAAACTACCAAGATTAAGGCAATAAGAAAGACAAGAAATGTAGGTATTGTCATAGAAACGGAGACAGAGAAAGACATGGAGAATATCCTGACCAACACCAAGATAACTACCATGGGTCTGACTGCAGAGCCACCAAAGCGGATAGGACCATCAATTATTATCTTTAATGTAGACAAAGAAGTCACCCCACAAATCCTAATACAGGAAATATACACCAGGAACCTGTCAGGAGCACTGCCAGATCAGGAACCTCAGGCTGTGGTACAGCCGAAGTACTCAACGAAATCGAAGACCGGGACTAACAAAAACTGGGTTGTAGAGATTGCGCCGGCCGCCTGGCAAACACTGAAATATCAATCCAGGATCTACATAGAATGGGGAAGTCATCGCTTCCAGGAGCGCGTGGCCGTGCCCAAATGCTATAGGTGCTGTCGGTATGGCCATACCTCCCATACATGCACCCAGGTTGCTGCCACCTGTGGCCACTGCTCAGAAAAAGGGCATGACTATAACAACTGTCCGAACAGGGCTAAACCACCGACCTGCGTAAACTGCAAAGCACTCAGACTGGAGCATAACCACTCAATCAGAGACCCCAAATGCCCTACCTATCTCAAAACAAGGAGTCTTTACCAACAAAGAATAAATTATGGGGACTAGGCCTAAGCACTACAATACAGCTCTGCTAAAAATCATGCAAGTCAATGCACAACGAGCTCGAGCAGTGGTCGAGCAACTTCGAAAGAAAGCCGACGAGGAAAACACAGATATACTGATCCTTCAGGAACCGTACACGCATGTTAAAAAAGTACGAGGTTATCCAGCCAATTACAAGATCGTCCAAACTGACGAAGATACCCCCTGGGCAGCCATCATTATCCGAAACCCAGCCATTACAGTAACGCGAATATCTCAACTATGCACGGCCTGGGCTGCTTGTGCCCATATTATCTCCCCATTGGGCGCTTTCTTTGTGGTGTCCCTGTACTGCAGGCCAGGGGAGGAAATAACCCTCGCAACTAGATATCTTCAGACCCTCTTGGACACATTGCCTAATCAGAGGATCATCATAGGGGCAGATGTAAACTGCCGCTCCCCGGCCTGGCACAGCATGACGCCAGACAGGAGAGCCACGAGAAATGGCCAGATCCTGGAAGATCACCTGGCAAACACTACATTTGAGATCCTCAACTTGCCACACCAGCTGCCAACTTTCTGTAACACTCTGTGGGAGGCCACAATAGATGCATCACTCGCAACTGCGAACGTCGCCCGATATATTAAACACTGGACGGTCCAAGACTCCTGGACCACTTCCGACCACAGAGTGATTACATACCAGATACAGAACCAACTCAGTAGAACCCCGATGACAAAAACATCACTAAACCGCTTCGCAGTTAATAAGGCAAATTGGGAAACTTTCAAGGAAAAACTCACTGCTGAGGTTAGGGAGCACTACCAGACTGCGAGCCAACCCAGAGAGGCAAATGACCTGCAAAGAAAAGTAACTGAAATCATCATAAAAGCTAGCGAACAGGCAATGAAAAGGAAAATCCCAAAGCCAGGCGCCATGCCCTGGTGGACCCCCGACATTGAAAACCTGAGAAATGAGGTAATGGGACGACGAAAGGACTTCCAACGGGCCCGGCGATCTTGGCCGGTCGCTGAGGTCGCGGCCATGAGGGATAGGTATAAAGACGCAAGGAATCGATACACAAAATTAATAAAGGACACCAAGCGCAAAACCTGGGAAAATCTTGTTTCCACAGGGGAACGCTAACCCCTGGGGAGTTGTTTATAAAGTAGCCACTAACAGACACTCCAGAGGAGAAGTCGCAGAAGCAACAATGACCCCGCTGGGTACCTGACCACTACGTGGGATGACTCGGTGACCAATATCCTAAACACCATCTTCCTGGAACAGGTAACTCCTACCCTCCCAGAACAACTGCGGAGCTGTCAAGAAAATGACTCATACTTCACTGACCAACAAGAAACACCCTTCATTGTGGATGAGCTGCATGCGGCCGCCATGCAAATCAGAAGTAAAAAATGCCCTGGCTCAGACCTAATTGAACCGGAAATTGTGAAGAAAACGGTGGAATACACCCCGGATCTGTTACTCACGCTATATAACACCTGCCTCAAAGAAGGAACCTTTCCTAATGACTGGAAAATTGCCAACATCAAACTTAAATTGAAAAATCCATCAAAGCAGCCAGAAAAACCAGAGTCTTACCGTCCGATCGCCCTACTCCCAGTTGTAAGCAAACTATTCGAGAGAATGCTGCACAAGAGGCTACTCCACTATTACAAAGGGGCAAACCTAACAAACACAATGCAATTTGGATTCAAACCTGGCCTATCCACGATCGAAGCTCTCAAGACACTGCTGGATAAAGTAGAAGCCTGTACCACCAAATATTTTCTAGTTATCAGTATTGACTTCGCGGGGGCGTTTGACGCCATCTGGTGGCCGAGCGTCCTCGCGAGACTTAGGCGGGCTGGAGTGCCCCTAAACCTGTATAACACAATCAGGAGTTACCTAACACAGAGAACGATCGAAGTACATGCACCGTATAGGAAGCTAACTAGACAAATCCACAGGGGGTGCCCGCAGGGCTCTGTCCTAGGACCCCTGTTATGGAATATGATTTTAGATGAATTCCTTGCCCTTGATATTGGCGAAGTCGGCGCCCAGGCTTTCGCCGATGATTTGATAATAACTGTTGCTGCTAACTCACGAGCGCAGATCGAAGAAAAAGCCAACCACGCGATAGGAATTTTGCAAAACTGGGCTACAAGCCATTGCCTGCGGATTTCTCCAAGTAAGACCTGCTCGGTACTCCTGAAGGGCAGACTCGACCTTGCCAGACCACCGCAAGTGAAAATCCAAGGCACCACAATTAAACTTGCTACAGAAATCAAATATCTCGGAATCATCATTGACAAAAATCTGTCTTTTCAGCCCCATCTAAAGTACATTAAACAAAAGATGCGGAAATATTCTGCACTGGTTGCAAGAGTGACCAGGAGGGACTGGGGGCTAAACAAGCGGACCCTGTCCCTCTACTAAAAATCTACCTTCATCCCGGTCATCACATATGCTTCACCAGTTTGGTACAAAAAGGTAACCACAGTGGTAAATAGAAGAACCTTGGACAGCATCCAGCGGTCAATAATTCTGACAATCACACGAGCTGTCTCCACAGTCAGCACGCACGCACTCCAGATTCTGGCCGGAGTCCTCCCGCTGGACTTGGAAATCATCAG